>NC_089822.1:107993427-108296457 GCF_035046505.1 Tiliqua scincoides
GTCCTTGCAAACTCCATGACAGAGAGTGAACCAACTGGTGCAGCCAGACCTCATTGGCAGCTGTTATGTGGCTGCCTGTTTGATAACTTGCAATGGCACAACAGAAGGAGATGGTTGGTAACCCCACTTGTGTTATTTCAGATGCTGCAACAACATCAATTAAAAAAAAAAAAGAAACAGTGGCTGGTTCACACTTGTTGTCTTTATGTTAGCCAATAGGGATTCTCTTCCACCAACCCCAGTAGTTAACCCACCTTAGGTAGTGTCAGGATGGGACCATGTGGGGTCCACTCTTCAGCCTCCACTCCCAGGATCTGCAACATCCTCACCCATTGATTATGGGCTCCAGGGCAGACACTTCTCTATGGTCATCAGAAAAGGTTCCCTTACCCTGTGGAGACCTCCGTGACTGCCTCCATTATAAGGTGCAGCATGTACACCATTGGCATGGCTACATCAGCATGGGTGAGTCTCCTTAGGATTGGGATGTTAATTGGTTTTAGGTTTTTTTGCTGTGCAATTTGTATAGAGGAGCTGTCATAAAAGATTATTGTTAAAGGATGTTGAACTTTCTCTAGATTACTTAGGACACAATCCTAACCAAATGTCCAGCACTGGCATGGCTGTGCCAGTGGGGAATGTGCAGCATCCTACAGCTGTGGGGCAGTCACAGAAGCCTCGTCAAGGTAAGGCAATGTTTGTTCCCTTACCTCAAAGTTGCATTGCCCTTACCTCAGTCCTGGAAAGTTAGTTAAGATTGCGCCCTTAGTTACACATACTAGATTTTGTTCCAGTACTTCAACTCTTGTCTCAGCTTCTGACACTGAGTATTATTGCAAAGAAGACTGGCTTTTATATATAGTATTAAGAAGTATTTATTTACATAAATGAATAAGCAGCACAATACCAAGTTACATACAAAGGAATTAATGCTTAGCCTAGAAAATTTCATAGTCACTATGATTCTAAATTCTCCTTTCAGGAACTACAGTAATTAAACTCCGAAAAATGCTTTAAGTGGCAGGCAGAATTAATCCTCTTCCAACTATAGGTGAAGCAAACACAAACTGTGAAATACTCACATCACAGTACTCTATAATTTATAAATATTGTTGAATACTAAGTGCATATGTTAAATACAAAAATATCATTGGATGTTAAACAGAGTCAGAGATCAAATATTTGATGAAACTGGTGATCTTTGATATCAAAATTCATAGAAAATAATATTTAGGAGGACTTTGGGAAGCATTTTGGCTGTGCTTCTGACAACCATCAAGTGGTGGGGCCACTGGCTTCACAGGTAACCTTGACATAGTGTTGACAGTTTTTTTCAAGTATGCAAAATAAGGTAGTAGAGTGAGGGCCCAATCGTATCCAATTTCCAGTGCCAGTGCAGCCAGGCCAATGGGGCATGCACTGCATCCTGTGGTGGGGAGGCAGTCACAGAGGCCTCCTTAAGGTTGGGAACATTTGTTCCTTTCGTTGGGGTTGCATTGCAGCTGCACTGATGTTGGAAAATTGAATAGGATTGGGCCATGAGTTGGCAGAGTTCTTGAACTGTATCTCTTCCATCTGTAGGGGTATGTGTGTGAGACAGAGAGAGGTGCTTTGAATTATCTCCTCATAAGAAAACTAGCACATCAGGGAGAAAGGTTTGGAATAGACCCCTGCCTACTATGTTAATTACTACATGAAAAAGTTTTTCATATGTGGGAGCATTCACAAACATGGCTAATACGACGTTAGGTTGGCAAAGTTGGGTTTTGGCTGAGGACCTATGTTTATCAGAGGGCCCACCTGGCTGGTCTGATTCCTGAACCTTCAGTGCCATTGGTAGCATTTAATGCTAGATGTTAGATCTAATGCAAGAGGCAGAGCAGGAGACATGAGAGGTCTAGTGCAACCTAGTGCCAAACACACCCTTGCAGACTGAACCAGCATGATCCACAATTCTGGCACCTTATTCTGTGTACTGTGCAGAATGGCTCTTGAGTGAGAAGTGATGAAGATCAGGCACTTTATGATTCAATAAGGAACTGAGCTGCCATCACTCCCAGGAGATATTCACCACATAGTTACACAATCATGGCTCTGATATACCCTACCATTCAGCTGTGGTTCCTATTCTACCCAGCCTATCTTTACCTTTCCTTCTTATCACTGTGATATGATGAGACGTAGAAGGAAAGATTGCTAGGTTCTGTCACTTGGGAGGCAAAAAAAAACCCAGAATGCAATGCAAAACAAAGCATCCCACTCATCACTCCCAACAAGTGTATCAAACCTTTGGAGAGCATTTCAACCAACAATTACATTTGCCTGTGGCATGGATCCAGCTTAGATCCATGGCACATTGAACCCCCTGAAGCAGTTGTGTATCAGCACAAAGTCAATTCCAAATCAGCAGTGTTGGCCCATCTGGTGTAGTGGATCTCTGATTAAAACCTGTGTCTCAAGAGGCTTCACTGGTTCTATGTGCTGCTCATTGTGAAACATCAGGATTCAGATGGCACCCACCTCCTGTTCTATATAACGCCAGCATTTTCTGTGGACATTTTCTAAGCTAAGTGTCTAAAGTGAGAAACTCCAATGAAGTTGCTAAACTGTCAGACTCATTTTTCTCCAACTCTGACTGATAGCTCTTTGAATTGTCCATTTGTCTGTCCGCAATGACAGCAGTAATCATTAGGAACAAATGGCTTGGCTGACTTTTGCGGCCTACTCTGGCTCTGTCTCCCAACAAAGAACACAGAGGAAACTCTAGACAGTGTGCAAATGAAGGTCCTGTGCTCAGAGGGTCCTTCTTACTGATTCTGAAAGACACGGTTTTCTCAGGCTGTGGATATTTATAGCAGTAGAGAAGGAAGGGCAGGAACAAAGAGTTGAACACTCCACAATTGGTGTGCTTGTTGGTGTGCCATCCTCTCCCCCCGCTTTAAAGGCCAAGGATTCGGAAGGCATCTCGCAAGTCGTCAATCTCATAAAGTGGCTGTGAAAGGAGGACAAGAGCCATCAGTTTGCAGGAGCAATTTGCAGGGGTGGCGAGGAAGCACAAGAAAAGAGGACCATAAATGAATAAAAAGACAGACAGGAGGAAGTTGAGAAACCAAGGAACAAAGAAGTAGTTGGGAGTATAAGGAAAAATTGAAATTGGTGACGCAAACAATAGAAAAAACGAAAGAGATATGAAGTTAAGGAGGCCGAGAAAAGGATGACTATGAAATGGGAGAGAGACTTGATTTTCAAAAGGACAATGATGGGACTCCCATCATGGGAGGCAGGGAATGGCAGGAGAAAGACAGCTTGGAGGAGAGATAGAAAGGAAGAAGAAAACCCCACCCAGACAGTGGAAGACAACACTTTCTCACCAAGAGGATACGACGGAGCTTTCTTGCAAGACGGACAGAGTTTTCTTGAAGGCCTTCCCATGCTTTGAAGGTCCTGTTGCGGTTGTCTACAAAGGTGTTCCAGCAGTAAAAGTAATCTGACAAAAGAGGTATACGGGAGATTCAAACTCAGCATTTGGTCATTAGGCATTTAAGTTTGGTCATTTAAGCTACACTGCACTCAAGGTGATTTGATATCATTTTTAACTATCAGTGATGCTAGAAACTGTAGTTTTACCAGGAATGGGACTGAGGATTCTGTTAGAGATCCAGAAGGCTGCAACCCTAAGCACACTTACGTGGGAGTAAGCCCCACTGATTATAATGTGACTTATTTTTGAGTAGGCATGCATAGGATTGGGTTCTAGATCTCCAGTTTCCAAAAGTTATTAGTAAACTGAATTAAGAGCCCAATTCTATCTTTTTGCCTCCCACTGCTGGTTCAGGTGGGAGGCTTTGCAGGGGAAATTGGAATAAATCCCCCTACCCCTTCGTAATCCTGCTCAGCAATGGGTCTCTTCAGACATGCACCAACTCAAAGACCCCCTCTTTAGCTGGTGCAAGTCCAAAGACACAAAAGGGCCTGGAAGGCTTTAAAAAGAGGGGATAGGATCCAATGCGCGTGATTGTTGCCACACTCTCCCCACCCTCTCCCCGCTGCTGCCTGACCTACTCTGGTGGGTGCTGGCCATTCTGGCAATGTTGGAACTGTGTTCTGCTGTGCCAACTGCACATGCCAACCAAATCCTAGATAGGATTGGACTGTAAATCTGTAGTGTAGGTGTGCTCGCCATTTCAGCATAGAAGTACTTCTTTCTTTGCCTAGTTGTACTTTATCCTCTCCTCCCTCACATCTGTTTCCACCTCCTAAATTCTCTCCTCTCCCTCATCTCACCTCTGAAGCTCATAACGGCAATCTGTGCTCCTGCGCGATGGAGGCGTCGCAACCCTTCAGGCTCAGCATTGCGATCCTCACAGAAGTACAGGCGGGACGCAAAGATGCGCAGAGTCAGGTTTGGATAGGCACGCAGGAAGTCAGCCACGTGCCGGGCACAGTCGTAACAGGGGCTCCATGAGGTGAACCAGGTGATCCGATAGCAGTGCTTTGGATCCAGGTCCCAAGCAGAGATATAGCGCAGGAAGATAACTTCAACATGGCAGCCTGACTGAAGCAGTGACAAAAAGGAGGGAGGATGTGGCCAAGTGATAGACAATGAGTAGTTAGAACCAGGGAAGCATTAGAAGTTAGCCAGGTCAGGCACTGGCAGAGCTTCCTAAAGCTCCCCAAGGCCCATGTGCTATACCCTGAAGCGTCGCAGCACCCATGTTGCTATGTCAACAGCAGAGTAACATGCTCAGCCAAACAGTTCCATTAACTTCTTGCTCCCAGGGGCACTTTGCTCCCTGGGCACTCCCTAGAGAGCAAGTATGATTGGCTGGAAGGAGGGAGGACTTGGTTCTGCCTCCTTGCTCTACCTGCAGCCAAACTGTTTGAGCAAGTGCATTATGGCAAGCGCATACACTACACATGACAGAAGAGGAGAAACTGCCTGTGCAAGTCTATCAGGCAGTTCTGGCCAAACATTTGAGTTGCATACTGATGGCAATGACAGATGTAATAAGGCAAGTGGAGAAAAGTCACAGGGGGTGGACTTTTCTCTGCCTCCACTACCCACCAACTACAGAGGGGAGAGAATGGCCTTGGGGTTCAATGTACACATGCATGCTTTCTGCTAGCATAAACTATTTTATAGCTGTCACACACACAACTAGGGCATTGCGCAGGGCCTAGCCACTGCCAGAAGGGATGAGCGGCGGGGTCTATGCGATGATGGATGCTGGACATCCACCAGTGCAGGTAAACTGGTGCAGGGGATTGGAGGGAATAGGGGAGGGTGATTGAATAGGGCAGGGTGGGTGAAATGGGGTGGTGACAGGAGCAGGGGGATGGTGGATCAGGCCTGGGAGAGGGCAGGTTTGCCAGTGGCAGTGCGCACCAAATCCTGACCCCCTTCCCAGGCCCAATCCACTTTAACATGGATCAACCTGGACTTGTGCCAGCGATCAAGCTAATGCTGGTCTGAGTTGATCCATGGTGGCTGCTGGGGGTTACCCTGGAGCAAGGGAACATGTCCCCTTACCCCATGAAGGCCTCCAGTGCCCAAAATTTCCCTGTGGGATATAACAGAAGCTGCACCATCACTGCTGCATCACTGTGAAGGAATTTAGTTAGGATTGGGCTGTAAGTCACAGTGACACGGGTAGTAAAATAATGGACAAGAGGGCAAATGTTCTGATGTGCAAGCTGCAGGAGGGGAGATTCTGGTTGAATATCAGGATGCATTTCTTAATGGTAACAGTGGTTGAGCAATGGACTTGGTTACTGAAGGGACGGTTCTCCCACACTGGAGGTATTCAAGCAGAGGCTCAACAGACACCCTTTGGAGATGGTCTAGGATTTTCCTGCTTCAAGCAGAGGATTGGAGGACCAGATGGCCAGGAAAGCTTCCTCCAACTCTACAATTCTATATTGATAATTTGGTGGGTCTGTGAATGGGCAGAAGAGTGTGCCTACTGTGGTCTACAGACAAGAGCCTCATACACTCTTGCTCTGTACCTTATTGCGCAGATATCCAAAGTCCAGGGAACAGGAAGTGGCACTGTCCCGCCGCTTCACCACATAGCAAAGGTATGTTTCATGACGCCCTTTGGCCCAGCGCAGGTTCTTGAAGTGGTAGAGGAACTTCTTTTGTTTCATAAGGACGCTATGGGGGAAAAAACCCACATCACAAGGATTAACAGCAAATATTCAAGTACCAAGGATTGGTTCATTGGTGTTGGAAAGTAGTACAAAACCACCTGGAGGGCACTAGGGGGCAGTGTATTATCCAGGATGCAGATGACTCAAGAGGCTGCCTGTCTCAGACCTTTACTCTTGTCCCCATTGAAATTTGGTGGTGTGTCTCTACCTGCTTTTCTCTCCTCTGCTTTTCCAGTGTGCAAGCAGCTGTCTTCATGAGCTCTGACCAGCTGCATAGCATCACACGTACCTAGGAATAACTCTAGGATTCTCTGTTCCAAAGTTTAGGGTCTGTGCAATCAACAGAGATGTGCATGTTTTGTAAAGTGTTTTTTTCTTCTCTGAAACTTTTTACTGCCTCTCCTTTTTTACCGTTAGTAGCAAACTAGCAAGAGTTGGTGGGGAGTAAGCAGGAAAAAGGGTTTTATGCTATATGAGTCTGCTTAACTTATACTCGCAGACCCCTTTTTCCAACAGTTAGGAGGGTCTACAACAGGGGTGGCCTGTTGCTTTCAACTTTAGGGCTCCTGGATCTTTAATAATTGTGTATAGCTGCAAGATGACAAATTGCACCTGCTGAAATTCCCTCCGCTACACAATTGTTAAAGGTCCAGGAGCCCTAAAATTGACAGTTGACCACCCCTGGTCTACAGGATAGCTATGCTCTGAACTTGGAGCAGCTGTAGAAGTAAAACTGGAGGGAACAAAAACTAGACCATCTATTCACCATCTACTGGGGCAAAAACTCACCATCTACATCTCTAAAAACTCACCATCTACTGGGGCAAAGAAGTATTTCATATGCACAGTACTTGAACTTATAAAGAAAGGAAACACTTGAGATGATGGTTGATCATTAGTGAAAGTGAGCAGGTATAATCAGGTGCAGAGTGCCAGTACAGTATAAAATTTGGCAGAAGCACAGTGGAATGAGAAGGCCTCTGAACTGAATTGCTCACTGATTTTATGAAATGTCATGAGTGCATTATGTGTTGGTTAATATCTACTACTTATCATTATGAAAAGTATTCAATATAATGTTAGTAACAAAGAAAAAATTGAACTGTGTTTGGAATACCATTGAGTCTGTGTGTTTAATTTCTGTAAATCAGTGGCTCTCAACCAGTGGTACATGTACCACCAGTGGTACACCAGGTGCTGTTGGGTGGTATGTATAGCACCCACTGCCCAGCAGTGAGATCGCAAGGGGAACTTCCAATGGGAACAGGAAGCTAGAGCTGGTGGGCAGAGCTCAAATGTGTGATTTTCGAGCACAAGAAAAAGCTCTTCTGTCTGCCCTGAGCCTTTTACTGACCTTGGAAGCTCCCATTATGGTCTCCGAAACCTGAAGTAACTGGTGATGACATAATTGCCAGTTACTTTCGGTGACACCTATGAGGACAGCGCGATGGCAAGTGGTACGTCAGGGGAGCAGCGTTGAAAAATACTGCTATAAAGGAAAGTGCCAGGCCCATTTTGCCTTCTTCCCTGGACAAAAGACCTTCCTCAGAATTCAAAGTCTATGGGGAACAGTTGCAGTTATTCAATGGTTATTGATTTTTATCACATGTTCATCTTGCCTTTCTTCCATTCTGGAACTTAAGGCATATGGAGAGTCCCAGCTAGTCATCCATCCAGGCACAGAGCAGACCAAGATCTTCTTAACTTCAGCAATATGGATGGTGCTGTCACACCACCTCTTCTAGGACAATGGTGCCTAGGATGGTTTTCCCAGTTAGAAAAGGCACATTGTACATGTGAAAGGATACTTTTCTTTATTGTATAATCATATTATTCTCCAACTCTGTTTCTTTGAAGAAACACTTTACCAAAGATAGTTGTGATCAATGGATATGATTAAATAAGGAAAGGTGGGGCTATAAGACAAATGAATCCATTTTTTTTTCTTCCGCACATTCTTGAGAAAATGTTATCAGATGAAAAAATATGGGATAGGAAATTTGAGGAAATTGGATATTTCCTACTCATTTGAGAAAGAGAGGAATTTGTTTGCTTATCTTAGCAGTTGCATTACAGACAGGACAAAACTTAAAAAAAATAGATTATAGGAACAAATTTGTAGTTCCATAAAAGGAAAGAAAAATTTGAGAAAGCAATTAAAGATATTATGGTATCTGCTACAGCCTTTTTCTCTCTAACAGCTGCACAGGCAAGGGAGTGTGAAAAGGATAGCGGGGGCGTGAACAATTGTGCTCACCCAGGCAAAACATACACCACCCCCAAAGGCAATGCAAAACAGGAGTGAAAGGGTTAAAAATAATCCCAGCTCATCATCACCTCCCTTCTCTGATGAATTTGCAGTAGCAGTGAGCCTCAAGTCACTACTTTGGTTTCAAACTAGGGAGTTATTTGGTGACATTAGCTAGTTAGCTAATGATTAATGATCTGGGCACAGGGGTGCAGAATGGTAAGCACTGCTGGGGGGGGCTTTTTCTAAATCCCAGATTCGGCCTGCAGGCTGGGGTTTGGAGTACCCTACTTTAGAATGAAGGAATCAGGAGGTACAGTCAGTGACTCATGTGATATGGACTCCTGTGACAGTGAACAATTCCTACCCTTACAAACTTGAATGGTATATACAAACTAAGAACATAAACTAAGCTCATAAACTAAGAACTGGAACCACTGTGGAAATGCATTCACCAGGTTTGGTTCCAAATATCATCTTCAGTGCAGGATTGAGCAAAAGCAAATTAGTTAGGCACATTTACAGTTGAAGCTGGCTGTAAATAGCATTCATTGACTGGAACCAGCGCCATCATGAACCCTTCCCCCAGCTGTTATCAACATTAAGCAAATGGTTTGTGCTCTAAAAAAAATTAAAGCTCCAAATATATGCATGCACATGTGGCAATTAACAAATATGAATGAAAAGTGGAGAGCCCTTCTGCAGCATACGAGAAGGTGCAGGTCTCTCCATTGAGTCCCCACAGAGTACAGCAGGACTTCTGAGTAAACACACAGGATTATGCTGCATGTTACAAAGGCTGCAGTCATATGAATGCTTGCCTGGTAGTAAGGCCTACTGAACTTGATGGGGCTTCCTTCTGAGTAGACATGCATAGGATTGTGCTGTAAAGTATGTGGTACAAACACCAGCCTTTCTTGCATGAAGCCTAGAGCAGAATTTTACCATCACAATGAACCAGAGAGGTAGGCTAGGTTGAACATAGTAACTGAGTAGTGGTTTGCATGTGAATTTCAGTATTCAAATAAAACAAATCACAGAACCACTCTAGCTGACTAACAATAGCCTGCAATCTCTCATTTCAGGAAGAACCACATCTAGAGGCATGAGCCCTTACAGTTCATTCAAGGGGAAAAATTTATCTTCATCATCATCTTCTTCTTTAGCATTTGTCCCATTTGGTGGTTGGATCCACTATTTTGGATCAGAGTTGCCATATCTCTTGGTCACCGCCTTGGTCCGGGTGTAGGTGGGTGATTTTCATGTCGCCATGCAGCTGGTCAAACTGGTGCTGCTTTGGTCAGCCCTTCGGTCGTTTTGCCATTGACCTCCAACTGAAGGCCCTTCTACACCAACATATCGCTGTTGGCACCCAAAACATGGCCATACCATTGAAACCAGGCTTCTCTCAACCTGTCAGCGATTGGAGTGATGCCATACTGCTGCCAGATGTTGTTGCAGATGTGGTAAAAACGAGTGATACCACTGATCCAACCCAAATCTTTGTCTCCATGACACAAAGGCGATGTTTGACTTCTCTTGTCACCAGCCAGCATTCAGCTCCGTAGAGTGCAACAGGCCAGATGAATATCTGGTAGATCTTTGACCTGAGACAGTTGCTGATCTTCTTGTTACAAAGGACACCAGTCACCGTGCACCACTTTGTCCAGGCTGAATTTACTTGCACAGTGGTTTCGTGATTCAGGCTGCTGTCAGCCCTGATCATCGAACCAAGATATCAGAACGTCTCAGCAAGCGGCAGGTTGATGCCATTTACACAGATTGTCCCAAGCTCATTGGGGAAAGATTTATGCTCTGGCTTTCCCCTCTCATTGAAACAGCTGCAGTGGGACTTAAAAGTTCTTAGCTTTGGGGGATTGTGTCCTAGCTTTCATTCTTCTGTCAATGAGAGGGTCACACTCACAACCTGCTCCAAAAATGCAGGGTGGGTTGGGAAAAGCCACTGGTTGGGAAAGGTGCATGGTGGGAAGGTTCACACCTTTTTAATGAGTTAACTTTCACATTACCTAGATTAATCACTGAAAGATTTACAACTTTTTAATGAGGCGATACTTTTCAAAGGGGGGGGGGGGGAGTCCAAGAACTGGAGACCTAGTCAGATTGCCAGACTGCATGATAAAGTGAAAACTCTAATAACACCTTGTGCTATTTTCAGTGACAGATTGCACAAAACGAGAGCCACATTTGTGACTGTTGCGGACATACCCTAAAAAAAAACATCTAAATCACTTGTACTGCTGTTCAAAAAGAAATTAAGGCAGCAATCCTAGCAACACTTTCCTGAGAGTAAGCCCCATTGAACAACATAGGACTTACTTCTGAGTAGACCTGGTTAGGATTGTGCCCTAAGGCTGCAATCCTATTCACACATGAGAATGAGTGTCCAATCCTATGCATGTGTACTCAGAAGTAAGTCACATTAAAGTCCATGGGGCTTACTCCCAGGTCAGTGTGGATAGGATTGCAGCCTGTGTTCCATTTAACTCAGTGGGGGTTACTTCTGAGTAAACATGTGTAGGATTATTACACTCTAAAATATGGAAGCATACTGCAGATAACGTATGATTCTCCATGCTGAAAGACAAGCTCCAAGTATGTGGGTTGGCATGCTTTATAAATCATGGTTACAGGTTTTGAAATTCTTAATTGAGGAACCTATAGCTCAGATGATGAACATATAATCACAGGAGAAACTGAACAGCAAATACCTATAATTTGAGAACAAAGAGGTGAAAAGAACCAAATTCTACGCATGTCTACAGAAGTAAGCCTCACTATAGTCAATGGGGCTTACTCCCAGGTAAGTGTGGATAGGATTGCAGCCCAAGCCCCCCTCTTATTTAGTGGGATCTGCTGCAGAAGACCAGGTGGTGCAAAAGGTTCATTTCATGTGCATTTTAAATTATTTTGCTATTAAATTCTATTTTAATTGCTTTTAGCTTTGAATTTTTTAAGGTGTCTTGGAGGCCAAATATTGGGAAAAAAATATTGAGAGAGAGAGAGAGAGAGAGAGAGAGAGAGAGAGAGAGAGAGAGAGATGCTTCTGATTCCAAAAACTTGTAATTAGGCCTGTCCACCTATAAAAAGTTTCTGCCATTTTCATGATGAAATAAAATATTCAAGTTAATCATAGTGTTACATTTATTAATGTATGATAAATATAAATTAATATGAATGAATGAATGAATGAATGAAGAGTTAGAAAATTTGCAATTAGAGCCATTCTTGTATGGTCAGATGCACAGTTAGATCTCCAAAGTATAGGATATATTCATTGGACCAACTATTTTTGATGTAAGGGTGTATAAGTTTTTGAATCTTGAGTCTATTTATCTAATTAAATTTTTTCAGAGAAAGAGACATATTCTTCACATAAACTGAATGGGAATTTTCAAAAGCATATAGAGCACAAAAACATATGGAGCACACTAAATGAAAGAGGAACAAAAGCAAGTTCATAAAGTGGGGTCATCCTGGCAAATGATGCACACAAGATAGAAAAAGAGAAGAGAAAAAATGACTGAGAAAATGACAAAACATAATAATGAGAGAACATATTTGTAAGAGAGAGCGAAAGAGAGAGCGGTGACAATGTCAAAGCACTGTAGTCATGAATGAAATGGGAAGACATCTGGACTGCTGAGTCAAATGGGGGAAAAAGAGAGTACAGTAGTATACAGCAAGTTCATACCAAGTGTATTGGAAGTTGCAATGCACAGAGGGAGAAGCTGGCCATTTACCTGTCCATGACCGCACTGGACTGATGTGGGAAACCTCTTTGAGTCACCAAGCTCCTAGCTGTGTCTAAGTAGCCCTCCAACTTGAGGTACAGAAATGAGAAGTGCTTGTGGGTGGGTGCCTCTCAACCAAGCTCTCAACGCCCCCTTAGGAGTCCGTTTGTCTGGGGTGGAGTTACACACTTCACCGGAGCTGTGGGCACTGATTCTAAAAAGATGCTCGACTCTGATTGGCTGCTTCTCCCCCAATTTTAAAACTCCTTTCCCTCCTAAGAAAAACATATGAATTAAACTAAAATAAAGGTTGACATGAAAAATAGTTATTGGTTATACCAGAAAGGCCAAGAACTGGGTTGCCTGGGTTTTACTTCCAGTATTCTTTTTCACTTGTTTCATGACTATTCTTGGGCCTCAGCTGATTTATCAACCTGAGCTGTTCTTTGAAATTAGATAAAATAGGCAAATATTGGTTATGAACATGCATGTCAAGAGAAGCCATTGGGATCTAAGATGCCACAGGAGTAGCTAGCTCCAAGACAGTTTGTGACATGCTTTTCCAACCCACCCATGCTCCAGTCTTAAGTATGACTTTGTACCAGGTCTTATATTCGGATCTTACCTCTAATGTTACAGCCTTCAGATGATGTCCTTGTGGAGCACCACAAGGCTTCTCAAATTAAGTAGCCTGACGTTTCCCAGGTAGGCTCTCACAAATGGTGGTGATGATGATGGTAAGTTTGTTATAAGGTCTCCAACCAGTGTCTGTGGATTCTTGCCTGATGTAGATCTGAAATATGATTCAGGTTATATCCATGACTCTTGCACTGTTCGGCCTACTCAGGGCTTCGCACTGTAAGAACTCTCAGATTGGCTTTGGGTCCTTTTTTGGAGTTTGGATCAGGACTATAATTTTGGTTCTGCCCATTTGCCCCAGACATTTTAGTTCCTAAACTTCGCCAAGCATGCCTTCTTAAAAATATCATGAGCACAAGAAAGGCCAATCATTGCCATAAAGTTTAGCATTTAAAGTGGTGTTCAACAAACAACATATGTAATCTCAGTTAACTTCACAACAATCCTATAAGGTAGGTTAGTGTAATTGTTGCCATATTGCAGAACAGGGACTGTAGCTTGCCTAAGGCTACCTTCACTGCTGAGGGGAGATTTCAAATCAGGGACTGCTGTGTTCACCACTCATCTGCTCAGCCACTATGCTGTACTAGCTCATGCCACAAGGTATAAAAAAGCTTGCATCTCTGATCCAAAAGCTTCTCCTCGTAGAACACAAAAATAAGCCCTGTGAATTAGTTTGCTGTGCAAATTACAGCAGAGGTATTAATTCATGAATGATGTAGGACAGTGGTTCTCAAACTGTGGGATGCAACCCACAAGTGGGTCACGACCCCATTTTTGCCAGGTTGTGGGACCAGTGCAACCTGGAAGCTTCAAGGCATTCTGGGCCACGTTGTGCCCCAGAATACCTTATGGATTCCAGGTAGCGCCAACACATAACCCACTTTGTTGGCCGTGTCATGCCCCAGAATGCCCTGTGGCTTTGCATTCTAAAGTTTGACCTGGAAGCTGCAAATCATTCTGGAGCGCAACATGACCACTGCAACTGACAAAGTGGATCGTAAAAAGTTTGAGAACCGCTAACTTAGGCCCATGACAGCTACATGACCACTTTCCCACATGTGCATCTGTTTGTTCTCTGAGGTGTTTATCTGGCACTGTTCTGTGCATTTCTTTGCTTTCTGAGGCAGGGACACGTGAGAGGGCTTTTTCTGAAGTGACACCTGGATTGTGGGACAACCAATCGTTTGGAGAAGGGAAGGTAGGATGTATAATTGTCACACTTCAGTACCTTTATTGACATATTAAAAGTTTACAGGAATAAAAGCATGATGGATGTATAATTGTATAAATGAAGAAATGAAGCATGGGTAGGGGTGTTTGAAAATGTTTTTATTTGCTTGCAGATTTTGTGGTTTGAAAGGCAGAAAATTTTGTTGTATGTTTTTATTCCAAATTCTCATTCCAAGTTCTCATTTTTATTAATTTTAAGCACTATAAAGGTGTACTACGTTGGTGATATAGTGTCAGCAGATGCAGCCACAATATTGTTTCTATCTGAAATGTAATCTATTTTAATTTCTGGAAAATATCTTAAACACCAAAATGCAGTGTTTTGTGTTTATATGTGTTTCCAACAACAACAACAACAAAAACACCTCTAAGTATGGACATTTAACAGTATCTTGAAAAGACTGATACATGCATGTTTACATCAAGTGATGATTGCAACATCAAGGAATGACTTGCACATATGAATGAACCATTGTAGGTATAATACTGCAGACAGAGATTTAGTTTTGCCTCAGCTTTACCGTTGAATCAGAGCCCAATCCTGAGCTGCCCCGGGCTGCGGTGGCACCGAAAATTGCTGCTGCACACATCCTGCAGCATATCCTGCACGCATAAGGCAGCCACCAGCGGCACCTCAGGAAAAGGGGACTTTTGTCCCCTTCCCCCAGGTAGAGGGAATAGCCGCACAATGGTAAAAAGCCTGGTAAAATGGTAAAAGCCTTCGTGTCAGGTGGCGAGCCCAACACGGAGGTTCAGGATCCCTGGAGCATCACTCCACCAGTCCCTCCTCCCTCCCTCCCCGCTCCCTCCCCCAGCATGCCCCCACCCTGTCCCCACCTCCCACCTCCCTGTCATGCCTCCTCCCCCTCTCTCTGCCCTCCACCTGCCTCCCCACTCCCCGAATGCCTCCTCCCCATCTCCCCCCACTACCCCGCTTTTCTCTCCACTGCTTGTTAATCCATGCAACCGCCAAGCAGCGAGGCTTGGCGCCCTCCCAGTGCTAGCCCAGTATCAGCCATCGCTGGGCTAGCATGGGTGCTCACCTGGTGTTAGGGCTCACCAGTGGTAAGCCGGCGTGCGGAGCTCAGGGTTGAACTCTCTGTTCTCACACACACGCTCACACTCAGCTACTAAACAAGGACAGAGCAAATGGTTCAGTTGGCTACTAAAGCAGGACAGAACAATGATCTATGTATGTGTGAATCAGGCCTGAACCAGTGCTGCGCATTGCCTGAACATAGCCATTTTCAGCCTTTTTTCATCTCACTACACACTGAGAAAGTGCTAAAATTGTCAAGGCGCACTGTCAGTTTTTTTTTTTCAAATTGACAAGGCACAATGCACTACCAGGCAGGGGCTCACATCCCCCAATGGTCCCACTAATATATGAGCTTCCCCCAAACTCCCACAGCACACCTGCAGACCATTTGCAGCACACCAGTGCACTGTACTGTAGCACCGTGGTTGAAAATTGCTGCCTTAACACATCCTTTGAACCATCTGTTCTTGCAGAATGCTGTGCTGCCTGGAAGATGAGATAAAAGGGCTGGGGTAAATATCTGAAAATTAAATTGCCTGTGAAGCATCTGGGGGTGGGATGTTGCCTGTTTTAATCAACAGGAAGTGGTGCTATCTGGTTGTATAGATATAAATAACTGTTTGCTTTCCACTCATCTTCTTGCTCAGATGAAGTCCCATTTTGAATTGCGCGCGGTCAGCTTCAGTTGGCCATTTTTTTTTTCTCTAGCCGCATGTGAATATTCATTTCCTTTCCCCCAAAGTGAAAACCTCAGAGCTAAACTTTCTCTGCCTGCCCAAGGCAGTCACTGAAACTACTGCATAGCTATCCTCTGTGGTCTGATTGTTGCACTATGTTTTGTATGTCACTGTAGATCTACACTGATTTCTTTCATTTACAGTATTTTTCAAATTTATATCCTTCCCATTCTGGCTGAACGTGAGTACTCAAGATAGCCAGTGTAATCATGATAAGTCATCAAATGCCCCAATTTCAATGATAAAATGACAAAACAGCAGCAAAAAGCTGGTCAACCCCAAGGGGATTGAAGGGAATATCTCTTTTTTATTTCTAAAAGCCACAAGCATATGTGCCTGGTTAATTTCACGGGGAGCACAGAGAGAAAATATTCCATCTCTCACCCTTGTCACCCTTACTTCCAAAGCCCACAGCATTCACAGAATCAAGCCCCACTGGGTGACAAAAGTTCACCTGGATTCCAGCTACTTTTTCAGCCAGCGCAAAATGCTGATTTTCATCTTTAACCCAGGTTAAATTCACAAGTTCTGGATGTTCCTCCAGAACTTGCATAATATGTCCCTGCTTCTCCCTGCAGTATATGGGCTGCCATATTCTGTATTCAGATACCCAAGTATAGTACCCAATACATATCTGTGGGCAAGTGCAAATGGAGGTAAAATATGGTGTGTGACCCTAAAGTACTGGTGTGTGTCACTTAACAACCTTCCACTTAATGACAGACTGCATATACAACAGTGATCAAAGTACAACAAAGAGGCTCTTAGTGAGGCAGTCAGGTCTCCCATAGCCTGCAGCAGAGTGTCTGTTTACACAACAAAGAGGTTCTTAACGCAAAGATCTATCTGCAGTAGCCTGTGCAGCCAGCTAGTGTCTGGCAGGGAATGTCTGTTTTCACAACAAAGGCATTAGCCTGGACTAAATGTTCACTTAATGACCTAACTGCATAACAGCAGGGATCGAAGAACATATCCCCATTGTTAAGTAACGCACACCTGTACTCAGAAGGAAGGTGCTATTACTGTATACTCTGCTCTTAGCAGTCGCTTCGAGTCTGACCCTGAGAGGGCCAGTCTTAGGAGCTGCGGAGCCCAATTGGAAACATTTTTTGCAGGGCCCAGGTTCACAGCCAAGGTCTGTAAAATCTTAGGGATATAAAATGATAATAATTTTGACTTTATAGAGACATTATCTCTTTATGGTAGAATGGAGAGCAATCAAAATGTGTGCTTGAAAAGTGCATGTGAGTTAATGGACCAAATGGATCTACGCACATTTTAATATAAAATTGCATACATGTAAATTACATAATTCAAGTACAGCAAAAAAAATTTAAATGGTAAATGATGTAAACACACACAACCGAGTTGTTAAGAATGCAGAAGAAAATTAAAATCATTGGTGTTCTCTGTAAAACCTGCAATGTGGTGTTAGATATCCATTGCAATGTTATATTTGACAAGACTGTAGTAGAGTACAGTGCACAGGGGCACCTTAGCAGTGGGGCCCAATTGGGAGCAATTGATCCAATTGAATTAAAGCAGCCTGTGCCCGGAGGAGTGGAAAGTCAGATCCCACTGAGCTGGAACCTGAGCTCCTAAAGGAGCAAGCTCCCCCAGCGCCAGAACTTGGCACTGAGCCTGCTCCTCAGTGCTGGCAACAGGCCAGGAGAAGTGTGTGAAGGAGGAGTGTGAGCCTCTGGGCCAGAAGACTGACTACCCCTTTAAATCTCTCTGCTCTACAGGCTAGGAGGGAAACTCTGGGCCTGGGGATATTTAAGACTGTGCATTCCTTCTCTGGCCATTGTTGGAACAAGATGCTCTTTCACTTCCATCCCTGCTGCTCCTGCTCTTCCTCACTCAGAGCCCAATCCTGAGCTCTGCGTGCCGGTTTACCACCGGTGCACACTGTTCCAAAGGTGCCATAAGGCATGTTTACAAGGTTTAACGCCAGCCCAGTACTGGAGCTAGTGCAGCTAGCCCAGTCGACGCTGGGCTAGCACCAGTGGAAAGCTGGTGCTCCCTGCTCAGTGGTCGCCCAAACCACCAGGCGGCAGAGAGGTAGGTGGGGGCATAGAGGGAGGCAGGGAAGAGGCATTCCTGAGCGGGGGAGGTGGGGGAGGGTGGGGAGGAGGCATTCCAGGGGAGGGAGCGGGGTGGGAAGAGGTCGGGACTGATGGGGCTCAGATCCACTGGATCCTGAGCCCTGTGTTGGGCTGTGTGATGTGACACAGAACTCTGATTCTGCAGCAGCTCCAGAGCTGCCATAGAATTGCAGGGCTACTTCTTTTACTTGGGGGAAGGGGATAAGAACATAAGAACAGCCCCACTGCATCAGGCCATAGGCCCATCTAGTCCAGCTTCCTGTATCTCACAGCGGCCCACTGTGATGTCCCCTTCTCTGGACATCACTGTGATGTCCAGAGAGAGTCCCCTTCTCTCATGGAGGCGGCGGTAGCTGCCTGGGGCACACTGGATGCTGTGGTAGGTATTTTTGGCGCTGTGGCAGCCCTGTGCTCTCTGCATCTCAGGACTGGGCTGCCTCTCCTCACTCTGGAAGACAGAGCAGGACAAGAGGCCTGATTCCTTACCGGTTGCCACTATTGTATACTTTAAAGTACAAGGGTTGATTCAAATGGTGGTTTTAAACTCAAACCATCCTGTGCACTAATTGACATGAGCAGTGCTCACATCCTTGGCCCCTCCCTTTGCTTCCAACTCTAACATGATTTTTTTTAAAAGCCAACCATTTCATTCTAGAAGTATACACAACATACCGGCAGAAATGCACATAAATACACCAAATTTATGGTTAAAATCTATAAATTGTTAAAAAAAAAAAATCTCTGGAATGTTAACACATGGAATAAATTTATGGTCTGCCAAGGACTATTGCAAAAACCAGACATGGTACAGATGTATTAATTGAAGTTTAATGAAAAATGTATTTTAAAGGGTCTGAGTATAAAACAATATTAACACTGACACTTCATAATTAGAATCAATATTCATGCAGAAAGCAGATTAAACTTCACAGTCTCTTTGAAATGAACAAAGAATAGAATTTTTAAAAACAGGGGAAGAAACTAGGTCAGCAGTACCCATCTAGCTACATTATAATGAAATGCATATAAATGGCAAAATTAAATAGGCACAATATAATAAAAATTAATACTTAGACCAGTGTGGTCCAACACACTGCCTGTTTGGCCCTTTGTGGTGGACCCCAAAAGCCCTGCTGCAGCCCCCACCCACCACTCCTCCTGCTTTCAATCTCCCAGCCACACCATTCCAGCTTCTGGAGAAGGAGAAACTGGAACAGCATGTCCGGGAGATTTTAAAAAAACAACCCACAGCACCTACCACCATCTCCAACTTCCTTCCAACCGAACCTGCCGAGTGCCCCTTTAAATCTGGCATCCAAGTCTCAGCAGCTCAAAACCCAGAAGGAATTGGTGATGACTTCATTACATCACCATCAATTACTTCAGAGTCTGTACATTTGGGAGGGTCACGCCAGGGTTGCGTGGTCCCCCCAGCTGCCAGAAAGAGGACTACCCTGACTTATAGCCCAATCCTATACTTGCCGGTGCCCGCTGGAGAAGTGGCACTGAAACGGCTACCACTATATCCAATAGGTGCCAGGAAGTCGCTGGGAGTCTCCTTAGGGGAAGGAGACTTTTGTCCCGCACCCTGAGGAAAGTCCTGGCCCCGCCAATGGTTCTCCGCACATCTGCATTGGCTATTTTGCCAGTGCAGACACGAGAGCTTCCGTATTGGGCTGACATGGAATTCAGAATCGGTCTCACCCCCTCCCACCCTGGTTCCTGTCCCACCTTGCCCTTATTCCACCCCAACCCCCCAGAGGCCACCACACTACCCCAATGGTTTCATTTACCCCCAGCAGTGGTGCATTCACCTCTTGCCAGTACTGGGCTTGACTCCGGCCTAGTACTGGACTAGCTCCGGCCCAGCGCCAGCACCCCATACTCTCCAGGTGCCGTAAATGTGCTTTACAGCACCCAGCATCAGTGCTAGCACTGATAGGAGACTATGGGATTGGGCCCTCAAAGAATTCTTTGATTCTATGAGGATTAAATACAATGGCACACATATGTATTTTATTCTTGGATGTTGTACCCTCTGACCCTCCAGAAGCCCATTCTTCTCACAATACATTCCCAATTCACCTCAGTCAAGGCCCATCACCCCAATGTCCGCCTATTAGATGGTCCTTACTCAGCCTGCCATTTTAGATTTCAGTGGTAGGTGTGTGAGTGTAAGGAAATTACAAGGGATGAGATTCAGCAACATCCTGATCTCCAATCTTGTGTGTTTTCATTGCAAAACATCAGAGCATCAGCTGTGATTTTGAAATACATACCAACCAGTAACCATAGCAGTGTTATGAACACAGAATTACACATTTAACACTACGTCTGTATTTATGTCAGATGGATGGATAGCATGGATAGCCAGAGAGCTGACCACTGGCCAGAGACAGAGGTGGCCTTGAGGTATAATCAAATGTCATCTAAAATATAAGCCACCCTAAAAGACATCCTTGGCCTCCATGCACCCTGCCGTGCTCCAGTCCTCAACCCTTCATTCCTCCCTTGTTTTGTTGGCATCCTTCAGTCTCAGAAGACTATGGTATCGCGCTCTGAATAGTGGTTCTGTCCTCTCCAGTGCGCGAAGCCTGGGTAAAGTTGGTATGGAGGATAAGCTGTTACCCATGCAGCAAATCCCACCTCTCCACATCGCTGAAATGGTCCAATGGAAAGGCAGAAGCCAATACGGTTGGTTCCAGCGGCGTCGCAGGAGTTGCCAGAACGTGACTGTGTTCAGCCATGAACTGCCTCAGGGACTCTGACTCTGGATTTTGCCTCGAGGTTGACTCCTGAAGCCTTTTGCATAACTGGATGTAGCCACAAGGCAGTGGAGGTTTGGGATCAGAGTTTTCCTTCTCTCAGTTGAGCTGCCTTCCCAGGCTAACAAGTCCCATCTACCTGTTTAGTCTGTTTAGGCTATTTAGTCGCCTCTTACGACAAGTACAGCCAAACTGAGGGCCTATTCTTACCCCCCAGCCCCCAGGGGAGATACTTTGTACTCCACTTCCAAGCACAGAGCTGTCTGCCCTCAAAATTATGCTGCTTATTCATCACTGGGGAGAATATTCTTTGGGCCCTGGTCTACCAATAGGGGGGGAGAAGGGGCAATCAAAAGCTGCATGTCCTTGCTGCAGCACAAGTGTGGGGGAGGATGTGGTTTGCGCGGGATGCAGCCTGCTGCCTTACCAGTAGATGGCTTAGAAGCTGCATCAGTTCTTTGCAAAACAGCAATGCAAACCAGAAAAACTTGACGGGTGGATTTTCACCTAGGGGCTACTGATCTGTGGTAGAGCATGCGTGTTGCATGTCAAATGGCTCAGTTTCAACCACTTTGCAGTTAAATTACAATTAAAAAAGAATTTTAGGTAGGCATGAGAACCTGTTGGGAGCAGACAATATAGTAAGTAGACAATACACTGCAGACAAGACAGATCAATGGCCTGGCTTGATATAAAGCTGTTTTGTATGTGGCTAGATGTCACACCTCTCCCCTTCTGGAATGCAACACTTGCATTCATTTTAGTAGGGCTTGTGCCTTTCCCAGTGAATTATTGTGTGCCAGACAGTCAGATTTGCCCATCATCATCATCATCATCATATACCACTTTTCAACAAAAATGTTCACAAAGCAATTTATAGAGAAAATCAAATAACTAAATAGCTCCCTGTCCCACAAGGGCTCCAGAAAAGATGCAAAACACTAGCACATAGGCTCTGCCTGTGTGATCTGTAATTTGCATAAAATGGAGTGAGAAAATCATGGGACCAGACTGCTGGTACATGTGTAGGCGCTATGCAGAAGAGCTGATTGACATGTATCGCTTAGAGGTGGGACCAGTAGAAGTGATCCTAGTCCCACTTTCATATGTTGATTGGGTTGCCACTTTTAGTTCTCTGCACTGGTGAGTCAGCAGCCTCCTGTCAATTTTGACCCATTGCTGGCCTTAATGGTGATGAGCACAAGCAAGCACCTGCAGAAATGACATTTGCTATATAATACCTACAAGCAAAAAAACAACTCTTGAAAACATTTTACTTACAGCATTAGATACTGGAGAGCTATTTGCTATTATTTCTAACTAAAATCTCTTAATGGTAATATAATTAATGGAATCTTATAGGAATCTTCCTTAATCATCAAAGCATTGTTCTCCGGCTCCTGATTTTGCCTTGAGGTTGACTCCTGAAGCCTTTTCCACAACTGGATATAGCCACAAGGCAGTGGAGGTTTGAGAGAGTTTCCTTCTCTTAGATCAGGGGTGCTCAAACTTTCAACTTTAGGGATGCTGGACCTTTAACAAGTGTATAGAAGAGAGAATTGCAGCAGGTGCAACTTGTCATCCCAAAGATGACAAGCTACACCTGCTGAAATTCTCTCTTCTATACACTTGTTAAAGGTCCAGCACCCTAAAGTTGAAAGTTTGAGCACCCCTGTCTTAGATGAGCTGCTTTCCTAGGCTGATGAGCCTCATCTACCCGTTTGATACTGGCACCAGCTCGAACTGATTCTCACCAGACACTCCAGCCTTCGCAGCATCAAGATCACATGTAGTTATTGGTGCTGCCTGCGACACTGACCACTCCCTGGTGTGCAGCAGAGTGAAACTGCAAACTAAGCGACTGTATCACATGAAAAAGGAAGGAAGACCTCACATTGACACCAGGAAAACCCAGGATCAGGGAAAAGTGGAAGAATTTGAATGAGCGCTTGAGGAATCTCTTCCAGGCCCAGACAATGCAGATGCATCCAACAGATGGGAACATTTCAAGAATGCCGTTTACAACAACGCCTTGTCCATATTCGGCAAGAAGACCAACAAGACGGCAGACTGGTTTGAAGCCCACTCTGAGGAGTTGACACCAGTCATTGAGGAAAAGAGAAGAGCTCTAGCAGCATACAAAGCCTGTCCCAGTGAGCACAACCTGCAGGTCCTCTGAGTTGCTCGCAGCAAAGTCCAGCAGACTGCCAGGAGATGTGCTAACAACTACTGGCTCCAACCTGTTCTCAGATACAGATAGCAGCTGACACAGGCAACATCAAGGGGATGTATGATGGTATCAAGCTGGCCCTAGGTCCAACACAGAAGAAAATTGCCCCTCTGAAGTCTGCCACAGGCAAGGTCATCCAGGACCAGGCACAGCAGAAGGAATACTGGGTACAGTACTACTCTGAGCTGTATTCCCGAGAAAATGCAGTAACCAACGAAGCACTGAACAACATCGAGTACCTGCCTGTGTTGGAGGAGCTTAACAGTGAACCAACCCTAGCAGAACTTCATGTGGCCCTGGACTCCCTCACCTCTGGCAAGGCACCTGGAAAAGACAGCATCCCTGTTGAAGTCCTAAAGTGCTGCAAAGAGATCATCGCCACTGAGCTGCATGAAATCCTCTGCCTCTGCTGGAGAGAAGGTAAAGTACCACAGGACGTGAGGGATGCAAACATCGTCACGCTGTACAAGAACAAAGGCGACAGGGGTGACTGCAATAACTACTGTGGCATCTCTCTCCTTAGCGTTGTAGGAAAGCTGTTTGCCCGAGTTGCACTAAAGAGGCTCCAGGTATTTGCAGAGAGCATCTATCTAGAATCACAGTGAGGATTCTGAGCCAACAGGTCCACCACTGATATGGTATTCTCCCTTAGGCAGCTGCAGGAGAAATGCAGAGAACAACGACAGCCACTCTTTATAGCCTTCATAGATCTCACAAAGGCTTTCGACCTGGTCAGCAGGGACGGCCTCTTCAAGATTCTCCCCAAGATCGGATGTCCACCCAGGCTCCTCAGCATCATCAGGTCTTTCCACAATGACATGAAGTGCACTGTAATCTTTGATGGCTCAACATCAGACCCTTTTGACATCTGAAGCGGAATGAAGCAGTGCTGTGTTCTCACACCAACCTTGTTTCGGATTTTCTTTGCTGTCCTGCTGAAGCATGCCTTTGGAACTGCAACAGAAGGCATCTATCTCCGGACCAGATCAGACAGAAAGCTCTTCAACCTCTCCAGACTGAGAGCAAAGTCCAAAGTCCAGCTGAAATGTCTGTGTGACTTCCTCTTTGCTGACGATGCAGCTGTCACCGCCCACTCTGCCAAAGATCTCCAGCAGCTCATGAACTGTTTTAGCAAGGCCTGCCAAGACTTTGGACTGACAATCAGCCTGAAGAAAACACAGGTCATGGTTCAGGATGTGGACTCACCTCTCTGCATTACAATCTCTGCGCATGAACTGGAGGTTGTCCATGACTTTGTGTACCTTGGCTCAACGATCTCCGACATTCTTTCTCTCAATACTGAGCTAAACAGATGCATCGGCGAAGCAGCTACCACATTTTCCAGACTTGCAAAGAGAGTCTGGTCCAACAAGAAGCTGACGGAACATACCAAGATCCAGGTCTACAGAGCTTGCGTCTTGAGTGCACTTCTGTACTGCAGCGAGTCATGGACTCTTCGCACACAACAGGAGAGGAAACTGAACGCTTTCCACATGCACTGCCTCCGACACATTCTCGGCATCACCTGGCAGGACAAAGTTCCAAACAACACAGTCCTGGAATGAGCTGGAATCCCTATCATGTATACAGTGCTGAAACAGAGACACCTGCGTTGGCTTGGTCATGTCGTGAGAATGGGCGATGGTCGGATCCCAAAGGACCTCCTATGTGGAGAATTTGTGCAGGGTAAGTGCCCTATGGGTAGACTACAGCTGCGCTACAAGGATATCTGCAAGAGGGATCTGAAAGCCTTAGGAATGAACCCCAACAGATGGGAAACCCTGGCCTCTGAGCGGCCTGCTTGGAGGCAGGCTGTGCAGCATGGCCTTTCCCAGTTTGAAGAGACACTTGGCCAACAGACTGAGGCAAAGAGGCAAAGAAGTAAGGCCCATAGCTAGGGAGACAGACCAGGGACAGACTGCATTTGCTCCCAGTGTGGAAGGGATTGTCACTCCCGAATCGGCTTTTTCAGCCACACTAGACACTGTGCCAGAACCACCATTCAGAACGTGATACCATAGTCTTTCGAGACTGAAGGTTGCCAACAACATTGTATCAATCTGCCACTAGATGGCACTGTATGCTGCTTAGAAGTTGAAGCTGGCTCATGACTTGAGAAAATCAGAGTTGCTTCCACACTGGAGTCAGTTATTAAATTACAAAATAAAATTTAATTTATTAACTCTGGTTATTATTATGTCATTTCACAAAAAGTTTACTAACCAGTTTATATAACCAAAGAAGCTACACAATGGTTTCTTAGCCCAAAGGAACTCACAGTCTGAAAAAAATACGGCAGGGAGACACCAGAAACTGTCATTGGGAGGGCAATATACTGAAGTGTGGCAGATTTTTCAAGCTGGCCTAGAAGTAAGTACAGTTAAAGAACAGTGAGATTTAGATGCCTTGGAGTAGAGGGTCCCAAATTTACCCTATTCACGGCACCTTTAATGTCGGAGTAACTCTTTCACAGTGCCCCTAAGACTGGAAGGCCTACAGTCTTAGAGACGTGGCCAGAACTTCTGGAAAAATATTCCACAGCACCCCTGTGAGTTAGCTGTGGCGCTCCAGGGTGCTGTAACACATCGTTTGAGAACCTCTGCCATAGGCCATTATTTTTACTTTCAGATTGCCTGTAACCTCCTCCCTCTATTTATACTATTATTCACATGTGGGCATTGCCAACACCCAAGCTATTTCCAAAGCCTGCTTGTTTTATTCTTTCCTCCTTGTACTATTCAACACCAACACACATGCTTGTATTTTTAATGAACTCCTTTTGTGTTGGAACTCTTTACTTGCCTGCAGTTGACTGAACTCAGTCAGAATCAGTTGGTAGAGCAGCCGCCTTGTATGCCTGAAGATCTGAGGCTGCCAGTTCGAAACAACCGGAAGTACCCAAGAACTGACGACATGCTGATATACTGATGAGCTAACCCTAGGTGGCAGAGAGGAGTTGCCGTCAAGTAGAGCATGGGAGGTGAAAGGCCAGAGAGAGGCCAGACCAGGAAGGAATCCAGCTGGAATGAGGAGTTCTATGAAAGACTAGAACTATTCAATTGTAAAAATCCCTACAGGGGTTTAGAACAGCCTGCCTATGTAAACCGCCTTGGATTAAAGTCTGAGGAGAAATCGGAAACCAAAGAAAGGCGGTATATAAATACCTGTATAAATAAATAAAATCAGTCTTGATCCAGTCTTTCTCAACTCTGGGTTACACACTACAACAGCCATTTTCAACCAGTGTGCCATGGCACATTGGTGTGCCACTAATGGTCTATAGGTGTGCCGTGGGAGTTTGAAGGAGGGTAATTTAGTAGTAGTGCAAATTGAGACATGACCCCACACACACAAACACCAGCAGCCTGGTGTGCCTTGTCAATTTTAGCATCTTGTCAGTGTGCCATGAGATGAAAAAGGTTGAAAATTGGGGGGAATTAGTCATATAACTGGGTAGGAGACATTTGAGAGTGGGCTCTCTGTGTCTGGCTGGCTTTGTCATAAAGATAATGGCGGAAAGTAGACCCCACTTTGGCCCCAGCCTAGTTACAGATCAGAGAAAGATGGAAGGCACTGCCTCCAAAGCTCCTCCCTCTGTCTTCTCCCCTCCATTACCAGAGGTCAACTCACATACCACTTTTTCATGCTCCCTATTTCACACCTGCAAATAGGGACATTTTCTGTAATACCCCTTTTACCACACCAATCATTTGCTTGGAAATGTGTCGCCCATATACTTATTGGGAAGCCAGGACTATGCTCAGGTTATGGCTTCCTATTGAGGGGTTTGCCACTAGAGACTGCATGAAAAGCCTAGGCTTTGTTTTTTCTGCTGACAGAGACTTTTAGCAAACCTAGATGAAAGAAAAAGAGACAGAAACCAAAACACACACAAGTGAAAGAGTAATAGGAAATCTATTTGTCTTTTAATGTGTGTGTGTGTTCCATAAAATATGTTTATTTAATGCTCTGTTCTAGTGATTCTGATCTCTGACTCTGCATAAAGTATGACTGCCAAGCATCATATCTTACAGTCTCAAAATGTGTGAATACTTCATATATCTATAAATTGTACAATAACTATGCAATACATTCATATATGTTTACACTTCATTCTATATTTGACATGGAGAACACTTTTAAATCTATTATGTAGATTTATGTATCAGTTTTAAAAATGGATGTCTAACAACCCCTTGGTAAAAGCGCACTTTTGGGGGGGGGGATGACATACTTTTTCTGTGCAGTGACAAGTCAGTTACTTCTTTTTTTCTTTCTTTTCACTAGATTGGCTCCTGTGACTTGAACATCATGAAATACTGTAGCAAATGAAGCCTCTCCTTGCACAAAGATAAAGTGATAGGAAAAACTTCAGATCTTTATTTCTGTCTATCAGGCTCCTGCTAAAGGTTCACAGGAAATATTGACTGGGGGTGGAGGGGAAATGGTCAGCAAACCCACTAATGCATATTTCTACCAAATAGTATCTATGGGTGGGTTCAGACATGCATCTTCATCAAGTGATAGTTTGCATGTGTGAATAAACCGCCACAGATTAATTACCACAAAGAGAGTGTGTTGTTGACTTAATGTCAATTCAAGCCACATTTTTCAATAGAAACTGATCACACATTCAGCTGAACAGCATCAATCCCTGAAAGAAGAAAGACCATGTCTATGTGTGAATTTGCTGCACACCACCACAGCTCCCTCTTTCTATAGGATAATCCTCTCCTTGAACAAATGGGAAATAAGGGCTTGTTCACACAAGCATTTTGACATTCAGTCGACACCATTCATCACTAATGTTTTGGCGCAAGGACAGCTCTTGACAATATGTGATGTGCCAAATTTGTAGTTTCCTTCCTCTTGGAAGATCTTGCAAAAGTGGACTGAGCAAGAAAGTAGTGAGGCACAACCCTGACACATGTCCAAGCATCCACAAGACTGGTGACTGCATTAAAAAAAAAGCAACTCATGGTGGCTACCTCTATTCTAACCTGAATTGTTCCTGTGTTTTATGTGACCTTTCAGAAACACTCTTCCTCCTCCTCTGATTTTGTTGTGCCCTGTTACATGGGGAATGACACAGATGGTTGACCTCCCCACAGTCCTGCTTTACTTTAAATGAGACAATATTTTTCCTGCACTTATGAACTGGACACGTTAAAAACAATACACTCCACAATGATGGTGATTCTGCTCACTTCTGGGGAACAGTTGGATGCAGTTTGGACCCAGGCTGCAGTTACCCAGTTGTGGTAACAACAAAATCTGCCCCATCGACTGTAAGACATGTCATCATGCTAAAGTCAGAAATAACAGGATATATGTGAACCCTATAAGTTAGATGCTGGTTGTGATCAGCATTTTCATTCTCTAAACAGCAGCTAGTACGGGTCTGTTCCTGGGGCATAATCCATTAGAAATTGCTCTTCCACAAGCCCCACTGACATGAGCAATGGTAGTGTTCTTGGGCAGCTCCTTGGGGCTTGTCCAAGGTAATTTTCTGGAGGATTGTGCCTCAAGTAATTTAGGGCCAAATCCTAACCAACTTTCCAGTGCCAGTGCAGCTGCAGTGCAGCCCCAAGGAAAAGGAACAAAAATTCCCTTACCTGGAGGAGGCTTCCACGGTTGTCCCCCTACCACAGGATTCAGTGCATGCACCATAGACACGGCTGCACTGGTGCTGGAAAGTTGGATAGGATTTGGCCCTTAGAGATCAGGTTTGCATCAAGCACTTGGCCCATTATTAGGTCACTGATCTAAACATACTTTATGCACTATATGAAAGTGGAGGGTCTTCTATTCCCATGTGACTCAACCAAGCAACTTACTTGCTACATTCCATTCAGTGGGGACTGCCAGACCAGAAATGCGCTACACAATTACAAGTAATACAGCATTTTTAAAAAAACATGATTCTGCTGACATCAGTGCAGTTCAGAGTTGCTATATGAATTCAATGCAAAGTGTAGATATAAACTTCCAGCACCAGGTGGCAGCCTGGATCATTTAGATCCATGCTGAAACAGGGACTTAGAGCTTCTCTCCCTTTCTGAGACTTGATAAAATGAGAAACTTAGAGCCGGCTTACCACCAACACAATGGTAAATTAATGCTGTGAAGAATTGCTCTGCTATTTAAAAACTAAAGTAAGCATCACTGTTGGGCATGCTTAATGTTGGGAGCTAAAGGGCTTTAGGAAAGGAATTCTGAGTTTCCAGAGAAATAAATGAACCAATTCCCCCTGTGAAACACTATGGCTAGAAAGAAGTAACCACTTTTTCAAAGAGCTGAAAGTGGGGCAAGGAACCAGCATCTCCTGATAAAAGGGCAGCATGACCGCAAAAGACCTTGCCTGAGACCTTGGAAAAGCCTTGCCAGCCAGTGTAGACAACACAGGGGTAGATAAGATGAGAGAGAGTGGATCTATGCTCTGTAGCAGCATAAAGTAGCTACAGAGCTCCTGCCATAAAAACTATCACTTCTCAGGTTTGTTTCCGTCCCTCTGTTGCCTGTCATCCAAACAAGTAGTGCATGGTCTTAGAGCAGGGGTCTCCAAACCCTGGCCCAGGAGCCTGTTGCGGCCTGTGGTGAGCTTCTATCCAGCCCGCGGCCAGCCTCTGATCCCCTGAGAGCCTCTGGCCCACTTGACCAAACCCAACCAGAGTTGTGCTTGTGGGGTGGGGGAATGGGGGGTCCATTTAGGTGTGTGCTTTATTTCTTGGGCTATGTTTGTGCTTGGAGAAGTCCTGGACATTTGAGCCCATTCATTTATTCATTCATCTAAGTTCCATCTCCAAAGCATTTATTTAAATTTCATATTTAATTTTGTTTTCCGGCCCTCGACACTGTGCCAGATATTTGATGCAGCCCTTCGGCCAAAAAGTTTAGAGACCTCTGTCTTAACAAATGTCAATAATGGAGCACAAGAAATGAGCCACTAGTGTCATGGATACTGATGGCTGTGCCATGCCACCTTCAGTGTTCTTGTGGACTTTTGCCCCTCTCTAGCCAAAGTGTGCATCAGTAACGGTCGCCCACTGCTGTTGTCAGCAGCCTGAGGACACCTCCTATATCCTGAGATCTGTGTCTGCCACTGCTGTACTTCTTTGGGGGTTATTGTGGTTTATGTTTTAGCTACTGCCTGACTTTGTAGATGGCAGAAATCCTGCTCTTTCTCTCTACCACTGCAGTTTGGACTGCATGCCCCTCATATTCCTTTCTCTCTCCCATCAAAAGAATAGCATGATCGCCATTAGTCAATTGTTCTGGAAAGAACCCAGGACCAAAGTTGTATGTTGGACAAATCCAACTTACAAAGAGACAGCATGGGGAAGGCCAAGAAGGTGCAGAGGCATTACTAGTGGTGTACTGCAGTGATGACATTTCTCCTGGTAGCCAGATTAAGTATGGTTGTAACTATGGAGAAGCAGATGGTATATACAGAGGCTATCCACTACTGCCACACATTGGACCCAGAATGTATTCCTATTCATGCTCTTCCATTGCAGTTTGGCCATGTGCATGTGTGATCCAACCCCAACCTGTAGGGGTTCAAGTTTACACTAGGTAAAACACAGAATGGCATGACTGCAGCCGGGCTTTTTTCTCTCTCTCAGTGTTAAGAAACCACCCAGCCACCCAGAGCCCAGTCTGGTTTGATACCACAGTGGCATATTCCCAATCCTAGCACTTTAAAAAAGAAAAACAAAATTCCCATTCACCCAATCTGTGCAGCATCTAGAGTTAGGCTTAGTCTCAGAGGCAAACTACACATTGTGTTTAACACACTGCTTGTCCTTGTTTTGTATTTCTTTTTAATAGCAGTTGCATTGGGGGGGGCCATAGTAATCAGGACTGGGACAACAGGGTGGTGGTATGGAAGAGTTGTATAATTTTTTGCTCCTGTGCCAAAGGACTGGTGAAACCTGCCTCTCTCTTATTTGCCTCCAGAGCAGCTTCCTCCCAGGGCAAAGAACAATTTCGGAAGCATAGCAACATGGCCTCTAAACCATTAAACCTTAGAACTCTTATAATGGGATGGAGCTAGACTCCATTCTAGACAGCTGCAATCCCTTACTCACACTCTCCGGGGAGAAAGTCTCGTTGAGCACAACAGGACTTGGGTCTAAATAGACATGCATGAGATTGCATGAGATGTCAGGCTTCTTTCTTGGTCCTTTTAGTTGCTGGCTACAATGTAAACACGTTCAAAGCACAGGTACATTACACGTGAGTATGTGCAGGCAAACTGGAATGAGTGGAAGCATGTTGGGCCTGAAGGTGGGGAGGGCAGGCATGATTCCACACCCCCACATGTTGAGGGGGTAAGGATCCTCTCTGCAGGGATACGTACGAATATGTCAAGGGACATGTGAATAGGGCTTATATAAACAGTTGTCTTTGAGCTGGGCAAGTGATGAGTGAAAGCATAATAAGGGTTATGGTATCACATCTCAAAAGGTGGCATCAATGATGTGCTGGCAAGGAAGTTCCCTGCACTGGAGCATTTCCCCACATGGGAAATTGTGGGAAGGGGACAAACTTGTGTTGCATTGGCAGCTGTGGACTGTTTGGGTACATCAGGATTCTCGTTCTTCCCCTGTATCATTCCTACAGCGTGCTGCTCATTGAATGCCAATAGTATTCTGCTGTTGGTCCTGAGCTCGTCGGCAAAGTGGTCGTTGACGCTGACCAGAGCGGCGGAGGCGGCGTGGTGGCAGGCCAGCCAGCTGGCGACAGATCTCCTCTAAGGACAAACAAGAGAGGAAGAAGGCATTAATTGTTGGACTTCACTGTCATACACAAACATGCCCTCTGAATCAGCCCCTCCCTGTCCTCCCCCTACCACCAAACACCCCCTCCCAGCCTCCATTCTGCCCTCCCCCCCCCCCCGCCCATACACCAATTGGTGCTGGACTCACCAGCACCAGTGGCCGCAGCTCCAGATCTACTACTGGCACTCCTAGAGTGTAGCCTACTCTCAGACTAGTCCCAACATGCTTTGTGTTGGGAGCAACACCCTAGGCTGGTACAGCAGCCACTATGCTAGCACTAGCCTATAGTAGGATTGTGCTGTGTGCATTCACCCAACATTCTCAAACAGCAGTAGTTTCACTCCAGCAATTATGCAAAAATAATTAGCATTCATATGACATTTCAGGTGTTCAAAGCGCTTAACATAGTGTAATCTTGTCAAGTCTGTGGGGTAACAGCCCAATCCCATCCACACTTTCCTGGGAGTATGCTCCATTGACTCAAATGGGACTTACTTCTGAGTAGACATGCATAGGCTTGGGCTGTCTGTTATGAATTATTCTTTTTATTATTATTTGTCCTCAATTGGTGCCTATGTCATGGCCTTATAAGTGCCAGTATAACTGCTGCTGCCAAGAAACGCAAGCACCGTAATGCTATCCCAGCATGATGAACTGTTTTACCAGAACTCTCTCTCTCTCTCTCTCTCTCTCACACACACACACACACACACACACACACACACATAGAGGAAAGCAGGACACTGCCTTTCTGAGCCACAGGCTAAATTCCTGAAGAACTCTGCTCAAGCTCAAACCCCTCTGAATGTGCCTTTCCTTCCAGTCACACCCTGGAAGGAAGAAGATAATCCAATTTGTGTGACCGCCTGTCTCCACAGAATGTAATCATGCAACTCTTCCTCTGCATCTCCAGTCTGTATTGTTGCCATTGAATGTAACCTGCTTCGTTTTCCTGTATTACCTCCTGCTTGTGTTTGCATCTCCCCCACCCACTGAATGCCATCTCATGCTGTAAGACATCTTCATTTGATCTGTTTAAGAGTGCAATCCTAACCCCCGGGTTAGGCTGGCACAAGTCACGTGTGCCAACCTGGGGGTGTCACAAATGTGCCATAAGGCACATTTGCACTGACTTTGGAGTTGGGGAGGCCAGCTCAAGGAGTTGCGCTGGCCTCCCCGCACAGGATCAAGGCCCAGCTGGGTACATTTGCATTTGCCAGGCTTAGCCGATGCAGGGGTCTGGGGAGGGGGCATGTGGGGAGGGCACGGAGGAGGTGGGGAAGAGGTGTTTCAGGGCAGGGGAAAATGGGTGACGTGCATTCCTGGGGACGGGTGGGCGGAGAGCAGGAGGCGGGACCAGGATCCAGTAGTTATGCCGGATTCTGACCCTGTTCCAAGGCGGTGCAGAGCAGCCTCTGGCTCCTGAGGTGGCACAGATCTGAGTAGACCCACTGGTGCCAGTGCAGTGCAACACACGATAAGGGGAAAGTTGCCCCTTGCCTTGGGTTGCACCGCTTCTAGGCTCCAAACTTGTGCTGGATGCAGTGCAGACCCACTGGCCTGCCTGCTCCAGTGCAAGTTAGGATTGGGCTGTAAATGTCACAATGTAGCCTGCTGCTCCTACCTGCTTTTTCTATGATGCAACCCTATCCCCAAACACTTCCCAGGCATGTTCACATTTGTGTTTTAGCTTCTCCCAGGGCAACATCCTTGGGCAACATCCCCTGTCCTACCGCATTCTGATTTCTCTTAATTGTGGGCCAGAAATTGGCAAGTCAGTACTCATCTTGAGTCCATTTACCCAACAAGTTACACATCTGCACACTAAAACAGGATGCTTCAGGATGCTATCAGACATCCTGATAACATAATTAATGAGCTTAGCAGTTCTCTGACCCAGAGGAGACCGCCAGGACTGACCCTCCCCCTCCCCCCCAGGATGCAGCAGGGGCCATTTTGGCACACCTGCATCAGCGGGGGAGGGGTGTAGAATTTAGGACTGGGTTGCAATTCCCCTAAAACCAGTTCTTTGGTAACAAGTCTTTATTAATTATTATTCCCATATTGCAGATTGCTACCTAGTAAATTCATAGCAAAGAGAATGTTGCTCTATAGGCTTCCCAGTGTTGCACTTTAGCTAACATGCTACATTTGTCCTCAGTTTACTCACTGCACTGGATTGAAAGCATGTACAGTACAGAAATGGTGCTTTAATTTTTAAGTGAGCAACTGTCATTTGAGAACATAATAAGTACAAAGACACTCCAGATATAGTTAGGATTATGACAGCAGCCAGAGCTAATTATTCTGGATAGAGCAGTATGGAATTTATCAGTCAAGTTTGGCCTTCCCTTCTTCTGCTATCTGTTTACATCTTCGTAAGACTATTGTCATGTTCTCTTGTGAATTCCCTTTTTTTCCCCTCCAGGCAGAACATAGGTCAGACCCCTCGAATCTTCCCCCATATTTTGTTGCCATAAAGCCCCTTTATAATTTTTTTTCTTCTCCATTTATTAGCATTGTTCTTATTTATTTAGAAGATTTATACCCCATTTCACCCTTCAGTGAGTCGGGCAGTACAATCCGAACTTGTGCTGGAACAGGCAGACCAGCGGGCCTGCACTGTATCTGGCGCAAGCTTGGGGCTGACTACAGGCCAGCCGGGGCAAGGGAAAATACTTCTCCTTCCCCTAAATTGGTGGCGCTAATCCAAGCAGCCCAGAGTTGGCCAAGGCTGCCTGGGAACAGGGCTAGGATCTGGCATAAGTGGATCTGGTCCCACCTCCCACTCCCTACCCACCCACAGTCCTGCCCACCATCTGCCCTCCACCTGCCCTCAAATGTTTCCTCCCCACCCTTTCACTGCCTCCCCCAATGTACGCCAGCCTGGAACGGCTGGGGCAAGTTCACTGGGGCCCGCATTGCTGCATGACCTTGCACCGGCCTCCCTGACTCAAATGGAGGTGCAAATGTGCTTTATGGCATGTTTTCAACCCTTCCAGGTTAGTACAAGGGACTTGCACTGGCCCAAGGGTGCTTCAGGATTGGGTCCTAAGGCAGCTTACATAATAAAAGACAGGATAAAACCATCAATTGAAAACCATCAGTACAATGAAGGCATTCTGAACAAAGGACTGCAGTTTACATGTGGGCCTACAGATCTCCTTTGGCATCTTCACTCACCCTGCATGGCTTCATCCTCTTTGCAAACAATACGAGAGCAAATCTCCTTGTTTATCATGTATGTCCGACGAACGCTGGTCATCCGAAATAATAAGGTGGGGAGAGACAGAAATTCATGAACGTATGAAACCGATATAGGTAAATAACTGCAGCTACATTATTTGGCTAACAAAGCTACAAAGCCTTTAAGTAACAGTAGACACAATTGTGTGTAACTGAACTTGAGAAGACGATAGCTTTTCATGAAAAACAGCTACAGGAAAGCAGTGATTTGATGGAGAAAAGTGGACAAGGGTGGGGAGAAGGAAGGAATGCTTAACTCGTTACCTGCCCACTGCTTCTTGCTCCCAACAGCCTCAGTTGTTTTTCCTCCCAGAGTTTCTTTCCAAACCTTTGCAAAAATATGCTTGGAAGCCCAAGGTGGGGTGGGGGTACTTGAGAGAGGAACAATTTAGAGTGGAAAAGTGACCAATAGAGAAGGAACAAAGCACCCTTTCCCTTCCACTCCAAATTTTCCTGCAGGAGCAACTTTTCCTAAAAGGAGACATGTTTGTGTATTGCAGTTAAATCCCTTTATATATGCTTAACCACAATAAATATTTTGACCTAAGTGGCAAAAAGGACTTCTTAGAGTCAGTTCTATAAAATTCAACATCTGTTGATGATCAATCATGTTCAGAACGGCAAATAAATGACTGCATTTTGTTACACAGGTTATGGCTTCTAACATGGGCCGCAACGACTGCTGGAAAAAGTGAAATTCTCTGCACTTTGGTAGTGGCAGAGAAAGCTCCAGAGGTCATGATTCTTTCTAGGTTCCTACCCCTCTCATGGCTTCATGAATTTGTCAGCTTGGTTACCCCTTTCTGCTAAGCCCACTATTACTTTCACTGATGATTTAAACAAAAACAAAACAAAAAACCTAGCCCCCTGTCTAAAAGATTGTGCAACAAAACTCAGCATCAAGTCTAGTTTGCATAATCTACTCTAATCATACCATTTTGGATATTTTAAGTCAGAAATGAACTCATGAAACAGATCAGTCGGAGGGCACCTGTTTAAACAGAGACCAGGTCCTTGGGCTTTCCATCATAACCAAAGGTAGATTTTGACTTCTATCAAAGAAACAGCAGGCTTCTTCCTTACCTGACAACACACAGGTAACTGATACATTGCTTCACAGGCTTGTGAACAGAGTACAGCCTTGTGCAAGGAAATTGCTCTTCACGACATTCTGGGAACAGAAAAAGAGGGGCATGTTTGCATTTACATCACTGATCCATTTGACATTTGTGTGTATGGATATATCAAGTGGATAGGTGCGCGGGGGACAAAGAAACTATAAAATCGGGTGTGACATTTCCCACCCATTGACAGAGAGACTGAGGGCGCAATTCTAACCCCTTCTGTCATATGCTTTCCAGCACTGGCGTAGCGGTGCCAAAGGGACATATACTGCATCATGCAGTTGGGTGTCACTCACGGAGGCCTGCTCAAAGTAAGGGAATGTTTGTTCCTTTACCTCAAAGCTGCACTGCCCTTATGTCAGTGCTGCAAAGCACTGACATAAGCACTGACATACCATGCTGCTGGTGGGGGGCTTGCATCCCCAATGTCCACCATTAATAAATGATCCTCCCTCAAACTCCAAAGGCACACCTGTGGACCATTTGTGGCACACCAATGTGCCACGACACACTGGTTGAAAATCACTGGAGCAATGGATGGTGTAGAAGATTTCTATTCAGCTGACACAAACAAGACAGCTCTCAGAATGAAATATTTATGGGACTCCTTGTCCCATAAGAACATAAGAACAGCCCCACTGGATCAGGCTATAGGCCCATCTAGTCCAGCTTCCTGTATCTCACAGCAACCCACCAAATGCCCCAGGGAGCACACCAGATAACAAGAGACCTCATTCTGGTGCCCTCCCTTGCATCTGGCATTGTGACATAGCCCATTTCTAACATCAGGAGGTTGTACATGCACATCATGGCTTGTAACCTGTAATGGATTTTTCCTCCAGAAACTTGTCCAATCCCCTTTTAAAGGCGTCCAGGCCAGACGCCATCACCACATCCTGCGTTCCACAGACCGACCACATGCTGAGTAAAGAAATATTTTCTTTTGTCTGTTCTAACTCTCCCAACACTCAATTTTAGCGGATGTCCCCTGGTTCTGGTGTTATGTGAGAGTGTAGAGAGCATCTCCCTATCCACTCTGTCCATCCCCTGCATAATTTTGTATGTCTCAATCATGTCCTCCCTCAGGCGCCTCTTTTCTAGGTTGAAGAGACCCAAACGCTATAGCCTTTCCTCATAAGGGTGCCCCAGCCCCGTAATCATCTTAGTCGCTCTCTTTTGCACCTTTTCCATTTCCACTATGTCTTTTTTGAGATGCGGCGACCAGAACTGGACACAATACTCCAGGTGTGGCCTTACCATCGATTTGTACAACGGCATTATAATATTAGCTGTTTTGTTCTCAATACCTTTTCTAATGATCCCAAGCATAGAATTGGCCTTCTTTACTGTCGCCACACATTGAGTCAACACTTTCATCGACCTGTCCACCACCACCCCAAGATCTCTCTCCTGATGTCACAGACAGCTCAGAACACATCAGCCTATATGTGTTTATTTTTTGCCCCAATATGCATGACTTTACACTTACTGACATTGAAGCGCATCTGCCATTTTGCTGCCCATTCTGCCAGTCTGGAGAGATCCTTCTGGAGCTCCTCACAATCACTTCTGGTCTTTACCACTCAGAAAAGTTTGGTGTCGTCTGCAAACTTTGCCACCTCACTGCTCAACCCTGTCTCCAGGTCATTTATGAAGAGGTTGAAAAGCACCGGTCCCAGGACAGATCCTTGGGGCACACCGCTTTTCACTTCTCTCCATTGTGAAAATTGCCCATTGACACCCACTCTCTGTTTCCTGGCCTTCAACCAGTTCTCAATCCATGAGAGGACCTGTCCTCTAATTCCATGACTGTGGAGTTTTTTCAGTAGCCTTTGGTGAGGGACCATGTCGAACGCCTTCTGAAAGTCCAGATATATAATGTGTACAGGTTCTCCCGCAGCCACATGCCTGTTGACCTTTTCAAAGAATTCTAAAAGGTTCGTGAGGCAAGACTTACCCTTACAGAATCCATGCTGATTCTCCCTCAGCAAGGCCTGTTCGTCTATGTGTTTTGAGATCCTATCTTTGATGAGGCATTCCACCATCTTACCCGGTATAGATGTTAGGCTGACCAGCCTATAGTTTCCTGGGTCCCCCTTCTTTCCCTTTTAAAAGATCTGTGTGACATTTGCTATCCTCCAATCCTCTGTCACCGTGGCCATTTTGAGGGGCAAGTTGCACATCTTAGTCGAGAGATCAGCAACTTCATTCTTCAATTCCTTAATAACTCTTGGGTGGATGCCATCAGGGCCCAGTGACTTATTGATCTTTAATTTATCAATGAGGTCTGAAACATCTACTCTTTTAACCTCTATCTGACTTAATTCCTCGGTCAGGAGGGGCCGTTCGGGCAGCGGTATCTGCCCGAGGTCTTCTGCCGTGAAGACAGATGCAAAGAACTCATTTAATTTCTCTGCCATCTCTAAGTCTCCTTTTATCTCCCCTTTCCCTCCCTCACCATCTAGAGGGCCAACCGCTTCTCTGGCGGGTTTCCTGCTTCTAACATATTTGAAGAAGCTTTTATTATTCCCCTTAATGTTGCTGGCCATGCATTCCTCATAGTCTCTCTTGGCATCCCGTATCACCTTCTTACATTTCTTTTGCCACAGTTTATGTTCCTTTTTATTCTCCTCATTAGGGCAAGACTTTCATTTATGGAAGGAAGCTTCCTTGCCCTTTACAGCCTCTCTAACTTGGCTCATTAGCCATGCGGGCATCCTCCTGGATTTAGCGGAACTCTTCTTTCTTTGAGGTATACACCTCTGCTGGGCCTCTATTCCTGTTGTTTTAAGCAACCTCCATGCACTCTGGAGAGATTGGACTCTTTTTGCCTTCCCTTTCAACCTCCTTCTAACCAGCCTCCTCATTTGAGGGAAGTCCGCCCATCGGAAGTCAAGGGTTTTTGTGAGAGATTTGCCCGGTATTTTTCCCCCGACGTGCATGTCGAAACGAATCGCAGCATGATCACTGTTCCCCAACGGCTCCGTAACATTGACATCTCTAACCAGGTCCTGAGTACCACACAATATTAAATCCAGAATCACCTGTCCTCTGGTGGGCTCCATGACTAACTGCTCTAAGGCACAGTCATTTAGCACAGGCATTTAGATATCCCAGGATAGCATTGTGGCAAACCTACTACATTTTTCAAACAAAGGACATTTATATGAAGAACATAATGCCATTAGTAGCTGTGTTGATGTGAAAACAGGTAATGAAGGATGATTAATTTTTTTTCTTTTTTTTTGTAAAGCTAGGTGGGTTCAGATAGTGATATGGTTTAAATATAAGAACTCAAATTGAACTGGGCACTGAGAAGGGTTGAAAATCTAACTGATTTTTTTTGTGGAGGGGTGTTATTGCAGGCAGGCTACAGAGAAAATTCACTTGGTGGAACAGGGTTAGCTTCCCCTTATTAGTTTTACTTTTATTTATAATTTATTTTAATTTGCTTGATGATGTCACTTCCAGCCATGACATCACTTCCAGTGGGTCCTGGACAGATTGTCATTCTAAAAAGTGGGTCCTGTTGCTAAAAGTTTGAGAAATAAACTTCCTAAACTTTACCACTTGAATGCTCTGAGTATTGATGGGGAACTGAATCTATTGAAACCCTGCTTTATCACTCTACATGCTACTTCTTTGAGTAAAGTATAACCTGGTTGTAAACCCAGGATGGTGGCGAGATATTTCCTAAGGGTTTTTACATGGTTGTAGCAGTGGGGTCTTAATGGTCTCAGTTCCCTAATTAATTGTACTATGGGTACATCAAAGTCCAAGAGAGTAACATAGACATGCAGTGTTTTTATAAGTTAGGGTAGTTCTTGCCTTGCTGGCAGAACTAGCATAGTTATAGACAATATGGCAAGTAGAGTGAATGGGCTAGACCAGTGGTTCTCACACATTTAGTACCGGACCCACTTTTTAAAATGAGAATCTATCAGGACCCACCAGAAGTGATGTTATGACCGAAAGTGACATCATCAAGCAGGAAAATTTTTAACAAACCTGGGCTGCAATCCTACTCACGCTTACCCATTTACTTACCCATTTACCCAGATAAGTCCCATTTACTATCATTGTTAAAAGAATATACATTGTTAAAAGTACAGGCCTGTAACATTTCCCCAAATGCATGCACTTGATCATGGTAGCATCAAGTGTAATATATTAAAAATAAAATATTGAAATGAATAGGGACCCACCTGAAATTAGCTCATGACCCACCTAGTGGGTCCTGACCCACAGTTTGGGAAACACTGGGATAGACTATGATGGTCCAAAAGAAGAGGAAGAGATTGCTAATCTGTTGTCTGGAACAACTGCGCCTATCTCACAATTGGCCATAAAGGATGCATACGAATCAGAGGAAATGGCTACGGATTTGCAGACTCAACAGTTACCCAGAGGGGTCATATGCCCATACACCCAAAGGTGTTTTATGGAGGAGGACTTAATGGTCACTATGGAAGAATATCAGTGGGACTGGGAGGCAAGCGAATGCATTGTGCAACCAGGTCTTAGGACGGCAATGAGGAGAAGGTCATTAAGAGAGCAAGAAGAGGATAGAGTGAGTGCACTCATGGGCTGGAGAATAGTTGAACGATCAGCTGACCCTCTAATCACAGGGCACACGTATTTAGACTCTGTGGGTGTATGCTCAGCACAGCAGCCTGTGAATCAGGAGACGAGGAGCGTAGCTCCTGTACAGTCTGTGTCAAAACAGATAGAAATTACTATTCTGATTCTGACGGTCTATGGAAATTACTATGGAAGGTTTGATGCCCTGCAACACGGAACGTTAGAGATGAGATTACAACAAGAACAACACAGAGTAGGGGTTAATTTTGATAAGCGGATGTTTCCAAACTATCCTAAGGTTGAAGCTGATCCAATGGTGCATCTGCACTCTTTTGAAAGGATTTGTCAAGATCAAATCATAGCATCAGGTTGCAAGAGGGGACCAGGTCTGTTGCTTGTCCATCTTGGCTGCCTATAAGCCCCATGGCTGACATTTTTAATCAAGATGCTGAACTTTATGTGCTTCTAAATGTCAGTTTGCTAGAAATGTAGTCCAATACCTGGGACATGTTATTGACAATGTATCCTCTAGTTGCTGTGGTTGAGTGCATTGTCAATTGGCCTGTTTCAAAAGAAAAAAGGGGGGAAAAGAAAGAAAACAAGTTTGGGGTCTTTGGGGGCTGTCGATTATCATGGAAATATCCAGTATTCATATGCCAATAAAGGTAAATGAATGAAAATATCCAGTATTGTAATCCTTTTACTGCATCTCTGAATCTCTGGCTCAACAGATCAAGTGAACTGAGACACATCAGCAAGTTTTTGAGGTTCTGAAGAAGAGTTTGGTGAAAGCATCTGTTCTGAGAGTTTCTGAGTTTTAATGAAGAGTTTATAGTGCAAAGTGACAGGTCCTTAATTGGAATTGCAATCGCATTACTCCCTAGGGAGCATAAATTTTCAGTTGAAGAACTAGAATGTTCTGCAGTGGTCTGGAGTTTATTAAAGTTATGCTTATATTTGTGGGGAGTAAGTTTCTCCTACACACAGACCACTTGCCTCTAATGCTTCTACTTCTTTGAGTAAGGTATTGCCTGGTCATAAACCCTGGATGGTGGCATGATATTTGGTTTTCCTAAGGGTCTATACCCTGGTCTACTATAAAACACAATTTTTCTTCTACCCAGCCCTAGTTTATTGAATTCAACCCTGAGATTTCAGTAGGCCTGTTTGTGACTAGAAACCAAGGGATGAAATATTCTGTACATCAAATAACTTTAAAAGTCACACACCCCCAATGTTGATGTGAAATCAGATCCATGACGGTGTTCCATCAATAAATAAAAATGCAGCTATATAAGGAAATGTCTGTTGGATCAATGGAAGAAGCAAAAGAGAAGGTAAGATAAAACATAACTTACCAGAAGCTGTTGTGGGACCACTGTCACCTGGAATTAAAAAGAAACATTTTATACACATACACTATAAAGAGAGAGTAGATGAGAACAAAGCACAGGGACAACAAAGCACAATGGTGAGAAAATGGATCTACTCTAGAGACACAGATATCATACAAGCACACTTGGCACCGAGGGCCAGTCCACCAATTACATGGCAGAAAACCTGGGCTTGCCATTAAGTGTATATTAATTCAACAAAGAGCAGCACCCAATACTGGTTCAGGGATGAGTGTACCTGGATGATAACACATGCCTGTCTTATTCAGGAGCAGGCATGCTTAAAAAAAAAAAATCTGAGATGTACACCTAAAAACAGATTGTGTGAATCAGCCCTGATATTGGCAAAGGATGTGGAAAAATACTCACCCACGCTTGCTGGATCAGGGGCCACAGTGACATCTAGCACATCTGGGGGGAAAAAGAGACAAGGACCTTATAGGCCTCAGTTCAAATGTTTTATGTACAGCTGTGCAATTTTTGACATATTATTATTAGCAGTATTTATATACCGCTTTTCAACTAAAAGTTCACAAAGCAGTTTACAGAGAAAAATCAAATAACTAAATGGCTCCCTGTCCCAAAAGGGCTCACAATCTAAAAAGATGCAAATGAATACCAGCAGGCAGCCACTGGAACAGACAGTGCTGGGGTGAGGTGGGCCAGTTACTCTCCCCCTGCTAAAAAAAGGAGCACCCACTTGAAAAAGTGCCTCTTACCCAATTAGCAGGGGTTACTACATATCCACCAGCTACTACACTACCAGCTCTGGATGCAGAGCCTACTGGCGTGTGATGGAACCTGACTACAGAGAAGCAGCAACTGCATACCACAATGGTAACATGAAAATCAGCCAAGTTTAAGTCATTTCTACCCAACGTTGCACATATGCAACAGGGATCAAATGTGTAAACCTGTGGGTTGGGCAGAAATGGGTTTTAAAGAAATGTGGTATTGATGCAATAATGGAATGAATTAAAAGGGTCCTCATTGCCTTGTCTTGCCTTTCACTTAGGGCAGAGGCTACAGGTTTAGGCCTGTAAAATTTGGGAGGGTCTTAGGCCTGTCAAATTCTGCCTATGGATTTAGGCTCAAGTAAGGCTCACAACAGACATTCTCTTTCTCTCACCACTGTAATATCTACTAAAACATGGAACGTGATCCTGACCCACTCAAATGGTGGCTGCTTACTGGGGGGGGGGTGGATGTGGCTGGGAGATGTGCAGTGCGCTCCTCATAAGTTAAAGGAAGGGGAGGGAAAAGAAGAGGTGGGCTACAGATTGCTTCTCCCTGTTCACTTGTGCTTCATAAGCACCAGGTGGGCAGGGAGAGGCTATCTGGAGCTGCAGCAGCTTTTTTTCTGGAGGGAGAAGGGGTCAGCTACTGCTGTGACCCTCTTCCAACTTGCTCTCAGCTTGCTTGAAGAAGGTTGGAGTGCCCACCAGAGCAGCAGGCTGAAGAGGGCAGCAGACTGACATGCTGGGGGCTCGTCCATTCGCCTCCCCTTCAACTTTGCTCTTCCATGTGACCATTAGAGGTTGCTTCATGGAAAAGCTCTGGATCTTTCTCTTGATTGTTGAGCTTATCTAAAGGAAATGCTATCATTACTGAGTTGCATTGCAGAATCTCTAAATAAACACCATGCTTTCTTATATACTCTACTGAGTTTCAGACATGAATTAGGAAGTATCTCTTCTTGATGAATGCCTCTAATATCCTGGTTGAGGCTTTGAGTCTAAGAAGAGCAGATGTGAACATTTCAGTAGAACACCAACAATATTTGCACTTGCATAAGCAAATGCCCCACACATTAGCTGGAAAAGAACTACCGCAAGATTCTAAGCATGTTTTACTCAGATATCACAAGCCCCAGAGTCTCACTGGGGCTTACTCCCTAGTAAATCTGCTTAGGATTTGTATTTTCATATGGAAGCACTGGAAGCCTACCTGATGGACCTTGAACAGTCTGCTGAGCAACAACCACAGACAATAGACGATCTAGAAAGGAGGAAGAAAAGATGGTTTCCATTCTGTAACAGAAGACATTAATATAAAGAAGCATGTACAAACGAATAACGGGTTTCCCTGCTCCCTTTGGGAAGAAGGAATTGCAGGTGCCCTTCCCAGCTTGCTACAATGAGAGAGACACATAGAGAGTAAAAGTCCTGTAGACTTTATAGGAGGGAGAGGAACTGAAACTGAATGTGTATGGTTGTTGTTAAGAGTATTTATGTACTGCTTTTCAACTAAAAAGTTCACAAGCAGTTTATAGACAAAATCAAATAATTAAATGGCTCCTTGGCCCAAAAGGGCTCACAATCTAAGAAGATGCAGAAGAAACACCAGCAAACAGCCACTAGAAAAGACACTGTACTGGGGTGGGGGTGGGGGGACAGTTACTCTTCCTCTGCTAAATAGAACTGTGGGCCTCTTTGCTCAGTTAGCAGGGACATAGCATGTTAGGGATATAGCAGTTAGCATGGTTGTAGCGATGCTATTCCGTGAAACAAAAATGGGTCCCATTCTCTAGCATTTTGTATAGCTTGGTGCCTGATGGCGAACTGTAGGACTCTGATGGGAGCACCTGGAAGGACCAAACCGCACACAACATGGGAGACATGTCATCAGATTTCCCTGTATCTTTACTTTAAAGATACTTTAGTAGCAAGAAGGCTACTAATTGGGTGGGGGGAAGAGTAGTGTTGGCTGAGAAATTTATCAAAATTGCTGCTTGAACCTGATGCCCCACTGGGTGGGGGGCAGAGGTTAACTCCTCACATTCAGGTTGTGCTTCCCCAATCATATTAGCAGCCCAGGGCATATTTTGTGTATTAAGTTTAATAGATGGATATCCCACCCTTTGACACACTGATGCTCTCAGGGCAGCCTACAAAGCTGAAACATCAAAATACAAACCACAAAATACAAATATTGTTATCTGCTATGCAGAGGCCTTCCAGAGGCTGCAGGGACCTTCAGAATGGTCTGTGCCTGTGGCCAGGATGGACTCCTTTAAAATGACTTAGCAGAAGCCTCAGCCAATCATTTTAAAGGGGTCTGCAGTGGTTGTGGAAGCCATTCTGAAGGTCCCTGCAGCCTCTGGAAGGTCTCTGCAGCATTAAGAGATATTTCTGCACTTGCTGGCTTCCTGATGGTCTCTGCTGGATTCTTCTGATGGCAAGAAGGGTACCCCTTTTACCAAACCCCACTGATTCCATAGGATCAATGGTCCATTACCTGTGAATTCGCTATCCACTGAGATTCCCAGGAACCCTACCCCTAGCACAGTGTTTTTCAAACTGTGGGTCAGGACCAACTAGGCGGTGAGGCATTTTCAGGTGGTCACCATTCATTTCAATATTTTGTTTTTAATATATTACACTTGATGCTACCATGGTATGTGACTGCATTTGGGAAAATGTTACACACCTGTACTTTTAACAGGTTACTATGTATATGCTTTTAACAATGAGACTTATTCCTGGGTAAGTGTGGGTAGGATTGCAGCCTAGGATTGTTAAAAATTTTCCTGCTTGGTGATGTCCCTCCAGTCATGACATCACTTCCAGTGGGTCCTGACAGATTCTCATTCTAAAAAGTGGGTCCCGGTGCTAAAAGTATGAAAACCAGTGCCCTAGAGCAGGGGTGTCCAACGTTTTTGGCAGGAGGGCCACATCAGCTCTCTGACACTGTGACGGGGGCCGGGGAAAAAAAAGAATTAATTTATATTTAAAATTTGAATAAATTTACATAAGTTTACATAAATAAATATATTAAAGATGAACTTATATGAACGAATGAAGGTCTTGCAATAGCTCAATGCCTATAAAAGGCCTTGCACAAAGCAAGGCTGGCCTTTACTTTGCTGCCTCTACTGCGTCACGGATGTGAAACAGCAAGCAGTGGAGGGAGCCCTCATCCCACAGCTCACATGAGAGGTCAAACAGTCGCCCTCACACTGAGAGAAGTTGCGTTGGGCCAGCACAGGATTCAACAAATCTCCGGAGGGCCAGAGGCTCATTGGAGACTGGGGGCTCCCTGAGAGCCGCATTGAGAGGCCTGGAGGGCCGCAAGTGGCCCCCGGGCCGGGGTTTGGGCACCCCTGCCCTAGAGGATAAAAAGAACTGACTGTATTCTAAAACACAATGCTTGTCTTCAACCAGAGAAGACTAGATAACTGATTCTTTACGTAAACAAATCTGGAAAATTTTTCCTGCAAAGCTGACCAGGAGAAAACAACTGCATTTATTGGAAGTGGTAAAGGAAAATGTTGAATAAAAGGGGAAGAAAAAAAAGTGGAGAAGATGTGTAGCAGTAATCAGTAAGAGAGAAAAGCAGGAGACAAAAGAAACAGCCATGCTGTGTGTATGTCTACACTTCCAAGCTGTTTGACACTGGTTTAACTATCATTTCCCGCCCCCCTTGTAAAAAACATAGGAATTATTATTTTGGGGTCCTGAAATTATACCGCAGGATGGCTGACCTAGATCCACCACCTGACATCAGATCTGCTCTGCTCAACTGTCTTTGGCCTGCTTCAGGCTAGGTTGCTTCTCACTGACAAAAACACACTTGTCAGTGAGACCACATTCTGGAGGTGAGCTTTTCGCACTTAAAAAATGCACAGCAACCCAGAAGTGTTGGTGGTTCCAGGTGGTGTTTCACTACCCATTAGAAATTGGGTTGTGAACCATTTGAGGGCCACAACCCAGTTTGAGAAGTGCTGCTGCAGTGTAAACATGTGATCAAAGCATATGTTCCACAAGTAACAGCATTAGGTTTTGTCCTTTCAACCATTCTTCCCAAAAGGTTCACTGGGGTGTTCTAATCTTCAGCATTATTAAAAGCTGGAGCTCTGTACTGGGGCAGGAGCTGATTCCCTAGACAATTGGAAGTCCAGAAGCTCTGGTTCCATGAGTCAGTGGAAATTTTTCCCGAATAAAGGCATCACAAACCTAAATTGGGTTTGAACTAGCTTGACCAAGTTATCTCCCTGTAATTGCACTGGAATTTGTGAAGGTGTTAAACACTTGCAGGAATCCATGACTGCCTCACAGAAGCCAGGGGATGGGAAGCAAACTAGGGCTCAGTGGTAGAACTTGGGTAAGGTCCCAGTTTTTTTTTCCCTAGAAGCTCTTCCAGTTTCCAAGCCACAACAACAAAATCTCATGAATAGCTGCAGGTCCTTTTTATTCCCCTGGGACTGTAGAAAGCAGCAGCCAGTCAAGGGCAACAGTATTGGATTGATGGACCAGTGGTCCAACCCACCATATATAATCCATGGTCCTATACCAGGGATTTTTCAAGGAAAGCCATCACGGTTTGTCAATCAAGATGTTTTCACTGAACACTAAGCTTGGGAATACTAAGCTTATTTCTGTGTTGTGTCTCCACCTGAAGTGTGTCAACCAAGCCCATTTTTTTGCAGTCCAGAATTCTGTGGCTCTTCAGCACAGTCCAGCAGGGACATGCACTCAGGGGAGGCACAGCCTCACTTGCATACAAGGAAAATAGCCTCAGCCTCCCCAGCCTTGGACCTCATCGCATGTCACTGCTGTCCAGCTAGACCCAGTCTCAATGCCTTGATCAGATGCAAAAGGAAGGACTTGGAGGCAAGCCCCTATGTAGGCATAACTTGCTTTGCAAGAACTTAGAAAACCCAGGTCACATGCTTCTGGCCTCCCTGGCTGGGCTACCTAAGCATAGCGCACTCTCCACAATAAAGACCACTCAGGCGACATTGAAGGGCCAAATGGCATGTAAACATCTAGCTTGCTCCTTTGCTTTTATGTGTTGTTAAGTTAAATTGTACCTGGGGGGGAATCAGGATTAGGACCATGGTGCCCAGGGAGAGGGTGCTTTCCCACTGTACCATGGTCCTGATGCAAATCACATCCTTGAAGCTACTATTAGACCTGAAAGGAGCTTCCTTTCTGAGGAACAGCAGTTGCAGAGGCATGATTTTCATTGGGACTGCAGTGTGGTGGAAAGGGTTAAATATCTCTTCCTGTTTGTTTTGGACTCTGACCTGACTCTGTTGCCTGATTTAGCCTTTTAAAAAGGCAAAAGGTAGAGGATGCATTTATCATAACTCACAAGTTGCTTGGCCCTCAGTCTGGAACCTAAGCCTTCATGCACTCACATCTGCCACACAGCGGTGCATGAGAAAACTGTGATTCTATTCTCTCGCCATTTCCTGCTGTTTTCTCACAAGTCAATGAAACTGTGTACAGTACATAAGAAAAGGACTCAATGTTCCTTCTGCTGAGATATTGTTTATAGCTTTATTTTCCCTCTACACATTCTCTGACCCCTCTCATGTTCTTATGTTTGCTATTTCAGAATAGTAAAATATGGGGGTCCTTTTCACTACCTCCAAAATAACCCTGTTTTTTTCTACTTCTAATGCCCAGTGTCATAAGTCTCTCTCTCTCTCTCTCTCTCTCTCTCTCTCTCTCTCTCTCTCTCTCTCTCTCTCTCTCTCTCTTTTACAGCCTCCCTGTCATGGAGCTAGCAACATAGTGAGAAATGAATTGTTGTGGATCCTTTGGAAATACTGCTGCTGAAATTCCAAATTCTCATTCATCAGATAGATTGCTCCTGCTCAGAAAGTTTTGTGCCAAAAACAAGTTAGTCACTGCCATCCCATATAACATTTCTGCTTTTCTTCTCCCTCATCAGCTGTATTCAGTGGCTGAATCTGATTTGCTATTCACATCTGAATGAGAAGGCTTAGGACCCAATCCTATTCAATTTTTCAGCATGGATACAACCACAAAGGCAGCCTTGAGGTAAGGGAACAAATGTTTCCATAACTTAAGGAGGCTTCTGGGACTGCCCCACTGCCACAGGATGCAGCACTTGCCCCATTGGCACAGTTGCACCAGCACGGGAAAATTGGATAGCATTGGGCCTGCATGTCTACTCAGAAGTAAGTTCCACTGCATTCAGTGAGATTTGGGCTGAAATCCTATACACACTTTCCCTGAGGGGAAGCCCCATTGAACACAATGGCACTTACTTCTGACTACGCATGCATAGGATTGTGCTGTTACTTGCAGATAAGTGTGTATAGGATTTCAGCCTTATTCTTTAAGAGGCTACCAAGACCAACTTATTTTATTCTAAAAGCAGATCATTGGGTTAAATTCTGAAATGGAATCAACATCAGTGAAGGCAGCAGACGGAATGGTACAATGGAATTCCTTGGCAAAATATTCACCTTAAGGTGATACACTTTAATGTCTTCAATCAGGTTTTGTAAAAACAGACAGACAGACAGACAGACAGACAGACAGACAGACAGACAGACAGTGCTTTCAAATGGCTGTCCTCAAACAAATTATTGCAGGTGGACTGATGGAACACGAGGTGGCACAGCAATAGCCGATACCAAAATTCAATGTCTGAACTAAGGTCTCAATAGGGACTTAGAATTCACTTAGGCTGCAATCCTACCCACACTTCCCCAGGAGTAAGTCCCCATTGAAATAATTGGAACTTACTTCTGAACAGATAGGCATTAAGATAGGGTTGTTGCTGTGCTTGCTGTTTGATCTGTTTTGGCATCTAACAAAGTACGTGCAGCACATGCCGATAAAATTTAATGTTCTTAGAGTAAAATAAATGGATCTTTAAAAATAAACAAGCATAGACTAACACAATTCTTAACTTGAATTTTGTCAATACATACATGCCCTTGGCCAATTCTTGACGCAAGAGCCAAGTGAATTTGTACAGCTCAATCTATTATCCTCACAAGTCCTTATCTCACCATTCCGACTACACTCCTCTCCTCTGTTTCTCTCTTGCATTTCCTAGCTCACAAACCCTCCTTTACATGGGGCGGTAGGTTCTGTCTTGCCATAGAAAAGGCTGCGAAAATGCAGAAAGCCTTGGTGTGCCTTCCGTGGGGCAGGGGACTCACCAGATGGCAGGACAGCAAGAGCGATGAGGCACAGCAGCATCTGAGCTCCACAAGCCATAATCCCTGCAAAATGAGGAAGGAAGAGAGAAAATAAACGGGAGCTAATCGCAGATTTCGTGTGCATTTTCCTTTTTCACTGATTGCTGCACAGCAACAATTAAGGTTCTCCTGGTTTCCCCCACTCTCTGTGATGAACAGCCCGGCTTTCTCAGCTACTCCATCAGATAGCAAACAATTCAAGTTGAACTGAATGCTGCATTTTCCCTCCCATTCTCACTTTTGATGTGCTCAAAACATCTACCTGCTGATTCCCGCCCATCTACTAGTTGTGTTGAATTCTCCCTGATTAAAAAAAAAAATCCTCCGAAGATTCACCTTCACACAATTCTTTTTAAGGACACAATCCCTTTCACTCACTGTTGCTCGTGCACTCCGTTCCTTTCCTCTGCAGACACCGTCCTTTCCCCCTTCAGCTGGACCCCAACTTTGGCGAGAGCGCATAGCCGCTCCCAGTCCCTGCAAACGTTTGACTTTGGCATGCCTTCAACATTCAATTCAAGAAAGAAGTAGTAGGATTTTGTGTCATAATGCCAATGGAATGAGGAGAAGAGGAGAAATGGGCCTATTACCTCATTTCAGAGCTTATTGTAATTCAAGAGGAATCAGCTCCTCCTACTCCCTCTGGATTGGGAATGGCCGACAATGGAGTCCTCCTGTCTGTCATGCATCTGTCTCCTGTTTCATGCTGTCCTTAAGAGGATGAAGCAGCACTTATTTTTCCATGCAAATTCTTCCCAAGACCATTTTTTTAGCTGAGACAAAATCCAATAAACCAAAGTCAGCCTTAATGTCAACCTGCCATGAGGCAGAGTGAAACAACCGACCTCGAGGAACAGATCTGGGAGTACCATCAAAGGGCAGCAGGCAGTCCATTATTTTGTGTATTCTTATATTTTTACCACAAAAGGGAGCATCGCTTTTAGAGCAGGGGTGCCCAAACCCCAGCTCTGGGGCCACTTGCGGCCCTTGAGGCCTCTCAATGCGGCCCTCAGGGAACCCCCAGTCTCCAATGAGCCTCTGGCCCTCCGGAGATTTGTTGGAGCCCACACTGGCCCGACGCAGCGTGCGGGTGACTGTTTGACCTCTTGCATGAGCTGTGGGACGACAGCTCTTTCTACTGCTTGTTGTTTCACGTCTGTGATGCAGTAGCGGTAGCAAAGGAAAGGCCAGCCTTGCTTTGTGCAAGGCCTTTTATAGGCCTTGAGCTATTGCAAGACCTTCATTCATTCATAGAAGTTCATCTTTAATATATTCATTTATGTAAATTTATTCAAATTTGAAATGTAAATTAATTCTCTTTTTCCCCCAGCCCCCGACACAGTGTCAGAGAGACGATGTGGCCCTCCTGCCAAAAACTTTGGACACCCCTGATTTAGAGCCACCTCAGGAGCAGTGTCTGTCCAAATCTAACGTGGAGCCTGCAGAAAATGCTCTGTTCATTTAAGGAGTACAGCTACAGTATGTTGCTCACAAGTTCCTTGCCCACAAGCAGTACCGATCATGTAGGATGACAACTCTCAAACTGTGGGTTGGGATCTACTATGTGGGTTGTCAGTCAATTTCAGGTGGGCTAGTTTAGCTGCCACTGAAAATTCAGAGTTGAAATGATACAGAGCTGCTGGGCAGGGTGGGCTCCCTGTGGGAGAGAGGCATGGTGCTTTGCCCTGAATGATGGGATGCTAGAAAGGGGGGTGGGTGGCTGTGTGGTTGGAGAAGGAGCCATGTCTGTGTTCTGCTTTGACTTCCAAGCTGGAATATTTGAATTCCGAGCTGGGCAAAACAACAGCACGAGTGTGTTGTGTAATGGGGCCTTTGACTGATCGTGGTTTAGGTTTGAAGCCTGAATTGATGATGTCACTTCCAGACATAATATCACTTCAGGTTAATGACACCACTTCCAGTGCGCCCCAACAGATTGTCATTCTAAAAATGGGTCTCTGTGCTAAAAGTTTTGAGAATCACTGATGTAGGGTTTCAGGTCTCCACAGATCAGTGTAATGCAACCCAATGTACAATTGTGTCACCATCAGAAAGCAGGAAATATCTTCAGGGCAGATAACCCAAGAAAACGAGCCAATCAGAGACTACGTCATCAAATGCATCTGTAGTGTTCACCTATTGGTAGAGGTGTTTGCTTCTGGTGAGTAAGAGAGGATTCCTGCTTAAGTCTTACTGAACACAATGGGCTTACTTCTCAAGTGACAGCAACTGTTACCCTGCACGTGCCTGATCTCGTCTGATCTTGGAAGCTAAGCAGGGTTAGGTCTGGTTAGTACTTGGATGGGAGACCGCCTGGGAATACCAGGTGCTGTAGGCTTATACCATAGTCTTTCGAGACTGAAGGTTGCCAACCATCATCACTTCTCGAGTGAAATAAATAACACTGTTTTCAAACACATCTGCCTGTTGAGTGGATAGATAAGCCCTGAGAACATAGAGAAAAAGAAAGAGGGAGAAGATGTTTCCTTTACAAAGGCCAAATTAAAGCATGTCACAGTACTCTGAATAGTACAAATGAAGACAAAATACAATCAAATGAGTACAAGATCTGATCATAGCAGGGATAATCCACTCCTGACTAGCAGCTCTGATGAAGAATAGATCCAGCACAATCAGCATGTAAAGTAGGGAGAATTGCTCTCTGCAGTGAGCTAGCTGCTTCCAAAGTTTGTTAGGATCCGATTCCTCTGTGTCAAATTTTCTAAGGAGTTCTAATGCAGAGACCTCATGTTGGAGTCTCCCTTTGAAATGTTAAGAGTTGGAGTTCACAGATTTTGTGGTCTCCTCCACTATGATTAAAATGTCACCCTCAACACACTGTTTTCTTTATGTTATCATTTCTGATGCCTGACCTATATGCATGGGCAGCCCAATCCTAAAGGCGGCACCGCCTCCTGGTGCAGTGGCACCAAAGGGGCTACTGCTGCAACATGCAGCCCCGTGGCAGCTGCTGGAGGCCTCCTCAGGGGAAGGGGACTTTCATCCCCTTCCCCCAGGGAAAGCCTCAAGCCCTGCAATGGGGCTTTTCAAGTCTGTGCTAGCTATTTTGCTGATGCTTGAGACATCATCGCCAGTTTCTTCCAGTGATACTTCCAACAGGTGGACCATGCAAAATGGTAAGGCAGGGGATAAACGTTGAGAGATGCTAGCATAGGCCACTCAGCCCAGCTGCACCAGTACAGGTTAGGATTGGGCTATCAGCTGGTCTCATGGATGGGCCAGCTCTGCTCCAATGAAAAGTAAAGGTGCAAAGTCACAAGTATCAGCTCCTGCTATCTTGCTTCACTTTGTATGAGTTTTCCCTCCCTTTTTCCCCCAATGACTCTTTCCACCTTTACTGTTATTCTTAGCATTGACCCTTCGGCTGCTGCAGGACGAGCAAAGTTCCTGGGGAATGAGATTAAACAGTGGACGGGGCTTCTAATTAAGCCTTGCATGTCTTGGAACAAAATTACATTTCCTGATATAGCAAGATTAAGGTGCCCCTGCATGAAGGTGCGGCTGTTGTTCAAAGTCAATTTCCCCCCCCCCAAAAAAAGCAATTAACCAGAGAAGTTTATCAAGGGGTATGTTTATTATTTACATCAATGCTGATGGACAGGGTGAGAAATAGGAGCAAGCATGTTTAGATTTATTCTCGAGGAAGTTGATATTTTTTTTACAGTTCAAAAAAATTCTCAATCCTATCCTGCTCTGGAACAGGCAGGCCAAGAGGCTTGCACTGTATCCAGAGCAAGATAGGGCGACAAAATGGCTCAGCCAGAGGTAAGGGGAAACTCTTCCCCTTACCCCCAGGTAAGCCACTGCAGCCCCTATGAGTCTCCTTGAACTTGCACCACCTCCGGAGATGGCACAAGTCCTAGGAGAGTGGAGTGGCTTGAAGCTGCTCTGCGCTGTTTGGGAATGGGGGTTGTGATCCAGAATAACAGCCAGTTCCCAGCCCCACCTCCCGCTTCCCATCTGCCCATTCCCAGCAATGCCCGCTGCCTGCTCTCCTCCCACCCTACAACATCTCCCTCCCTCCTCCTCCCCTCCCATCCCAGAACCTTGCATTGGCCAAGCTCAGCTGACACAAGGCTCACTCTGCAAGCCGCCACAGAGGCTGGATACAGCCTCCATGCTCCAGTGCACCTCAATGAGCTGGCGCAGCTTGCTCCCAAGGAGGTGCAAATGTGCTCTACAGCATGTTTGCAACCCTCCTAGGCCTAATGCAAGGTTAGGATTGTGCCCTTTTAAAAAAGGCTTGTGTCTCCTTTAAAAAAAAGATTCTAGGATCAAAGAACCTTCAGATGACCAAACTAGATGCTACATTAAAGCCATGGAAGTGGTCCTCTGAAGCTGCAAGGCAGCTATAGAAGACCCACTGCTTGAAGTGGCTGCTTTAGGCTTCCTCATGGCTGGGCCAGCTCTGAGTGGATTTAATGCTTTTCCATCCACCATTTTTGCAGCATAAATCACCCCACCCCCTGTGGCAAATTGCCCACGGAACAACAATTGCTACCCTGGGGAGGCAAACAGCAGCTGGGGGGGTAATTTATGCCGCAAAATGGTGGAGGATGAAAGTATCAACTGCCCTTATGGAGCCCAGATGTCTTCCTTTGCAGGCTGCGGGCAAAATTAAAGCTTGGATCAGCAGTATGGCCAGTCTTCAATCAGATATCTGCTTTTAAATTCTAAACCATAAATGCTGACAACCAATCCTAGGAATGCTTCTGTTATGGGTAAACTTGTGTGTGTTCAACCAAAACTAAATCCAACTAAGTATACAAGCATTATTATCAGAGCAAGCTTGTTGTGCTCTGCTTGTGAATTCCAAAGATTTAATTAACTGATATTAAACAGAGCTGATCTGTTTGCAAGCCAATCCTATGCATATTTACTCCTGAATGTGGGACTGAATTGCCTCCTCCTTTCTCTTGTTCAGCTTGTATGCCACCTCAGGATGATACAGTCACATGCTCCACTGCGTATTTGTCCTCAGCTTTGTATCCCTCTCAGCGTTCTCCATCTATCAGCCTTGTTCCCCCTCCCCACCCTGATGTACAGCCTGCCAACTACTAACATTACCATTCTTCCTAACCCACATGCAAGCATACAGTGGTTTTCTTCAACCTGTGGGTCACCACCCCAATGAGGTAGTGAAGCCTTGTTTGGGGGGTCATGACAACCTTTCAAAGACCATGCAAAAGAGGACTGGGATCTAATCCAGTAATGGTACTGCCTTATCACAACTGAGTTCTTGATATAATCCTGTACAGCCTTGTCTCAGTGTCTTGCCCCACAGCTACTAAGGCCAGCCCTTTGCAGGCTGCAACCTCGCAGGGCCGTTGTGAAGACACAAGAGGTAAGGGGAAACGGCAGGTGGTGATGGGGGCAGGAGTGGGCAGGTTGGGTCCCAGGAGGGGGGAATTGGTGGTGGGTCCCCAGTCTCAATAAACTTTGTTTATTGGGGTCATGGCAAGAAAAATGTTGAAGACCACTGACATAGAGGGAAAGCAAAGGATCCATATACAGCTTAGGAGGTGTTTCATCCACTATGCAGAGGAAGAGGACTGGCGCTGAAAGACCAAGGGGCAATGTGGGTGCATGGGGGTGAACTAACGGTGTTGTGTTCTTAGAATTAGTTTGCTGTACACAGATGTCCACAGTGTGGTTGTCTATTTCTCATGGGTCAAAGAACGCAAGGGAGAGAAAAACCTAGAATAAAGATCCATGATTTCTGTGGACCTCTGACAGATGGAGGGCTTGGCTGCCAGCCAATCAGTTGGCAAAGAGTCTGATGACATCAGCTGAGAATCCATAAGCCAGATGCTTCTAAAGCTAAACATCCTCCCTTTTGCTGGCTCTGTGGACATGGGTGGGAACTGCCCTCAGGGAGTTCATCTGTATATTGGAGGAAGGGGGGAAAGCACAGAATGTACAGGTTAGGAAAAGGAGCCTTCTGTGTTCAATTTTCCTTTGCTAGCTGTTAATATAGAGAATACATGTACAGTAGAGGGGAACAAAAACAGAGGAGGTAGCAAAAGGAAAGGGAGGACTGATTGCCCTAGCTTTATAGCAAAATGGTTTCTATCTTTAAATCCAAGACAATTGCACCTTGAACTTGAGCCAATTAGGCTCCAACAGTTAGTTACGTCTTGCAATGTTTCCACGAGATGCTCAGACCTGAACATGGACTGACAAGAGAGCACCATCAGTTTATTTATTATTATTAATTATAATGTATTAATATTAAAATATATACTGCTTTTCAACAAAACTATTGTGAATTCCCAGTATGACACTGGGAATTGTGGGTAAAAGAGGGTAAAAGAGTAAATTTCTCAGGTGTGTTTAGGACTTTACATAGGGTTGCCAGGAAAAAAATGTTTGGCTGTTTTGTTTTTATTGTTTGTCTTTGGAACCAGTTTCCAGAAAAAAAACAACAACAAAGGACAAGGCAATTCTCACAGCACTATTCTATGGTTTAATCTGTATGTGGTAGTGGAATGGGCAGCTATTATTCTCAGTTCCACCTAAAGAACTACCAAATCTGCTGGCCTTCTACTCCTGGCTCAACTCCTGAACCTGCTCTAGGATCCAACCAGAGAACAGAACTACTTTATTTCAAAAGTTGGCAATTCTGCCTTTTTAGAAGTCATCAACAAAATACTCCCCCTCCATTGGAGAGCATGTATATAGAAATATGGCCATAAAGATGAACAGTTACTGAATTTGATGGCTCTTGGATGCTCTGCCACTCTTAGTAAGTTGGTGGCAGGGGGTATGTTGTGGGTGGGGAGGGTGGGGAGGAGGGAGGAAGGGGATGGATCCTGGCAGCAGCAACTTGTGCCATGATCCAATCCCGTCTTTTTGAACCCATCCCACTCCTTTTTACTCCTCAGACTTGCACCAGCTATCTAGCTGCCTAGATCCAAGGAGAGCCATAGGTCACCAGGAAGCTTACAGAGAGGTAAGAAAAATATTTTTTCTTACCTCTCCCAGGTCTCCTGATCAACCCCCACCTACACACCATTAGATGCAGTACATGCCCTGTTGGTGTGGCTGCATCATTGCCAATGGTGGGCAATATGATTGGGTCATGAATCCCTCTAATGAAAGTAGATTGTGCTATGTTGAGCATAACACATGAATAACTTATGCATGTATTGGTCATTGACCTGTGTATACACTGTACTTACAGCACATACAATGTAATGTGTGAATAGCCCTTCAGTTGGAACAAAATGTCTTCTTTCAGTGACCTGTCCAGGGTCCTGAAAGACCAGCTTTGTTATCCAAGTTCCTGACCTTGGACTCAATTCTGCCTGGTTGTTTCCTGTGTCATACACTACTTCAGTCTCTGGGAATCTTTATTATGGCTTGGGTTGTGCTTACCTAGTTCATTCCCACTCTGTCACCCTGATCTGCCTTTTTCCAGCTTGTTCATGACTCCACTTTCCCAGGACTGGACACTAATCAACAATCAAACTTTTGCTCCTCTTAAATAGTGCCCGTATCTGCCATTTGAGGCAGTCACTTTACTCTGCCTGATAGGGACACTGGGATTGTCTTCTAGCATCCCACCCTTGTATCAGGTGCCCAGCTATGTTCAACATCTGCAGAAAGTTGCAAGAAACTATCATGGGGTGGAGCCCAGGTAGTGGTCATTTGGGTAGTATACCTTAGTAAGGAGTAAGGAGAATAAGGCAAAAATGTATGGTTGACAGATCCAAAAGAACAGTTTCTCATCAGAAAAACTTCGTAAAAGGTGCCCCCCCTTGAACCCCACAACAAGGGCTTTCCAGAGTAGCCTAAGTTACTAGCCTGGATGACCTGGAAGGGCACAGTTAATCAGGGATGGGTGTCTCAATTCACCCTCCCCTCCAGTTCAGGGCCTGCCAACTGCCATTAGATTCAGTCAACTTGTCTGCATTAATCCTTGCACTTTGTGGAAGAGGCTGTGGGTAAGGCACCAAGTGCAAGGTCTGAATTTCGTAAATGCGAGAGATACAGGTACATGGTTGATCCACTGGTGTTCTCCCTCTTATTGTAAAGAACAATTCTGGATCTTCTGTCCCTCTTGCTCTGTTTCTGCACTCAGGGTGTGCACACAACATTTAAAGTATTATGTATACATAAAGTATTATGTGTACATTTAAAGTATTATGTATACATGAAGAGCTAAGATCTATTTGGGAGAGTCTGATGTATTGGTTTAATAGTCAGAGTAAATTTTGGTTAAGAACATAAGAACAGCCCTGCTGGATCAGGCCATAGGCCCATCTAGTCCAGCTTCCTGTATCTCACAGTGGCCCACCAAATGCCCCAGGGTTTATTTCTAGCAATACATGAAACCTTTCTGAGAAACTTTTGTAATCTTTTGTTACTTGCATTTTCATGGATTATGTTGTTCATCCAGCAGCGTCAAATAAGGAAGCATTATAGAGCCATTCTACTATTCTACAATAGCTATTCTACTATTGATACGCACAAACATTATATTCCTTATAATAGTTTGGTATGGAGAATCTCTTTCATCAATTGTGGACGCTGCCTTTATTTCAGAGAAATTGGGTAGGAAATGACCTACATACACAATGGACATACATTCCTATGCTTATCTACTCAGAAGTCAGTCCTGGTGTCTTCAGAGAGTTTTACTCTCAGGAAAGTGTCCATTGGATTGCGGTCAGAGTTACAGTCAATATTTTGACAATATTCGGCCTAGAGAAGGGAGGGCTACTTCTTTCCTATCATTTTCTTTTTTCTTTTTTTTTGTCAGGAAATATTATACCTTAAACTTGTACATTTAGGGTTAGTTTATCAGTTACTAAGCATACTCCATGCTGTTGCAAGCTTGTTTTTTCTGTGTAAAATAACATGCATGGAGCATGTTAGGACTGTAGGGTAGGGAAGGGCTCCCTACCTTTGCTCCCTCCATTGTCTTAATCCAAACTGTGGGCCCCCTTGTGCACTATTTGTTCTTAGAATACAGCTCTCATTGATGCCAATGGGAGGTTTTATCCCAGGTCAGATCCCCAGGTCAGGGAGGGTTTAGATCCCCCCTCCTGCCATGGTCCCCATCTGGATCAGGCCCATGCATTGGCTATTTCACACAGAAATACAAGTGCACAACTGCATAGCACATAATTAAAGTAATGTCTAATTTGCTCCTTGTCCATATCAACAGTGGCGTAGCTAACCAAGTTGCTGCCGGTGCAAAAAAAATTCTGTAGCCCCCCTCCTGGCAATGACATCAAATTTAATTAATTACATTGGGTCTTTTTATTTGTTAAAGTGAGTAAGAAATGTTAGCTAATATTTTAAAATAGCAAACACTTGTTGAAAGTACTTGTTGCACTTTTACAGTGCAATTTATTCATGTCTACTCAAAAGTAAGTCCCATTGTGTTCAGTGGGGCTTACTCCTTGGTAAGTGAAGTAAGGTAGGATTGCAGCCTTACACAGTTTGAGATGTGCAGGAGGGGACTGGAGACAATCATAGGAGCCAGCAGCTTACCTTTAGAAAGTGGAATTGAGGAATCATGTGAATAAATGATGAGGCCAAACCACCTGCTGCTCAGTGCTTCTACTGCAACTTGCCTCCCAGGTTGCTGCGCCTTGCTTGCTACCCTCTTCAGGTCCCTGCGCATGTGCAGGTAACCTATCACAGTCAGCCAACTCAGAGCCCAATCCTCTGCATGTCTACTTGGAAGCAAACCCAGTCTAGTCAATAGGGCATACTCCCAGGAAAGTGGGGAGAAGATTGCAGCCTTGGAGCCCAATCCTCTGCCTGTCTACTTGGAAGCAAGTCCAGTCTAGTCAATGGGGCTTACTCCTAGGAAAGTGGGGAGAGGATTGCAGCCTTGGAGCCCAATCCTCTACCTGTCTACTTGGAAGCAAGCCCATTATAGTCAATGGGGCTTACTCCCAAGATAGTGTGGATAGGGTTGCAGCCTCAGAGCCCAATCTCCTGCATGTCTACTCAGAAGCAAGCCCTACTGGCTTAGATTGTGGAGACAATTGGGCTGCTGCAGCCTTGCCAGGAGGAGAGAGGAGGATAAGGGGGTAGGCAAGTAGAGAGAGGACTGTGATGAGCAGAGGAGAGTAGGCTATGCAGGGTGGGGGAGTAGTGAGCAACTGGTCCTGCTGCACAAGGGGAACCCCCTCCTCAGTCCAGGCTGGGCTCCACAAAGGTCTCTGGGGCTATGCCTGCCTATGGGGGGCTCCATCTCTCTCTCTCTCTCTCTCTCTCTCTCACACACACACACACCCAGTGTCCTGATCAGCATCCAACAGCCCTTCCTCCTCACCAACTCACTTCTTCCTCCCTCTCTAAACACAAACAAGCACTGATGCACACTGCTCTGCTTCCCCAAGCGCCTCTTGCCATTTAAGCCAAATAGGGCTTCAGGGGGCAGCATGTTGAGCAGGACAGGTGGAGGAAATCACAGAGGTAATGAGGGCTGGCAGGTGCATGAAAGGAAGAATCCGAGGAGGTCTGTGCCCAACGCCAGCATCTCAGCTGCAGAGGGCCAGCTCCTCCTGCTTGCCGAGACCTCCCTGCATTACAATCTCTTCGCATGAACTGGAGGTTGTCCATGACTTTATGTACCTTGACTCAACGATCTCCGACACTCTTTCTCTCGATACCGAGCTAAACAAGCGCATCGGTAAAGCAGCTACCACGTTTTCCAGACTCACAAAGAGAGTCTGGTCCAACAAGAAGCTGACGGAACATACCAAGATCCAGGTCTACAGAGCTTGCGTCCTGAGTACACTTCTGTACTGCAGCGAGTCATGGACTCTTCGCTCACAACAGGAGAGGAAACTGAATGCTTTCCACATGCACTGCCTCCGACACATTCTCAGCATCACCTGGCAGGACAAAGTTCCTAACAACACAGTCCTGGAACGTGCTGGAATCCCTAGCATGTATGCACTGCTGAAACAGAGACGCCTGCGTTGGCTCGGTCATGTTGTGAGAATGGATGATGGCCGGATCCCAAAGGATCTTCTCTATGGAGAACTCGTGCAAGGAATGCACCCTACAGGTAGACCACAGCTGCGATACAAGGACATCTGCAAGAGGGATCTGAAGGCCTTAGGAGTGGACCTCAACAGGTGGGAAACCCTGGCCTCTGAGCAGCCTGCTTGGAGGCAGGCTGTGCAGTATGGCCTTTCCCAGTTTGAAGAGACACTTGGCCAACAGTCTGAGCCAAAGTGGCAAAGAAGGAAGGCCCATAGCCAGAGAGACAGACCAGGGACACACTACACTTGCTCCCAGTGTGGAAGGGATTGTCACTCCCGAATCGGCCTTTTCAGCCACACTAGACGCTGTGCCAGAACCACCATCCAGAGCGCGATACCATAGTCTTTCGAGACTGAAGGTTGCCAACACCTTCCATCTTGACTGCAGGGAGGGGCAACATGCAGTTTCACCCCTCCCCTGGCTGTTACCCCTCCTCCAGTGCCTGGCACTGACAGGGCTGCCAGCAGCAGCCCAATTGTTACGCACAGGTGCTGTTGCCTACAAGTTGTTGCCCCCTCAGCCATGTTGTTACCCCCACCCACCCTGTAGCCCAGGGCACCTGCCACCCCCTGCACCCCCCTAGCTATGGTACTGCATGTCAATAATCTAAATATTCTTCTGGCACATGCCTTCCAGGCCTGTCCCATTCTCATTCTGCCCTCCCCCTGCCCAGAAACTCCTCAGACTGCCCTTCTGCCACCCTCCCCATGTATAGAATGACCCTGTACAGAATGACCCCATGACCTTGGCTCTGCTGGTGGTGGTCCAATGGTGGCGTCGAAGGGGCGACACAGGCCTCCCCACCAGCACCACTTACTTTTTGGGTACCGCAAACATGTTTTACTGCTCTTTTGTGACACCCAGCACCAGCACTGAGCAGTGTTAGATCAGGTTGCCAGAGTCCACTGGATTAAAACATGTTCACTGTGAGTAAATATATTTAAGAATTAAAATGCTTCTTAAATATTGTGGCTCTCAGACATCTGAAGTGTATCACATCAGCAAGTTTGGTCACCCCTGGTACATACTGAGACACCATGGAGGAGAAGCAGGTACCACCCTAGGATTTCAGTGCTTTCGGTTGTATGAGAGAAGACTTCTTTTGTACAGGAAAGTGGTTTTTGTTTTTTAATCCTATCTAGAATAAAAATGTGGAGAATGATGCTACTGCATAAGGCAGGCACTGGAGGGAGCTGCAACACAGCAACACACCAAGCTTTTGCTCAGCTCTCTTTGCACTGCCTGGGTTTTCAAAAGAGATGGGTCTGTATTGGATGAAGATCCAGACTCAGCTGAATTTGTTCAAGGTCTTACTTCCGAAGTGACCACTGTCATTTCTATAGCCAGAAGGCCCTTCTTGTGAGGCTATTGTTGAAGCTTCAGCTGCCTCCTTTTTATAATTTTTTTTTTCTTATGTGAGTTTTAAAGATATGAATTTTCAGAACAGAATACTTACAAGGGATTTTAAGACACAAATGCTTCCTTCCCCACTCAAACCAACCATGACTGCATTGCAGGAGATCCCATTCCATTTTCAGTGAGTTGGGTTTATGTTGCTTAAAGTGCATTTGCCTTGCATCACCTGCTCCTTTCTGAACATCAAATGCACATTTTCATTCCTATGTCAACACATTTTAGTTGTGCAACAGTACCTGGTCACCCCTTGAGAAATGTGAGGGGCTTAACATTCTCCATTAACTTTCCAGATTTAGCTTTATCATTAATGTGTGCAGTTGGAGGTGAGTGGTTAGTAAGCTGGCCTTTGAAAGAAGCACTACTCCCTGTGCCTTCTGGATGGATTAATTCTGGGTGGATCCAGGGAACGGCTGTCGCTCTGTTCAATCTTTGGCATCTCCAATGCAGGGACCTGTGAGTCGCTGAGGGTCTTAGATGACCCAGCTCACCTGAGGCTCATTCAGAGCTTCTGTGAAGGTGCTCAGTGATGATGTCATTGTTCTGTGCTGCTGCAGCTCAGTTGATCAGCAGTGAGTTGGCTCAGCAGCCCCCAGCAACAGCAGCTGGCACTAACTCACAAAAGGGCTGCCCAAGCAAGTGGAGAAGGAAGATAGCAGAGAAAACAGTACAAGCTGGAGACGGGGAAGGAGTGCAAGGAGTGCAAGGACAATGGAGAGCAGGAAAGGGGGTTGGAACCGAGCTGGAGGAGGCAGAAGTGGACAAAAGTGGTGGTTAGAAGGGATAGTTAGAAGGGCAAAGGAGCCAGAGAGAGACTGAGAGGAAAGAGAGGAGGCAGCTGACCAGTCTCGGGAGGAACCAGAGTGGGGGCAAACCTGACAGGCTAGACCCCCACAACAAAATCACCAGGGACCCACCCTCACATGGGTAGCACCCCAGAAGGACTGCACAGAGTGAGTGGAAGACTTTGGGGCTGCAGTGATCCAACTTGCCAGTTTGGAACGTCAAGTTCTCTTACTCCACCTCCGATTCCTCTGGGCCCACGAGACCTCCCTCCCAGCTCCCAACAAGTACTCCCAGCCAAGAGGAAGGAGGGGGAAGGAAAGCATCCTACTGTTTGTGTTTGAACTTTTAGTTCCTCAGTTGGATTCTGTATTAAAGGGCGCAATCCTATTCTGCTAACCCCTGCTAATTGGGTAAGAGGCACTTTTTCAAGTGGGTGCTCCTCTTTTTAGCAGGGGGAGAGTAACTGGCCCACCTCACCCCAGCACTGTCTGTTCTAGTGGCTGTCTGCTGGTATTCATTTGCATCTTTTTAGATTGTGAACCCTTTTGGGACAGGGAGCCATTTAGTTATTTGATTTTTCTCTGTAAACCGCTTTGTGAACTTTTAGTTGAAAAGCGGTATATAAATACTGTTGATTGATTGATTGATTGATTGATTCTGCACTGGAACAGGCAAGTCGAAAGGCTTGCGCTGTATCTAGTGCAGGATAGGGGCCATAAGCAGCTCAACCAGAGGCAAAGGGAAACATTTCCCCTTACCTCCAGGTAAGGGGCTGGCCCCTATGGGTCTCCTCAGACTTGCGCTACCTCTTGAGGTGGCACAAGTCAGAGGAGAGCAGAGCGGCTTGGAGCATAACTACCGGATCCCAGCCCTGCTTGCCGCTCCCTGCCCGCCCAACCCCAGAGCTGCCCACTGCCCACCCAGGAATGCCTCCCTCCCACCTCCTCTACGCCTCCCCCCTCCTACCTGTGCTCCTTGCATCGGCACAGGTGGGCCAATGCAACCTGCGCGGAGGAAGCCGGCGCAGAGGCTTGCGTCTGCCTCCACAGGCTGGAGCTTCTCTGAGCGCCGGCTTGGCTTCCTCCTGAGGAGGTGCGGCATGTTTGTGACCCTTGCGGCATGTTTGCAACCCTCCTGGGCCGGCACAGGGGACTTGCGCTGGCCCAAGTCAAAGGTTGGATTGTGCCCAAAGTTTTGCAAAAGGCTGCATTATTGAGATATTGGCTATATCAATTTTGGACCTGCCCCCTTGGAACAAGAGGATGGGTGGGGCAACTGTCACAGGCAGACAAAAATTACCATATTGTCTAAAAAACCCTGGAGAGATGCTATCAGTCATTCTTAACAATACTGAGCTAGACAGACCAGAAATCTGACTCCACATAAGGCAGTTTCCTATTTAAAAAAATTATACTATTTTGTACTTCTGCGTACCAGAACAGGCTGCACTAAAGAGAACCAGAATCCAGGCCGATTCTTTATCCCTTTGAATCTTGGCAGGATCTGATAAGCCGCCTTGCGTTTGTTTTGTTTTTTTAACCCAAGCAGGATATAATTTAAATAATAGTAATAACAAAGTCTCTGGAGATCCAGAGTCCAGTTTTCTGGAATACCTGGTACTGAGCCAATGTTGTCCAAGGATGCTTTATTGTTGACTGTACCAATCTCGTGATGTGATCCAAGTTCAAATTAGAAAGTTTCCGCCTTGCCCATGTGACTTCAGAGTTAAATGTTGTCCAGGTGCCAGCTAACTGCATATTCCCTCTCTTTGGCCTCTCTTCTGTCATTCGCTAATATAGTAACCTGCATTGTAACAAGTCAGTAAGTAGACAACGAACTGCTGTGCAACATCTCAATGCACTAGTGTGAATATAACAACAATGTATTCCGCTAAGTCAGCATAGGCAAAGGGACTTGGGGGGGTCACAAAATGCACTTAACTGAATCCCATAAGACATGGGCCCCAACAGTTCCACCTGCTCCGTTCTTAAAATATAGCACTTGTTCCTGAAGGGCCCCAGCTCCCGGTTCAGCTTTCGGGGGGGGGGGGGAGGATAGGGGCTACTGCACAAGAGGAGTACTATTCTGTGAGCAGCGTTCCATTACTGGTTTGTGTGACCAACATATAGTTAAGTGGCAATCCTTATGTAGGTAGTTTAGTAAGGTGGGTAAGTAGTGTCATTTGCATATTGCAGAAGGGGGGCTGTACCTGAGAGAGGGTAACTTACTGAGGGGTATCTAGTGAGTTTGAGGCAGACAAAATTCAAAGAGGAAATGGCTCTTCCTGTTTGGTCACTATGCCAAACAGCCAGCTCTCTATTTACTATGTTTATAAACTACTTTTCAACCGTAGTAGTTCCTGAGGTAGCGTACAGTAAAAACAAGGTAAACTAACAGTTTTAGTTTAACTAAAACTAAATCTAAAAAAAAATATGCAAACGGTCTAGCAAAACCGCAACAACAGCAAAGGACAATCAAAACAATGCATCAGAATAAGCAAAGCAACAAAAATAAACAGCCCAGTCCACGCCCTGATACGGCACCGATGAAATGGCCGCTGGTGTATTCTGCGCAGGCAGAGGCGGCTGGAGGTTGATTCACAGTAGCTGCTATGGGTCTACTCAGTGGCACAGAACTGAGTAGCCCCATGTAGGGTTTTCAGGCCTGGAGGGCAGCCTCTACCACCTTCCCCACCCCCCTACTGGACCTGGTCCACCCACCTCCCACCCCTTTGACACCCTTCCCTTGCCCAGTTTCACCCCCTCCCTGCATTCCCCCACCCTCCCCATGTCCCAGAATACTTCCATGCCACTTGGTAGCAAACTCACTGCCAACAACTGCCAGGGCCCACAAATTTCACCCACTAGTGAAGTGCACTAGTAAGTGTATGTTAACCATGAGAGCCAGTACTGAATCCTGAGGAATCCCACAGAATTCCCCAGGGGAGCAACAATAATCTCTGCACATCCCTATGTGGAATCTACCTGCCAAATAGGAATGAAGCCATCACAAGGTAGATTTCCTAACCCACACAACTGACCTGGAAGGATGCCTTTGTCAATAGTACTGTATATTAAAAGCTGGTGAGAGAGCTGGACAAATTAACAGGGACACATTCCTCCTCTCCTCCTGACTTAAATCATCCAAAGAGTGACGTTCCAAAACCAGACATGAAGTCAAACTTTAGAGCACTTGATTACAGTTGGAGGGAAGCTTTTCTCAGATCCTGTGGGGCTTGGATTTCACCACCCTCATCATTTGTCTCTTTGCACTCTCAGTTATTTGGGGGGGGGGGCAGGAATGGATGGGTGGACTTCTGCTTGCACTGATAACTTTTGGATCCCAAATTGAAAAAAGACCTTGATGAGTTTCAGAAAAGTAACTGTCTTTAAGGTGGCCCAGAATTCTGTTTTTTTTTTTTCCCCTGCAAATGACTAACAGCCCAACCCTATTCCCCACACCACTGCCAAGTGCAGTGGTGTCAAAATGGCTACTACTGTCTCTGCTGGGGCCTCTGCTGGGTATACCACTGGGGCCTCCAGAGGTCTCCTTGGGGAAAGGGAACTTTCAACCCCTTCGCTCAGGGAAAGCCGGGCCCAGCAATGGGCCCAACAATTGCTGGGCAATCGCTCAGGGTCCAGCCGGGTCCAGCAATGGGTCTTCTCAAGTCTGCACTGGCTATTTTGCCAGCAGAGACTTGAGAGCCTCCGTGTCGGGTTTAGCAGCCTGGCACGGAGGATAGAATACAGTGAAGTAGGGCTCCACCAGTCTTACCCCCATCCTGCTCCGGTTCCTCCCCCTGCACCACCCCCTGCCTACCCTACTCCCCAGAATGCCTCCCCCTGCCCCCAAGTCCCTGAGCTCTGGGAGGCATCCGTTCAGCGCTGGGTCCAGCACCAGCCCTCCTTACACTCCATTTGTTGCCGGTGTGCCTTATGGTGCATTTACAACACCCAGCACCAGCGCTCAGAGCCAATAGGATTGGGCTCTAAGTGGCCTGTTGTGGGAAAAGATGGAATTCTAACCTCTGCATTAAAATCTTTAAACCCATCATGTTACCAACAAAGATATAGTTACACTTCCAGGAATCCTTAACTGCGCCCTTGATGTGCAGCTTCAGCCATACCCAAACCAATGTCATGTCCTGCTTTTTCCTTTCATCGCCTTTTGATCTTTACCCTTTCATTTAAATGTTACAAAAAATATAGGCTACAATAACTTTCCTTGTCAGTAAAATATGTCATACACCTGAATTGCACACTTACAATAGAAAATTCAATGTTGGGCTTCTCAGTTAGGGAGTTTCTGTACTAGATAGCAACAATCTTTCATGATCTAATCAGGTATAACTTCATAAATGAACACAGTTCTTCCAAGATGATGATCCCTGGGCTCCAACAGGTTGACATGCTGTCTATGGATGAAAGGTATTAACCTGCACCTAGCAACGCAGCTGAAACTTGGATAGAGGCTTATCTGTGCCTCAAGTTTTTCAGACTATTCTGTTTCTGAGTTGGCAGGGAATTTAGCACAGGGCAACACTCATGCCTCATCATCATGAATTATGCCTCTATTTTGGATCATTCTTCTCAGAGAAATATTTGGTGCAACTGAATAGAAACTTTGCCATTTTCATCTGATAAAAGAGGAGAAACTATGAAAAAGTCATAGCATATTGTTCATATGGCCAGTCACTGCTTCGTCATTGCACTGCACTAGGGTGGCAGAGTGTGTGTGTGTTAATTTCTCTGCTTATACTGGGCACAGTAATCATACAAACTCTCCTTGGAACTGAAGCCTTAGACATCAGATGATGCTTTAATCATTTAATATCTGCTACCCATCGCTGCTGCTGTCTTTGAAGTGCCCCAAATCTCTTCTAGGATTTGGCACAGAACTGGCTCGGTGAAACAGAACTGGTTTCCTTTTAAATGGCTTTCTAGGGATTCCTCTGTCTGACTTCTGTATTTGGCTTTTCAAGGCAGCAGAACCATTTTTGCAGGGGTTGCAGCAAAGTGCTGGTTGGTGAAAACACCCAAAAGTTCCAATTGTCTGCTCATCCATCTTGTCCCTTTTCTTCTTCTCTTTTGGCTGCTTTCCCTCTTACGTTCATCATTCTCTAGATCATCCTTTGATAATTTGCAGGTTTTACTCATACTTCCTTTCCGTTGCTCTCCATTTTGCTGCCTTTTGAGACCACTTGCCCCTCTTTACATCCCCATTCCCTATTTTTTGTTTGCCTCTGTTCGTCTTTCTCACAAATTCCATCTGTGTTCCTTGCTGCCTCTCGCTCTCTCTGTCTCCTTGGTTTCCTTTCAGTCATCTTCACTGGAATGTTGGCAGCGACATTTTCCCCCCCTGAAAACAAAGGAACAAAATAAATTAAATATCTAAAAAGCCTGCTGGCTGGCAGGCGTGTTCTGTTCCTGAAGGTTCTGCATTCTGAAAGTCTTTCTTCCCCTTTGTAAGTGAATAGTTCTGCTCTCTAGCCACCCCACCCCTCCAGACCCTGTGAGTGATGGATTACACTGCAGTAGAGGCTGGGAGCACTGCAGAAAGAAAAGGCTGGGGAGAGGAGGAGCAGAAGAAAGGCTGTCAGCATCAGGGCGGGAAGAAGAGGGACAGTGTGTGAGACAGCACCATTCTGCTTTTGGCTGAGAGGATGGAGCTGGAGAAGGGAGCCAAAGGAAGAGAGACTCTTACAACTGGCTGCTGCTCGGGCATCGAGAGAGAAGGCACAGCAACCCAAGAAGCAGGGGGAAAAGGAGAGTCTGAAGAACTAGGGAAGGCAGGCAAAAGAGAGAATGCATAGCAGGATATTAAGGGGAGACACACAAAATGTAGGCAATGAATTGGCATGCAAAATAAATGTGTTCTCCTTGTGGTATGACTCTTGCCTGCCTGCTCCCCTACCACCCGCCACTTTGTGCTAGCTAGTCCTTCAGCAAAGGAGGTAGCAATGTTAAGAAAATGTTCAAAAGTGTGAAGGGATGACCGTTGCCAGTCATCTTGATGCACAGGGCCATTGTGTAACAAAGTTTTATGACAGCATGACCTTTGCAGCAGAACCAGCCCAGCCGGCTCAGCCAAGCGAACCTCAAGTCGCAGAAGGAAGTGTTAGAAGGACTGTGTTGGATAAGGAAGGTGTCCTACTCAGAATTCAAAGAGCAGAGAGTGTTCTCCACCGCAACTGGCCAAACCATTTCCAGGCATGCAGTGATTATTCGGGAATTACCTGATTGTGAGAATGTGCATTATAGCAGTGAGCTCCATGTGACACATTTGGAAATATCAGGGTATTTTACCCCACTGAAGGGTGATCACTAGCATAGCACTGATTCAGACGGTTTGCACAAACCATTCCTTTGTATTCTGTATCCTCCATGTTGTCTTCCCTTGCACACTCCAGCTTTTCTTCCAAGAGCTTGATTCCTTTCTGAGGTTCCTAAAAATACCATTTTTCCTCACTACCATGCTTCTGCTCGTCTTCATAATTTTTCAAATCCATGCCTGCAGTTCTCGCTCTCATTCCCCATGATCTTCACCTCCTGTCCCTCATTTGTTCCAGCCCTGGTTCATGCTGATTCCTCCGTGTTTAGTGTTCATGCAGAAAAATGAGCTGCACCCTACACTCTTCTATTGTGCATAGTTTTGATCTAGGCAGACAATAGTCAAGCAGGCTTGGAACTGTAACAGGCTTTCAGACAGTATATCACCCAGAAGGAGGAAGCAAGCAATGGAGAGGGAAGAAAGTGGGGGAGGATAGAGGGGTGTGCACCTGACGTTCCTGCAATCAGCCTTCAAGTAGGGTGCCCACCCTGCAACTGCTACCAGTAACTCCCACACTATTGTCTCCTCCTCTACTACTACTGGAGCCTCTCCTGCAAGCCGGCTTTTCATCCCTTCCCTTCTTCCCCCTCAGCACTACTACGCCCCCCCCCCCAGCATCACAGGCAGCTGCTATCTACACACTGACCTACTTCTTTCCACAAGGCATCTCCTCCTCCTCCTCTGCTTCCAGCAATGGCACACTGTCTGAAACAGAAGGAAGGTGGGGAGAGGGATTATCAGCTTGTCTTCCCAGTAAACCCAACACGCTTATGTAAGGCTACACCACACAGAAAACGGGACGACAAAAGAGGCTCTCTTGTACTCTTCCAGTACCAGTGGAGAGTATATGGGACTAAGATTGTATTTGGTTGAAGGAAACAATTGAGTGAAAGGATCCCTCTTCCAAAACAAGACTGATCTAGAGTGATCACTCTTCCTCCATCTCCCTTCAGCAATTTTACCATTTCAGTACATGGGTGCACAGTTTCGTGAGTGCCAGGATTTGAACAGACTCTCTCTAAAATTGAAACAGAAGCCTTTGGATTGCAAATGATGAAAACTTCTTGAAAGTGATAAGCACGAAGAGCCCTGCAGTTGACTATCCACAGGAGTACCCGGTGGTACTCCATGATCCTCTCCACATTCCCAAGCTTCCTTCTTAGGGGACGTTGAGCTTCTCAGGATGACAGCTAGAGGTGCAGACGCCTCCAGGAGCAGTGGAGATGCAGTGCAGATGGCCCCCAAGAGCACAGCAATGGCCTCCAGGTTCATCCTTGCATCTCAGCAGCTGTTTTGCATACTGGTGCATTGGGAGGGGCTATGCAATGCCCATGGCCAGCTGATCCAGGCAGCACCATCACTTGGACTATGGTGGTCCAGCACTGTGAGTGGTGGTGCAGCTCCATCTGGTCCTGCAAATATGCCTCCATGAGGGAAAGGCATAGCAGTCCCTGCATGAGTTAGGGGGCTGGGGAGAAGGCATTAAAGTAGGCTTGTGAGTGCGGGGGGGGGAGGGGAGCAGTCAGTGGTCAGTCTTTTGTAGTGAGTTCCACCGTGTGGAAATGATGAGGTGGTATTAGGCTTGGGTAAGGGCTACAGTGCTTGGCATGTAGCATGATTTGTCACAGTGGGGGAGTGCATTGCGGCCTTGGACTGCCATCCTTGAGATGGCTGTGCCTGCTTAAAGTGTCTAAACCAGTGGTTTTCACACATTTAGCACCGGGACCCACTTTTTAGAATGAGAATCTGTCAGGACCCGCCGGAAGTGATGTCATGACTGGAAGTGACGTCATCAAGCAGGAAAATTTTTAACAATCCTAGGCTGCAATCCTAGGGGTAAGTCCAATTGACTATCATTGTTAAAAGAATATACATAGTAGCTTGTTAAAAGTACAGGTCTGTAACATTTCCCCAAATGCAGTCACATACCATGGTAGCATCAAGTCTAATAGATTAAAAATAAAATATTGAAATGAATGGGGACCCACCTGAAATTGGCTCACGACCCACAGTTTGAGAAACACTGGTCTAAACAATATACTTGGTCTCATCAGGGCTATGGGCCAGATCATCCTGGGCACTAGAATTGGTTTTCAGGAGGCACTTGACAAGATCCTGGCACTGGAGGTGGCCCTCTGACACCATACATAGCAGGACCTTGTCCAGAGCAGGTGTGTGGTGAAACTATGGGTTTTTGGGTGAGCCAGTGTTCAGAGGACTGGGGTCTGCCCTGAGCATATGCTTCATTCCATAACAGCCCTGTTCAGCCATCAGGGGCCAGTGAGGAAGATACAGGGAGTTCTTCCCCCCTTCTGTTTCACCAGCAGAGGACTTGCTGACACAGATTAGACCTAGTCAGAAAGCGCAGCTGGCATTGTAGTGCAAACAGTCCTTGAGGACAATGGACAACACTGAAGACAGTAGGGGCTGTCCCCTGGGTGGCACCTATGTCCAGCCAAAGCTGGTCTTCTGGACAGGGAACACAGTGCTCGGCCTTCCACCCTTCCTTTCTCCATAAATCCCATGCCTCACCAGGGCAAGGGGTGGCAATGCATGCTACCAGTGTTTTGGCTGTGCATCGGCAATGCCAGGGCAAGAGCATGCACCTGCTGCACAAGGAGTCTTGATGATGGGAATGCAGGGCTGCTCCTGGCACCTGTGCCATGCTCAGGAGTCAATATTCTGCTCCTTGTACCCCTGTGGTTTCCCCTTTTCTTTGGACAAGGATGCCTCTCCTCCTTCCTCTCCCTAGCTTTTGCCCGGCCATCACTTGTCATGTGTCTAGGCATGTTGGCAATGCATCTCCAGAAATTTTGCTTCCAGTTTTTCACATGGATAGCAGTCTGCTGCCCACTTGTCGTTTGCACCAGGTGGCTGCCATTCACTGGCAGTGGCCACTGGTATGCTTTGTATTCCAGCAAGCTTGGGGGGGGGGGGGGAGAGGGTCAGTCTGTTGACTGCTGTGTGTTCTTGTTTCTGGGGAGCTATATTGGGAGGTTATCTCCTCATCACCATGGTTTGATTGGCTCCTTGTCCATCTGTCCCTCAAGGGGTCATTGTTGGGATGCTTCCCTGTGGCTGGTGTGAGGCATCTGTGCTTCCTCTGATGCTGGGAAGATTGCTGAGGGACTGGCAAAGAGGGTTGCACATCTCTGTGGGGTAGTTTGGTTGCTTGTTTTTCCTTCCCAGGTTAGGATTTGTTGGGCATCAGTGTAACGAGAATGCTAGCATCTATTTACATATGCACTGCACTGCACTGCATACATACTCGCTGCACTCAGAGCCCCACTCTGCAGATGGGAAACGCAAGGCTTTAGCCAGTTATTCTCAACCAATGTGCCATGGCATATTAAGGTGTGCCGAAAAGGGTCCACAGGTGTGCCACGGGAGCTTAGGGGGGTCATTTATTGGTAGGGCCATGGGGGCGGGGTGAGCCTGTCTCCAGCAGCATGGTGTGCCTTGTCAATTGTCAAAACACTGATGGTGCAACCTTGACAATTTTAGTGCCTTGTCAGTGTGCAGAGAGATGAAAAAGGTTGAAAACCACAGGCACATGACTTGGAAGCGGAACATTGATCTGATGGATCAGTAGATCCCATGGATCCACATTCACCTCGCTGCCTACTGAACTGCAGGTGTCTGGCATGCAAAGCTTTCCTCCCATCATCTGGGGTCGAAAAAAACGGGCCGATAAAGGGTCAGAAAAAGCAGGGGTGACGATCATAACCCGCACCTCAGCTACGCCCCCTCCCCATCTCAGGGGTTCGATTCACGGGGGAACAAAGAGACGAATGGGGAAGCGCCATCTAGTCGAGCCCCACCTCTTAGAGCTTCGCCTTCCTCCTCCCGCGGAGTCAGTCTCGGGTGCTGCAGCTGCAGAGCAGCAGCCTTTGATCGGAAGGGGCGGGGTGGGAAGGGAGGCGAAACGAGCGGGCACTTAGTCATTCTGAGAACAGCAGCAACAGCAGCCGACACCTCGCTGCTGCTGCTGCAGCCGGTTTCAGCCGGCTTGCACCGGGAGAAGAGAAAGCTGAGCAAGGCTGCAACGCCATCTTGCTCCAGCTGGCGCTCGAGGGCGAGAAGAGGCGCCGCGTTCTCCTGCACGCCCGGCACGCCACGTTCGCTCGGGCGCCCGGCGGCCCCTCCCCTCCCCTCCGGCCCTCCTGCTGCTGCTGCTCTTGAGGCGCAAAGAGCCACTGCGAAGCTCCTGTTGCGCTCTTGGCTGGTGCGTCCTGCTGGCCTGATCGCCTTTCAAAGAGGAGGCTGATCGTCCGGAACACCCCAGAACTACAGACCCTGCTGGGCTACCGCTGTTTTCTGCCCTCCAGAACAGAACAGTGTTAGCCCACGTGCACCAGACAGCTTCTGCAAAGGGGACGAAGGGGGAAGAGAGACAGGGTCGCTTAATTTATTGCTTTATTAATTTATTGCTGCTGCAGGACACTTTTTTGGTTATATATAAAAACATAAATAATCCCGTTTCCAAACTTGGCCTAGAGAACTCATGCCCACTTGAAGCTAATTCGTTCCCTTTCCCCAACAATGGCCCTAGTTCTGCACTGCAGGGTGGCTTGCCTGTTCAACCTGCAGAGGTCTTCCTTCCACCAGCAGCTTTCTTGGCCACCACAGCAAGCCCTTGGTTCTCAGCAGCTCTGGGGCATGGCAGCCACACACCAGTCTCCAGCAGTCTCTGTTGAGCAGTTTTCTGCACTCGACATTAAGTCCATCAGTTAGCCCATCCATCCATCCATCCTCTTTCCTCCAAGTTCCTTCCTCTTGCTCTCTCAGCTCTCTAAGCTCCTTCTTTCTATGATTAGCAGAAAGGTTTCATTCTAAATAAGAAAAGCATTAAAAAGTCATCTTTTAAAAGCCTGGTTTTAGCTTGGTATTTGAAATGGCACAGTGTTATTGGCTACACAAAAAGTATCTATTTGTGAGACCTATTGTGAGACCCCCATAGCCATGTCTCTTTGTGAGACAGCCATGTCTTTGTGAGATAGCCATGTCTATTCTAGCTTTCCAACATTCAACAGGTCATGAGTTGAGTAACATACAAAAATAATAAAGGGCTTAAACAAGATCTCCTAAAAAGGCAAGTGCACCCCATCCACTCAAAACCAAAAAGCTCCCTGAAGATATATACTCTTCTTAAGTTATGTGGTCTTGCATACCCTTCAGAACTCAGGAATTCTTGCTGGCCCTAAAGGCACCAAATATTTGATTTTTAGGGACAATCTCTTCATAGCCCAATCACCTACAGTTGCTTACTAGCAAGCAAGCTTCACTGCATTCAGTGGAGCTTACTCCCAAATGAACATGCCTAAGATTGTAGCCTTATTTGCAAGATAAGATGCAAGAGAATGCATGAGAAGGAGAGACCATGTGTCTCATAGTGAGATAGCTACTTACCAAGAAGGGGTACCAAGTATAACCCCCCTGGTTTCCCCAACCCAGACACCACTACAGCTTGCCCCTCCTTTAAACCATCCCTTTCTCTACCTTCTTCTCTTGGCCACCATCACCCACCTTCTCCCATCACTCCACTTTTCAGAAAAACTAATCCAGAAGGAATAATTTGAAGTGGGGTGGCCAGGACAGAGGAAGAGGAGGTAAGGGGGTAAATTGCCCACACCCCCCATTTAGAAATGACAATGTATTTGAGAGGGGTGTCTTCTCATGTTCTGTAGCCACACTGTGCTTAGTGCTGCTTTGGGGGCTTTTCTTGCCCCAAAGCAACTATTTAACTTTGCCATGGCACTTTAAGATTTAAATAGACACTTTAGACGTACATATTTTAGTGGAAATAACTTGCTCTCCCCCCTTCTACCTTTCTGTGTTTGGCCCCTCTGCTTTGCGTTCCTTTTCAAATTACTTTATTTTTCTCTTTCTTTCCCCATGGCGCTCTATTAGTGATTTGTTCACACTGGAATGCATCTGAATTTGTTCATACTGGAATGCAGCTGGATTTGTTCACACTGGAATGCAGCTGTTAACTGTAGGGCTGATTCAGATGTAAAGCTTCTGACATCATATAGCCCCCTCTCATGTGACTGCACCACCAGAGTTCATGTGGGAAATCAGATAGCCAATGCTTAGCTTTTACACTGCCAGACAAGTGGGGTTGCAGGTTGAGGTGAAACTACATGTTAACATGTAGTAGCATCAAACATCTGTGTTTCCTTTTACTAGAGAAAAACAGTTGTGGGGGATTTGGATCAGAGAAGCTCTGTGTGCATATCCCTCTCTTCAACCGCCACTGCTCTGCCCTAAATTGTTCCCTCAGCTGCTTTCCCCCTTGGAGTTCTAAATGCCAGGTTTGGAGAGGCAGGGATGTCTGGAATTCTGCAAGGAGAAAAGCGGTTGTGGGGAGAGGAGAATTTTCCCCAGGAAAAGCAGCCACTGATTACACATTTGTTATATTTGCTTTCCTGTACAGTAGTTAAATGTCCATAGAATATTGACCATATATTTTTAGATCGATGTTTGTACGTTGAATGAATTTAATGTACTCAGTTTCAGGATTGTGAACAAGAGAGTAGCAACTTAATGAATACAAGATGTGGAATTGCAGGATGAACACACAGCAAAAAAGGGTTGTTATTCAAATAGTGATGAACACCTTGGCATGCTTTTAAATGGGAGCCAGGAGGAAAGATGCATCATTAAACCTGAACTGGTTGGATAACTGTTGGTTTGAAGGAGTGTCCCATGTCCAACATGTACTGAAGAATACTAGACATGACCCATTCCTGTTATAGCAAGGATTCTTTGGAGAAATCCTGTATAAATTGCATTAGAAAGTATGCTTCCAAACCTGGTACAGATAATAAAATTTTCATTTGTAGCAATGTGCATTCTTCACAACACATAATATATACAGCAGTTTGATTTTAAGGGTGAAAGCCTGGGCTGCATTAAAGGCTGGCTGCATACAGAGGCAAAAACAATTCAATGGCAAAACGGTTGTCACCATGGATTTAATTCTGGAGAAACAAGCTGATCTTGTACTATGCACTATGGAGTTTGAATGGAAGAAGCAAGTGGGGTAAACATCTCTCAGTGTTGTCTTCTAAATACAGCAACAGCCAAGAGGTGGAGGTGCACTGAGTGTACCCTGTCTCATGTATTGAAGGCAAGATGGCTCCCTAGGTTTCTGGAGAACTACTCGCAGTGAAGTGCGTAGGGAGTTGACAAGTGGAACTGTGGAGGAAGACTCATGATGAATTTGAACAAGCATGAGCTAGAGCAGGGGTGTCCAGACTTTTCAGTAGGAGGGCCACATCATCTCTCTGTCACTGTGTTGGGGGCTGGGGAAAAAATTAATTTACATTTCAATTTTGAATAAATTTACACAAATGAATACATTAGAGATGGAACTTGGGAATCCCTGAGGACTGCAAGTGGCCCCCGGGCCGGGGTTTGGGCACCCCTGAGCTAGATCCCATGTTAGGATGTACTCTGTGGCAATGATGGTGGCCAAAGAATGTACAGGTCCAACCTTGTTATACACCGACATGGATCTGACTCAATGCGAATGGCCACTGCAAATGAGAAGGAATATGCTGATCCCTGGAGAAGGGGAAAAATGCACCCCTTTAAAATCAGTTTTAAAAACTCTGTTTTAGAGTGAGTCATGCAAGTGATCATTCCATTCTTCAGCTGAGCCAGGCAAAGGCAAGAGCTCCTTTGCATTTCTAATTGCTGACTGCTTCTCTACAACAATAAAAAAAAACTGTTTTTAAACCACAATTGTAAAGGGACACACTTTTTAATTTTTTAAAAATTGCTTTTATTTAACACATTTTATGGTATCAGCAGGGAGTCCCAGAATCAAACCCCTGTGAATGTCAAGACACAACCTTATTAGGAGCAATGGAGTGGCAAGAAACTTGGAAGTGGGTCTTTAAATCTATTTTTCCATGGTTTTTAATCCACTGATTTTTTTATCCACTAGGGATTCTGGAATGGAACCCTAGCAGATAACGAGACACAACCTGTATTGTAGTTTTGTGTCACCATTATGCCCATGATACAGAGAAACCCCAGTTGGGTTTACATGCAGGTAAACATGCATGGGATTACAGCCTCAGGCTGCAATTGTATGCATACCTGAGACTAGCTCCACTGAGTTCAGTGGGACATTATCCAGTAAATTGTACTACTATTAACATAATTAGCAAATAGTAGCAAATATCTGAACAATTAGCAGATACTGATGAAGATATGATAGAAAAGGTAGGTACAGAACAGTTTATACCTGTTTCACTAACTTTTACAGAAAAAAGATGGCAGATTCTGAAGGCATAACCTTTTAAGTGAATTGTCTATTTTTTACAGTTATGAAGGCTATAAACTCAGCATACAGTACAAGAATATTGCTGTATCTGCCTTTCCACATTTTCAACAATGCAGAACAGTGATGAAATTACTATTTTGTTTTCTTATTGAAAGTTAGCCAAGAATGTCAGCTGCCTGTGGGCACAAATCTATGTTCTTACATGAGTAAAGACATTTATTCAAACAAGAGGCTTTGACTTGTGTTTATGAAATTATTCTTCAGCTACCCATGCACAGAACTGAAACAGTACTAAGAGATTCAAAGGACCAATTGAGCAGCTGGCACAAATATTTCACAAGAAATCAAATGATTAGAAGTTACTAGTATGGTACAAATTGCTTGTTCTCCATATTCTTCCTTCTGTTAGAACTATGGGCTGGGTTACCTTCTTTCTGTAAACTCTATGGGCTCAGATCCATACTCAGGAAATCTGGGACCCCATTTATATACTTGGATAAATGCTACCCCATTCACAAACATATATATCAAAAACCAATTCATCTATTCAAATACAAAGAAAGAAACAATTACATATCAGACACTAGTAGTGATACCCCAGAAGTTCATGGAAACTTTACAAACCCAAAAAAGTTTCACACCTATGTCTATGTACTTGGTTGAACAATCCCTGTGTCTGAGCCCTACTCACCATTCTGCTGAGACTGCAGTTGTTGCCAAATATCCTCTCCACCCCATATCTGGAGTGCCCTCCAAACTAAAACCTTTGCTCTTCATAAGATGGAGTTGTTTTGGAATCCTCTCCTCACTTCTTAGCCATGATCCAACCTCTCTTCTGGATCTGTTGTAACATAAGGTTTCATATAATAGAGTCCATTCCATCTGATGTATGAAAAGGTGTGTAACCCATGTGCTACAATAAACTCATTAGTTTTTAAGGTGCAACAAGACTTGTTTTGACTACAACAGACTAACAGCCCAATCCTATCCATGTCTACTCAGAAGTTAGTCCCATTAAATTCAATGGGGCTTACTCCCAAGAAAGTGTGGATAGGATTGGGCTGTAAGACAGCTACCCTTGTGCAAGTTGTTTCTTCCTAAATAAATGGCCTTAGCAAAAGGTGCTAGGGAAGAGGAGCCACACCAGATCAGTTATTTCAACTGAAGAGCCTGCCTCCAGCATTGATACAGCAGATGCCACAGTAGTATCTTTGTCTTCAGGAATTAGCCCTACTGAATAAGGCCCCAATCCTATCCAACTTTCCAGTGCTGGTGCAACTGCAATGCAGCCCTGAGGAAACAGAATGAATGTTCCCTTACCTGGAGGAGGCCATCATGATGGTTCCCCTACTGCAGGGTACAGTGCATGCCCCATTGGCACGACTGCACCAGCGCTGGAAAATGGAATAGGATTTGGCCCTAAGACCAATTACTTAGGAATTACTTAGTGTAGGAATTACTAAGGCTACAATCCGATGCACTTTCTTGGGAATAAGCCCCATTTAAGAACTTGAACTTACTTTTGAGTAGAATATATATAGGATTTGGCTGTGTGTACAAGAAAAGCACTATATGAGTATTAACTGTAGTCATGCATGTGTACTCAGCCCTATTAAGTTCTACGAGACTTACAGCCCAATCCTATGCATGTCTACTCAGAAGTAAGCCCCATTAGAGCCAATGGGGTTTACTCCCAGGAAAGTGTGGGTAGGATTGGGCTGTCACTCTTGTGTGTAGGATTCCAGCTTGAATATTATGAAAGTTACTTGTGCAATCAAGTTTAACAAGTGAGTGATGTGGTGGGAATGTGTCCATAAATTCTTGGGATTTGCCCCTTAGGTTAAAGAAAGGTTGTGTTATGCATACAAATGACATGGTAGGACGGGGAGACCTGGCAATTAGGGAGGATGAAAATCCAAAGCATCGATTTCCAACCTTTTTCATCTTATGGAACATTGACAATGCATTAAAATTGTCAAGGCACACCACTATGCTGCTAGTGGGGGACTCACATCCCCCAATTATTTTAATAATAAATGACCTTCCCTTAAACTCCCACAGCACACCTGCAGACCATTCACAGCACACCAATGTGCCCTGGCACACTGGTTGAAAATCACAAGTGAAAAGGAACAAGTGGCTCCCCCAACAGTCTGCAATAATACAGGTCTGCTTTCTAAGACTCAATGTAGAAAATTGTTCACCCTGCTTTTCTCACAGCAGCTCACAATGAACAACATGGCATGGTACAAACAATGCATTGCGAGCATTGTGCCAAATGCTTTGAGTGTTTAGATACTAAAACACCAAATCTTTTTTAGTGCAAGCACCAAATCTTCATTTGTGCAAGCCCTTTATAGCAGTGCCTGCATATGCGTGGTGGGCATGGGCTTATAGTGGGGCAGGGACTTGCGGTGGTTGGCGAGGCCCGTGAGGCACAGCCTCCCAACTGGAGTCCTTCAAAAAGTGCTTGCTGCCATGTGAGGCGCACAAGCACTCACAACTGGAGTCCTTCGAAAAGCGCCACTGCCTGGTGAGTTGCCCAAGTACCACAACAACACACTCTGCTTGGGGAGGCAGGTGAGACAGAGCCTCCCACCAGAGTCCTTCAAAAAGCATCACTACCTTGTAAGGTGCCTAAGCACCCACAACCAACACACTCTAAATGGGCAGGCAGGTGAGACAGAGCCTCCCCACCAGAGACCTTCGAAAAGCACCACTGCTGTGTGAGGTGCCTAACAACCCACAATCAACACTCTGCATAGGGAGGCAGGTGAGGCAGAACCCCTCCCCCCAGAATCCTTCGAAAAGCACCGCCACTGTGAGGCACGCACTCACAACCCACACACTCTGCACATGGGTTGTGAGCACCTGTGCTCATGGTGGCAGAGCTTTTCGAAGGACTCCGGTGTGGAGGCTCAGCCTCCCCTGTCTCCCCACACAGAGCCTTTGGGTGCTTGGGCACCTCACATGTTGGCAGTGCTTTTTGAAGAACTCAAGTGGGGAGGCTCTACCTCACCTGCCTCCCCACACAGAGGCTGGGCCTGTGGGTGCTTGGGCACCTCACACTGTGATGGCTCTTTTCGAAGGACTCCAGTGGGGAGGCTCTGCCTCACCTGCCTCCTTACCTCCCACACGTCCCAGAACGAGGATGCCACCACCGTCTCGCAGAGGACTACAAAGAGGGTGGGGTGGTGGGTGACACTGACAGGCAAGTGCCTCCCTGAGGGAAACGAAGGCAGCCCCCAGTTCTCTGGAGGGGGAGGAGGAAGCCGTCAATTTCACCGGGGGGGGGCAAAGAGAGAGCTTCTGAAGACGAAGGAAGCGGAAGGAAGGCGTCGACTTGCTAGGCTGTCGCTTCCCTCAGCCCCTCACAGACGCCCCCTCCTCTTAACTGACGCTGCCTCGTAGGCAGCAACGACCAAGCGGTGGGTGGGTGGGTGATGGGGGCGGGGTAAGATTTGCGCGCCTTTCCGGCTTATCGAGCCGGATTGGCTGAGAGTAGACGGTGAGGAGGGGGGGGGCTTCCAGACAGCGACTGTGGGCGCGCGCGAGCTAGCGAGAGGGAGGGGTCGCAGCCCTCAACGTCCTCGTGTGCGCGAGGCAGGCGACCACACCCCCTCCTGCCCAGTCCTCGCGAGCGCGCGCCGGTGGCGTCTTTCGAGTCCTCCCCTCCCCATCCCACCCACCCAGCCAGCCAGCGAGCGAACGAAGACAGGCTGGCTGGCTGCGGCGGTTGTCTGTAGCGGTGGCGTTCTGTGCGCGACCCAGGCAGCTGCAGAGGCCGTGAGGGGGAGGGAGGGTGGAGGCTCGCTCTGCTGAACAGCCTCGAGGCTGGCTGGCTGCCTGCCTCGCCTCCTCGCCTTCCTCCCTCAGCCGAAGAGGGGCATTCATTACGCGCCCCTTCGGCTCGCTGGTGCCTGTAGGGAGGGCGGCTCGCCCCTCCCTCCCCCCCAAGTAGGCTTGTGCTCGTGGTCTTGTGGGGGGGCCCGAGGCGCGTGAGGAGGAGGAAGGCAGGGCGGGTGGGGTTTCGCCCCCTTCTTGTGTTCTGCCTCAAGGACTGCGCTTTTCCTGTATGTGGGTTTTTTTTTTCATATATGGTGAGCGTTGGGGGAAGCCACTGAGCAGGCTTGCTCAGGAAGGGCTCCAAGTAGCCCCACATCTGTGGGGCTCCAAGAGCACTTGGGGGGGTGTCTTAAAGTGACTGAGCCTCCCCCTCTCAGCTTCTCCCCCCCATCCCTTTGTGGTCTGTATATGGTCTATAGGGGGCCTCCTCTTTTTATGTTATTAACCCTCTTTATATATATAATTTGGGGTGTTATTGGAGGCCCTGCCAAGCCTCCCCCATCCTAAATCCAAAGTCTTGCTCAGGAACAGCGGCAGCAGGAGGAAGAGGAGGAGGAAACCCCAGAAGCAGCAACCAGGTTAGTGACTGACTCTCCTGAAGCCCTGCTGCCTCCCAAATTGTATTGTCTTCCTCGGTTCTCTGTGTCTGCCTCTGATTGAGAACACTGCACACGTGCGTGTTTTATTTTAGGATTCTTTGTCTGGGTGTTTGTGGTGACGTGCATGAGCCACCTTGTGGGAAGCGTTTCTCCTGCCTGCTCTTGAAACAAAAAACCTTTTCCACTGGATGTTTTTATTAGTATTTTGGAGAGGGAGAGAGAGCTGCATAAAAAATATTGCCATCTCTGTAGGATGCAGTGTAAACCTGTGTTTTTGGAGCAGTTAAACTCCTATAAGCCTAAACAGTGTGGCTGCAACAATGACTTCCTTAGGCATTGTGGATTTTGCACGTGGTTAATCTGATGTCATTTTTTCATTTAGGTTCTGTGTATAATAACCGATTCTGTTTAACTTGCACTGTCTTCTAGTAAAACTCAGATGCAGGTTTTGTTCTTTTAATCACTTTTCTGTTATACTGTACGTACGTCCGAATATTTAAAGCTGCATTCCGTTTGGTTTCTTAACCTTTCCAAGGTGCCTTAGGTTGTGCAGTGGTCTGGTAATTTTGAGACTTAATTTTTGGTGGTTCTGTTATGCATCATTTGGACTTCTCTCAGCAGGGCTGTAAGTGCAGTAAACTAAACTAGATATTTTTCTTTCTCTTTCTAGGTGTTGGTGATGCCACATTCTGCCTTTTTAGCCACCCAGCTCTGAGGGAGCAGAAAAATACAAGTTTTATGTACTTTGAACACTTAATTTTCTGACTTGAAAGGTCTTTATTTTTTTCTCTTGTTCTGCCTCAGAGGTAGCAGAAGTATTAAGTCTTTCCCCTTGCCCCATTTAGTTTTCAGAGCAGCAGTTAAGCATCATCCTTTTGGGTAACAGAAGAATACAGTTCACATGACACCTTTTTTTGTTTTGGAGACTTCCTGACCAAACCACTATCCAAGAGTCTAAAGACACTGAGAGGGCTTGATTACCTCCCTGAGGGGCCCTAAAGGTGGAAAACAAAGACAGTCCCAGAAAAACCTCTCCTAGCTAAGAGGAATTGAAGCAACGGTCTCTTGATATTGCTGTTTCCCACCCCTGAACCTCTGGTAAGTCACAGGACCATGATTTATTCATTCACTCACTCACTCACTTCTCCCCCCTCTGCCCCCCCATCTGGTGGAGAGACATACTGTGGTGGGGGAAAGGGAGCAAAGATTGCTCTGTGCATACAAGTAATATGCACTGAGACTGTCTCCTGTGCATTATCAGTTTGGGGTTAAAGATATGTGTGGCGATTGATGGCACCAGCAAAAAGGATGTATGTAAGGAAAATGATGCAGGTTAATTGGGTGTAGAGAGTAGTATCTCAAAGAAATAAGACTGAGAGGCTTTCTCTAGCTTAGGGGAATTGTGCTATAAGATTCATTGATGTGTTTAAATGCAGTGAATTGCGTAAACAGCAAAGAGGTGGGGGAGTCAATCCGGTGTTTTCCCATATATATTAAATAACACAACAGAGGAGGAGTGAGGAAGGTTAAGGGAGTGTTCAACATTTCTGCAGTTGGCCAAACATAGTAGCTGAAATATTCCTTTCTCTCCAGGCTGTGGCGTCCTTTGCATATAAAGGGAAAGCAGAGGGGTGTGTTTACAGTATTGATGCTTTCAAAGAAGTATGTGGTTGGTCACCTGGCTGCAGTGATGATTCTGTAATGGAGGCAGAGAGAAAATGAACAGACTTAGATGTAATAAAGTTACTTTATTGATTTATGTATTTTTTGTGTTACGAACCCCAAACAGTTTTTCTCATAAAGATCAAAGAACAAAATCTTGAACAAATAACACAATTAAAGGTTGGATGAAATTGTATCAGCTGAAGTGTGATTTTGGGATATAGATATTACATCCTTTTGGTAGTTTAGACATAATACCAAACTTGATGGGACCCCCAAGCTAATTTACTCCCTCTCCCTTTTATATGGGTATGCTGCAGTTCTGTAGTAGTAGTAGTAACTTTATTGTCATTGTGCTACAGCACAACGAAATTTATGCACCTTTGAGATACAAGCATAAATATATACAACAATTCCAATAATAATAATAATAATAATAGCAGTATTTATATACCGCTTTTCAACTAAATGTTCACAAAGCGGTTTACAGAGAAAAATCAAATAACTAAATGGCTCCCTGTCCCAAATGGGCTCACAATTTAAAAAGATGCAAAAAGAATACCAGCAGACAGCCACTAAAACAGACAGTGCTGGGGTGAGGTGGGCCAGTTACTCTCCCCCTGCTAAAAAAAGGAGCACCCACTTGAAAAAGTGCCTCTTACCCAATTAGCAGGAGTAATTCCAACAATCGCACTCTACACACTCACCCACACATTCTATACAACATGCATCATAATATAAAAACAGTATAACAGACCATAATGCCCAAGAGCATGGTAACTGTATCACCTTATTCAATGTAATTATGACTGTGGGATAAAAACTGTTCAGGAATCTTGTGGTGTGTGCTCTAATAGTTCTGTATTGTCTACCCGAAGGCAACAGTTCAAAGAACTTATGAGCCGAATGGAAGGGGTCTCTCAGAATACTATGTGACTTCTGCAGACAGCAAGCTGTATAGATGTCCTCCAAAGCTGGTAGATGAAGGTTGATGATGTGCTGCGCAATCTTAATAATTCTCTGCAGAGCTTTTTTGTCCCCTGCAGAGCTGTCTCTATGCTCTCTTCTATGTTGTCTTACCTGGTTTGATTCAAACTGTGGCTTGTTGTTTTGTCAGAACTGGCAGATTATTAGTCCGTTCTATAAACCAGGATTGGGTTTTTGATCCTGATGTGCTAGCAGATGCAAACCATAGTGTCAGTTTTGACAAAATAGCAAGCTATAGTTTGACTCAAGGGAGGCAGGTAATTCCTCTCAGGGTACACAAGTGTCTGTCTAATGGCTGAGTCTCTAGCCAACCTCTTGCACATACAAAGTCAGGCTGTTGGAGTCCGACTTTTTATTCTTTCATTGTTTAAAAAGGATTGCACTTGACTAATTGTTCCTCATGTTCCCTCATGGCTAATAATTCTCTGATCAGAATATTTCAGTGACAGAGTAGAGAAGTTTATTGAATTACCTGAATCTGTTCATGGGTTTGTCCCAAGAATCAGAATTAGTGAGCCTTTTGTCTGGAGGTAGACAGAAGAAAAAGCAAGTACTGTACAAAGTATAGGCATTTATCTTTTCAAAGTACTATATTATAATCTTAAAGCACCCAGTTCTTGGGGTTCTGACACACTCTTGTACTAAGAAACAGAGCATTGGGTTAGGCCTGCATGTCACAAAGTTCCCTGACCTGTGACCCCCCCCCCCCATGCTGCAAACATGATGTGTGGCTCCCGGAAGTAATATTAATATTATTCCTTCCAGGTTTGGAGACTGTGATGTTACAAACAGCAATAAGAGGTTCAGGACAGGTGGGCAGTCTTTTTTAAGCACACAAAAATTGTGCACAGGAGTTTAGCTTGTTGAACCACCTAATGTCGCTTGTCCTGTCACAATCTTGCTGCCAGCCCGTGGGTGTCCCACCACGCTTCTGCATGTTCGCCATGCTGCCCCGGGAGCTGTGCCTCACAGATGGGGGACTTTTGGGTTAAGCTATGCAGCATTAGGGGTGGGGCCTCATAGACAAGAGCTGGCTCAGTTCTACCATTGAATTACTTTAATAAAAAAAAACATTTTTACTAAAATAAGACAAACTCTGCTCACCAAGAGGATATAACAGTCCAAAGCATTACAATACACAAACATATCAAAAATGTGTTATTTATTTAGTAAGTCCAGTGGCAGTTTTGTAATGGAAGTGATCTCAATCAATTTATAATACGCTAACCAGTATTTAATGCTTTTACAACAAAATTAGTTCTAACCTGGTTTACTTATGATATGACAACCAGTATCATTTGAAAGGGACTCTGTATCAGAAATGATATTCTTAATTTTTGGTATAGTGTTTGTCATTTCACTGTCCCTATGCACCTTAAGTTAACTGCTCCATCTTTTGAATGCATTTTTTCTTAACTTTCTGTTTAGCTGCAGAAATGGTAATGGATCCAACAATAAAATATCTGACTCTATTTTATTTGATGGATTTTTTTTTACTGCCCCTTGTTTCTCATGATAAGGCACTTAAGGAGGTTTAAAATAGTGATAAAAATACAATAATAAGATAAAAAGTAGTAAAAGACCCCATTCTTCTGTCTTCCTATTGTGCGCAGGAGTTTGTGTCACAGATAAGTATTGCATGGTAAAGCAAGAAGTTCTTTATATTTAAAACGAGAGGTGGAGCCTGTTTATCCATGGATTTTTCATCCACTGATCTGGCTCAGTGCGGGTCCGTTGGACTCGCATTAAGCCAGTCTTGGGTCCACCTGGACCCTCCAAAGGAGACCAGATCTGTGCTCCGGTCCCCTGCGGAGGGCTTTCTGAAGCCTGCAGAGGCAGCGCACATCTGCCCCCGCCTCTGTGGGCTTCATAACGGCCCTTAGAGGCGAAGAAATGCCACTTACAATTTCCTGAGGGAAACCAGAAGTTACTTTTTTACCATATAAGGCATTTGGAGGCCTGGGGAACCCCTGAAGGCTTTCCCAGGCCTCAGAATGCCTTAAAAGGCATAAATACATCACTTCTGGTTTCCATTGGGAAACTGGAAGTGGCATTTTTTCACTTCTATGGCCCATTCTGAAACCTGCAGAGGCAGCAAGCTGTTTCCCCTTTCTGTATTCTTCTTGATAGGTTTCCTTTTGTTCTTGTGAACTGGTTGAGCAATCTTCCCACTTTTGGCATAGCTGTGTTGTGCACAAATTTGACCTTCTTCATTAACATGAAGTGTTGCAATTGTATTTTTCACTGCATGATGTACTTTAAAAATATATTAATTCCCTCGCAGATGTTTCTAGTATTATGAAACATCTAGTATTATGTGCTGAGAAAGTAAAACATGTTGTTCTTAAAATACTATGATGTGTATGGGAATTAATGTTGCAGTTTCTTCTGTCAGTACCTTTTCTTGTTAGCTCAAATAACGTATTTTAAAGGAGGTAAGTGAGAACTTTCAGTATTGCCCTGTGCGCTTTGACAAGTTAAAAGAAAGTAGAATGAAAGAAATTGCAATTGTTTACTGTAGAATGCGCCTGGGAATTGAATTCCTATTTTTAGACTTGCATTCTCTACCTATATATTCTTAATCTTAAATGGTGCACTGAGCTCTTTAAGGAAAATCTTTATAAACATCTGTATTTTGCCCTTTAACTTTTTACAGGAATATCACTCAGAATATTCTAAAATCTATATAAAATGTATTTCCTGTATACTAATTTAATGTACAGTGGACACCTGGTTTCTGCGGTTTCGTCATCTGTGGATTTGTCCCAGATGCTACTGGATACGGGGAATTTAAAGGGCTTTTTATTTAAAAAGTGCCAAAATTGAGTTTCCTATCTTTGTGCGCCAAGACCGCACCATGTCTAAGCCTGTGCCGCTATTTTTAGAGCTGAAAGACCAATTTCCCAGTAGGGTGGAGGTTCCTGGCTCCTCCCATTCTCACCCCAGAATGGATCATGATGCATTCTGGGGCAAACCTGAGAGGAGCCAGGAATCTTCACGCAACCCAGAAATGGGTCTTTCAGCTCCAAAAATATCTGCAAAGGCTTGGACATGATGCAGTTTTGCTGCACAAAGGTAGGAAACTCTATTTGGGCACATCTTTTAAAAAATGCCCTTTAAATTTGGTCCCCTGGTATCCGTTGATTTCTGTTTCTGTGGGAGTTTCTGGAATGGAATGCCTGCAGATACAGCAGGTGGACCAGTATAAAATTTATTTGCACTTGCAATCTGCGAAGTCCTAGAGTTGTTATAAGGCAAGGCTCATTGATGCAGAGTGGAGGTGGTGGATAAAGAACTTTAGTGAGGACAAGTAAGCACAGTCAGTTCTCTTTATATGCAAATTCACTATCTGCAAATTTGCTTATAAACTTTGAGGGACAAAATTGCCACCTGCTCTGTGCTGGTGCCGGGGGCGGGGGGCGGGAGTGAACTTAGCACAGCTAAGAGCTGGAAGGGGTGACAGAAGTTGCAGGAGGAGAAGAGACAGTAGCCTCCCATAGAGCAGAAGGCAGCGCTGGCACTGCAGGGGTGAGAGAAATAGGTACCTATATAGTATACAGCCAGCAGGGGGTATTGGCCCATGGAGAATTGGACACATTTGTGTCAACTTCCAGACTTGCCCTACTATCTTGGTTTCCAGCTGAACCTTCAGAACTCTGGTAATGTTGAGAGGCCTCTGGAATGCTGCCTGAGGGCTGCTCTGGGGCTTGTGCAAGCCCAGGGAAAGTGCCAAGAGACAGGTGGAGGAGCAAGATGGGTGAAGTAAACCCCCCCCCCACTGCTGAACTCTGACACCTTGTTGGGCCAGCAACCTTCAACACATTAAGGGATATCCAGTATGGAGGAGGAAGCGTTAGATGTTGGAGATGTTGTTGAGCCCTCACTGTTACCCAGCCCCATAGACTTCAAGTTAAGATTTAGGTTCATAGAATATATGGTGAAGAGGGTCCCCTGGAACTTTACCCCGTTTTCCCCATAGGCTCCGTGATTCAGTATCAAACAACTTGAAGGATGACTTGTTTAATGGATTGCTGAATATTCATGGAAACAATAACTAGAATAAAGGAGAGGAAAATAGAGCTTATTGGGGAAGAAAAAGTAGCAGTAGATGTCTGTGATTAAGAATTAAATGGGATCATCCTTACAGTCCAGGTTATTTATTGGATATAATGTATGTTCTGGGATCTTAAAACCTCAAAAGAATTTGTAATATAACTCACAGGTCCCTCAAATATGTGAAAACTGTACATTAAAGCTCACACTTTAATCTGCATTCCAAGTAAGTAGTGAAGACATCAGGCAGTCTCATGTTGTGCTCACATAATTGTGGCTTGATGTACCACACTTTATAGTAACTTTTCACCCTGAATCTTCTTCAGGTTGAGGTCTCATAGTTTTAGGTATGCATAATAGATTTTTACCAAAACAGTAAAAGGGAGACCCTGAAATATACTTGAATTTTTAGATCTTTTCAACCACCAGAATATTTTTTTTTTACTGAAGGTATATTTTGAGTAGACAAATGGTCTCAAGTATGATAATCTGATCTTATGTTAAATTTATATAATTCAGCATTATGTCACTAGACTTTCCTGAAACTTGACTTATACTCTCACCATGTAGATTTTTCGTACTAAATTTTTACTAAGTATGATTTTATGATTTTGCAGAATTTTCTGGCTTTATAATGGTAAATGTGAAAAACCAAGTTTCAGAGTTCTTCTGCAACTCCATAACAAAAGCTAGGGTCAGGTTATTTTAGTGGTACACTAGCATAGGGTTCCACTAGCAAGGAATGAAACCAAGGGTCGTAGTTTGTTCATTCTTGATGACTTCCACTGAAATCTTTGGGAGAAAATAAGCTATAATATGTGACACTGAGTTCAGGGTTCATTGTACTATATGGGATCTCTCCCACTGGGCCAACCGTCATAGTTTACCAAGGGAGCTGGGAGGGAAATTAGTTTGCTCCCTGATAAGAAATATTTTAACTGGTTACAAGCATGTGCAGTAGAGAGAGAGAGAGAGAGAGAGAGAGAGAGAGAGAGAGAGCAAGTTTAAGGAAAATAAACTGAGGGCTTCCAGTTGAACAATAAAGTTTATCGTAAAAGAACAGACATCAAAACTACAGCAAGGAATATTATTAGGTTTGATTAATGTGCATGAAGCTGGGTTGTGGTATGAGTATATATGCATTAGTATTGGGTTCACCAATATAAAGGGAAGTGGGATAAGTATTAAGGGGGGGGAGAAAGGGAGATTAGGGATGCTTTTCTCTTTGATCTTTTTCCCTAGGGTAATGAGATGGGATGGAAACTTGTAAAAGGGAAAAAGTGAAGGATGCAATAATAACTACCTTCTTATAGATAACTGGACCAATTCCTTGTGTAGAATATCATGTGGTACTCCCAAAGATGTTGCCAGGGAGTCTGTCTAGATGTAACCCTCCCTCCTAATCTTAGGGCAGTCCTTGAATGTATAAATCAGATTGCAGCTGGGCGGGTTGAATAGTCCTAGCTAGTTCTGTGTCAGCTGTTCTTTTTGGGTAGCAGGGGACATGTTTAACTTTCCAAATGGTTAAGAGGCAGAATAGCAAACTCTACCTAAGAATGCTCTCACCCCCCATTTCTTCCAGCGATATACAACTTTTAACAGGCATCGTTGTGGCCTAGAACATTAGGGCTCATGTTTCACACTAACAGTGGCCATTGATTCAACTAGTCTGGAATTAGCGCTGGGTTGGCATAAGGAAGCAGTTTGACGTGAGTGATGCGGCCTTGCATCAGAGCATATGCAAATTGCAGTTACGATTTATAACCACATTCTATATTAAAAGCAATACAAATAATAACATTGAAGAAAACCATCATGTGTAACAATACTGGTGGACATTTGGGTACTGAATGTCCAAATTCATTGGGTACTGTACTATGAAATAAAATTTTTTTGGGTACTGAAAAAATTCAGTACATTTTTTTCTGGGTTCTGGGTATAGTTTTTTCTGGGTACTGAAAAAATTCAGTACATTTTTTTCAATTCAGTTTTTTTCAAAAAATTTTCAAATTTTTTTTCAAATTTTTTTTCCAAAAATTCAGTACCAAATTCAGTACATAGTACAGTACTGTACTATGAAATAAAAATTTTTAGGTGTTTCATACCCCATGTACCATGCATGTTTAATAATTTATAAACAGTCTCATCAAGGAATTGGATTCCTTCCCCCTAGCCACATTTGTTCTACTATTCTTGCCAAAAATAGGGTTTTTGAGACTGTCTTCTGTCCCAGAGAACATCAGCAGAGAGAACCTTTTAATAGTAGTGCTCATCTTTTGATGCCTGCAGTTCTTGAAGAGAAACTATGTCAACGTCCATTGCTAGTTTCATACAAATGGAAAATTGTAGATACAAAAAGATGGGAACCTTTTATGTGTTCTAAGTTTCTTTCCTTAATATTCTAGACATTCCTTTCAAAGGAGATCTAAAGTCTGTGGGACTTGACGAAGATGTGTAGCTCTGTTGCTCCCAGGCTGTGGTTTTTAACGGATCGTCGTATCAAGGAAGACTATCCTCAGCAAGAAATCCTGAGGGCGCTCAAAGCCAAGTGTTGTGAAGAGGATTTCAGCTTCCGGGCCTTGTTAATGGATGAAGTGGTCCTGACCATTGAGCAAGGAAATCTGGGTAAGAATAAGGATGGTATAAAAGGGTACCAATGGGAGGGTGTGGCATTCTCTGAATTTAATTGTAGCCTAGATTGTAAAAAGTACCTTCTTATTGGAACCAATGAACAAAATTGTTGAGAGGCCTGAAAGAAAAAGCAGCAAAAATATTTGGGAATCTTGAGAGGTTGTGTTAAGATAAGCATATTATGCTGGGTCTGAGATTGTATTGTACCATATTGAGCAAAAGATATAAGCACCAAAAATGAAAGCTAGGCTTAGGTGATGAGTAGCTAGGTTTGGCAATTCCTGGCAGTTTTAGATAGAATGAAATGGGTTAAAGCTGCAGAAAGAAAGAGAACTAAATCACAGGGGTTAAGAATTTCTAAGGCATTTCAAATCCCTTTCTTAGTACAAGTATGTTAGGTTTCTTCATTTGGTTCTGGTTTATACCTTGTTGATTGGAAATGTAATAAGAGTCTTTTTCTGTTAAAATTAACAATGCGACTGTACTTTGGGGCTTCTAAGATACCTTTTTAAAACACAGAGTTCTTTGTGGTTTCCATGGAGTCTCATGTAGTAGTAGAGTTGTGCACATGCACATAACTTATCTTGGAAGCTTCCGAGCTGCTTTGAGCATGTTGTCCTATGCTCAAGTGGGGACATACCACACAAATTTGTATGCCTCAAGCATGGGATGAATACCCAATCCCTCAGTTCCTTTTCAGCTGCCACAGAAATGGCATCACTGGGAATGCTTTCTGTCATCGCTCATGAACAAAAATACAGACTTCCTTCAGTAGATAATATATTCAAACACCAAATAAAATACAGCCATCCTTTTTGCCTTATATCTTTTCATTGTCTGTTTTCTGACATCTTTTTGTCTAATTCTATGTAGCATAAATGTTTTAGGTAACATTTAATTTTTCCCTGTATGATTATTTCTATCTCCATGTGACCATTTGAGTAACTTGTTGTTTTACCAGTCTTATAGTAAGTCCACAAAAATTATTAGCCTGCCTCTGCAAACGTTTATGGTGCATCAGTAGCCTAAAAGCACAACCCTGCATGTCTACCCAGAAGTCTCATTATATTCAGTGGAACTTATTCCAAGGAAGAATACTATCAGTCTAAAAATGAATTCTCATTTAGTTTACAAAAATGTTCCTATTGCCTCACCTGGAGGCGATTCTTACTTACAGGTTAGTGACTGTCCTACTTAATGACAGTTGTACTGCCTCTTAAGATATCAGAGTAGTGCACTGAAGTGTCTTCAGTATCCTATTTCAACAACTTAATAAGTTAGCTGTCCAGTTGGATCTTTACAGGGGAAAACGTCTGTCTTATTTGGAAAACTAACTCAATGTATTAACTTCATGTCTTATTCTGTTATCTCTTAATCTTGATTATCTAAAGCATTGCCAAAGTGATTCAGGCTAAACTTCATTTGATTCCTTAACAGATTAATACTTAAGACTTAATGACACTATTGCAAGAGGGATTGTAGCATTCATATCTGTGGAGAAAACATGATTCCTTGACCCTGGGCATAAGCTTTCTGTATCATGACCACTTAAAGGAACTTGGTCATGGAAGGGATTTTGAGCTCTTGTACTAGCACAATGCTGTCAAGTCAGTTTTTCACTGTCATTGCAGACTTAAATATCTGCTTGTAAAGCACAGTATTGTCAAGGTGGAAACAAGCATATTTTTAAAAGCCTCATTTTATGAGCAGTCTGGTTTTGATACTGGGCTACATATTCTTTCAACAGCTTACTACCTTGGTAAGCTTGGTACCCAGTCCTTGATTCAGAGACACTCTCAACCTCTGTTCGGAGCAGTAGTCTCTACACTGAGATTCCTTGGCATAGACTGCTCAGTCTCTGGTACTTGGCATAGTAGCTACATCATGTGTTATCATGTTTTAATTGTTTTTAAGTGTTTTGTATTTTTAATGTTTATTTGTATTTTAGTTTTTTTTTGTATTTTAAATGGATTGTTAGCTGCCTTGGGTGCCCTTTGGGGAGAAAGGTGGAATACAGATCTAATAAATAGATAAATAAATAAATTAATTAATGTGTTATAAGTGGTCCAAGCTATGATACCAAGCTACAGCCTCTGTACTGAGCCTTTTGGACTTTATACAGTAGTTTGGCAGTTAGATACCTGGCTTAGTCTTGATGATTAGCTTCCTATTCATGAATAATTGTAGCTTTGATACCCAGCAGTGATCTCCATATTGTGCATCTTTGAAATGGACAGCTCCAAAAACTTGGGCATTTAGCTAACTGACCTACAGTCTCCACATTTAGCTCTTTTGGTATGGGCAATGTAATGCTTAAGCCTCAGTAATTGGCTCATGGTTTACTGGCATAAAAAAAATCAGGGCTTGAGGCAATTAGTTATCTGATCTTTCCATTACCTGTATTTTCATTGGAGGTGCTACCACCAGAAATCAGGTCCCAACCCACAGTTGCACTTCCCTACTGCGTTCTGGAGGCTTTCTGAAATAAGAACATCTTCAGGCCTTAATGGAAGTCGTCTCACGAGAGAGCTGTTCTCAATTCAAAGGGGAGGGAATTCCATAGAACAGATGCTACTACTGAGAAGGCCCTTGAGCCTATGCCTTCTTTGTTCATATAACTGCATCAGTCTGAGCAGACAACACTTCTCAACTGTTCCATGACTCGGTGCAATTAACAAAAAACACATTGTGCTAAATTCCATAGAGTTACGCAAATACACTGCAGCCTGACACTTCTGGATGGAAGAAAACTAAGGCAGCTGTTATCAGTTCCCTCCCCTACGTACTCAGCCCTCCCCATTGCCAGCTCCCCAGCTTCTTTCACATGGGTTGCTGGTCTTTTAAGAGTCCAGCCCTATGCATTTCTACTCAGAAGTAAGCCCCATTCCAGTCAATACTTACTCCCAGGAAAGTGTGGAGAGGATTGTAGGCTATATCACATGCTTTGCTTGGTGGGAAGGCTTGCTTGTGTCGGTGATTGCCTGCACCATCTGAATGGGGGGGGGGAATTTGGCGAACACTCCCTGGGTTTTTTAAAGCAGCCCCCTCTGTTGCTACCACACCTGCCCGTGTGTGAGTGAGTGAGTGAGAGAGAGAGAGAGAGAGAGAGAGAGCGCGCTCCACGTGTTCTGGCTACAGAGATTTTCAGCCCCCCCTTCCCCTCTTCAGCCTCTTTGCTGGTTCAGAGGCTCCAGGAGTGTTACTGTTCCTTTGCAAGGGAAACCTCTTCCAGGGCTTTTTCCCTGCCTGGGTGAGGCAGAGCCTTTTTGCAGTGTTTTGGGCTGCCTGGAAATGGAGCGAGATGCCATCGCAGGGCAAAGGAGGCAAAGGTGTGTGTGACTTTCGGTTCCCCCACCCCATTCTCATTGAGACAAATCCACAGATAAAAATTCTGTGGATGCACCTGTACCACTAAAAATCTGTATAGGCTGCACCTGTACCACTAAAAACCTGAGAGGTGTTCATTTTTAGAATGTTGCAGTGCAGCACCATCAACCTTTACTGAGGTTACACTACAACCTGGATTTGGTCAGAAGCTGGTGACTTGTCTGGGTGCACTGATGCAGAACATCCCCTCATGATTGATGTGCACCCCCCCTTCAGGTAAGGGATTGATACTAGCTAGTCTCCACTACATGTGACTGCACAGAGACTATAAAAGAGGATGATAGATTAATTGTAGCTTTGGTTCTTTGAATGGTCATTGGTGCTTACACATGACCTACACAACCATCCTCTCTGCACGTCTTGGCTCCCAGCAGTTACAGCTTAAGTCTGTGTCATTTGGACAAGAGGGCAGTCTTCAAACTAAAGTATTTGGCATTCTACCTGCACTTGAAGTATGCAGCCATGCATGGGATCTCCGCACTTGAGCACAATGGCAGAACACTTGACAAAGCTCTGAAAGCTTCAGAGTGGCACTGTGCACATATATAACTCTGCTATGGGTATGTGTGCAGATGACATCTCAAAGAACTACTGTTTCAAGAACATAAGAAGAGCCCTGCTGGATCAGGCCCAGGGCCCATCTAGTCCAGCTTCCTGTATTTCACAGATGCCTCAGGGAGCACAAACAAGACCACAAGATACTTGCATCTTGCTGCTACCTCCCTGCATCTAGCTTTCTATTTACACTCACACTCCCCCAGCAAAGGCATCAGATCGCAATTGGATTTAACTTGTGCTATGTAAACACAGTGACCAATTTTTAATTCATGAAATCTACTGAATATACCTTCCCTCCCTCGCCAGTCTGCAGTAGGTGAAAATACTGCTATGCATGGCCAGTTCAGATGACAGCAAAAAAAATTCCTAATCAGCTCTCATAATGAGCGATCAGCTAATCTCAGACTGTACAAACCCATAATGGCTTGTTATCTATGATGGAGTTTTCCTCCAGAAATCTGTCCAATCCTGATTTAAAAGCATCTAGGTAGGATGCCATCACCACATCCTGTGGCAAGGAGTTCCACAGACTAATTCCACAGGTAAGTAACTGGTCCTATTTTATGCTGCCCTAAGTCCATGTTTTGGAGCATCAGATCCAATTCATACATGTTCCAATACCCCTTGCTTTTAGGTTGCTACTATTGCACTATTTAAAGCACCAGGGAGGGAGACCGCATATAGAGGCCTCCAAATGGCCTTGCTGCTGTGGGAAACCATGAAGGTGCAGGATCCAGTACTCATGGGTGTACTGTGCTACGAACTGTGATTGATAGGAGCATGATGATGGCCACATTTTTGAAATTGAGTTAGTGCGGTGCTTGGAATAGGAAGAAGCACCTTCCGAATTTGGGATGGGGGAAATAATGTTTCCCGAATCCAATTCTAATCAAGGTGAGGAAATTATTGCATTGCTCCTATTTTGTATTGTATTGCTACATAACAGAAAAGGGACTCGCTGGATCATATGAAAATGTTGTGAAATGGCATTGTTTGCTTGTTCTTCTGACTTCTTGAGATTGTTGCATTATCTAGACCAGGGGTGCCCAAACCCCGGTCCTGGGGCCACTTGCAGCCCTCGAGGACTCCCAATGCGGCCCTCAGGGAGCCCCCAGTCTCCAATGAGCTTCTGGCCCTCTGCAGATGTGCTGGAGCCCTCACTGGCCCGACGCAACTGCTCTCAGCGTGAGGGCGACTGTTTGACCTCTTGCACGAGCTGTGGGATGAGGGCTCCCTCCACTGCTTGCTATTTCACATTTGTGATGCAGTAGCGGCAGCGAAGGAAGGGCCAGTCTTGCTTTGTGCAAGGCCTTTTATAGGCCTTGAGCTATTGCAAGACCTTCATTCATTCATATAAGTTCATCTTTAATATACACATTTATGTAAATATATGTAAATTCATTCAAATTTTAAATATAAATTCTTTTTTTCCCTGGCCCCCGACCCAGTGTCAGAGAGATGATGTGGCCCTCCTGCCAAAAACTTTGGACACCCCTGATCTAGACTGCTGTAACAGGAAGTTTTTGCTACTGATGAATAGTAACTAACTTCTTACCTAGGTTGTGTTCTAAATCCATAACTGTGTAGACTTACAGTAATGATTGTAATGATTTAGGTTGTGATTGTGGTGATTTAGATTGTGAACCCTTTTGGGAGAGGAAGCCATTTAGTCATGTTTCTCTGTAAACAACTTTGAACTTATTTGTTGAAAATAGGTGTATAAATATTTTTAATAATGCATTTTCATCATATGGAATCCTTGTTCTGTGTTATCGCTATGTCAAACCACATATAGAAAATGTGGATAGCCAAAAAAAAAAAAATACTACAAAAAAGAGTTCTTCCTGCTGTGCTTATTTTGCTGTTTTAAGTATTACCTTGCTTTTTCTCTGCTATACACATAGCTTTATGATCATTCTCTCCTTTCCTACTTGCCCTATGTCTAGGCTGCTGTCAAGTAGCTGCTGCTTCAGCACCATCAAGATCTAGTCATCTCCGTCACTACACTGGTTTCCTGTTGCTTCCCTCACAGACTTACCTCTCCTCTCCTGTTTTTTTCTCATAAAACCCTTTTTTCCTCTTTTCTACTTGGGTTTGTATGCTGTGATGCTTTCTATTTCCAGCCAATTTTCTTAGAATTGGAAGTAAGAGATGTGCCCAATGTGGTGGACAGGATGATATCCACATTGTAAGCTCCTCGCTTATGCAGCCTGTTCTTGAGCAATTTCAGGGCGATTCAGGAATATGGCAGTTAAAGTATGCCTTCTTGGAAGTTCCTCTCCAATATGCGTGATTGTTGTGTCAGGGCTGTTAACTTTGTCCAGTGGTTTATAGCACACTTCCTATCACTGATTAGACATGGTATGCTCAAAGAAGCAGATCTCCAGAACCATAATGGCAGCTGGAGCATCTCCAGAGGCCCCTATCTCTCCATCCATGCTTCCCTTCTGTCCTTGGGATGATGAAATTTGTATAATTTTTAAACGTTTTAGAAGATGTCCTCAATCAAAACTGTTTTCCACACTTCAGTGGAAGATGGAGCAACTGGAAGAGAGGGTGGACATGGTAGAAGACTACATTTCAGAGGTTGAAGATCAAAGACCATCTTCTGTGGTTGCCATTACAAAACTACGTAGAGAGCTTGGAAGCTCAAAATGGCTTGCCTAGAAGGACATGCCTGTTGAAACTTGGGGGCTGTGGGGTTCCAGAGAAAGCAAAGCAATCCTATGACATTTATTTCATTGTTTCTAATGAATTTGCTAGCATTGCCTGCTCACTGTGTTAGAGGTCCACTGAGATCCAGCACCTCCTTGGTTATAAACTTTTTAAGCAGGACCCCTGAACAGCGGGCACTGTTTTGGGGTGACCCACAAGTTTGCATTGTGATAGTTCATGATTTTTCCAAGACAGTGGATGAGCAGAGGAATCAATTCTCCATTGCATGCTAACTGGCATGGTAATAAAACTTGCCTTCCCACTTCGTTGTCCAGTGACTTTTGCAATCACAGAAATGGACATGGTCACATGTTTGGAGAAGCTAAGGTGACTGAGGCTTATCTGATTTAATTTGAACTTTACTACCTGTTCACCATTTCAGCTGTTCTGATAGCTGTAAGTTGAGTAACATCATTTCTGTTCATGCTTGCAAGAGATATGGCTCTGAGGTCATGCACAGAATACTGTAGACCAGAGATTCTCAAATTGTTCAGTCTCTGGAGCCCTTTCTACTCCCAAAAAGTCTCAGGGAGTCCAGTGCATGCACAGAGTGGTTCAGGTTCAAGCCCAACACCGAATACCTGCAACAGCCTGAACAGGAAGGGAACAAGGAAGGAGAGCGACAAATGAGCGGCGGGAGGGATGGATGAGCAAATCGGCTAGGAGGCACATAGTGGCCATTTATGGACTATTTCTAGAGCCCCTGAAAGAGTCTTGGGAAGCCTCAGAGCTCCTAGGAGCACACTTTGATAAACACTGCTGTAGACATTAAGGGAAGACCAATTCTATCTCATTTGGACTGTCTGTGGTGTTTTCTCCTTAACTGATTTTTGTAATGCCTATGGCTATCCTGTTACCAAAATTGTATGGATTGGTACATGCTATCCTTTTTTAGTATATGTATTTTTATATTCAATTGTAAATGTGTTCAAAATTGGAATTTGTACCTTATTGTAGTTGATACTAGAAGTAGCAGCAGCCTGATGGCATATAGAGTAGTCTTTCTATTAGTGACATGAGAACCTCTTCTCGTATCTTTTCAGCAGTTAAGAGTGGTCTGTGCCAGTGTTTCTCGAGGTGGTGTCTGCTAGTATGCATGGGATCCCCAGACCCTGCCACCTTTCATTGTGATTAAAATGCAATCTTTCATGCAGCTGTAGGGGGTTTCGGCAGGAGAGCTCCAGCATCTGCTTTTTGCATGCTCACAAATTCCCTCCTTTTCACCCTGAGTCTCTTACGAATGTTTGTCAAATCACATCTGGCCCTCCAATTCAGTATTTCTGGTGGTAGTTCCAGTAGTGGAACATGTGAAGTGCTACATCAGGGGACAAACGTTGAGAAACACTGGTCTATGTATATCAGAAATTATGCACCTTCCAAGCTAAGGTGCATGAGTTGTTTATTAGACTTGTCTGCATTGTATATTTGAAATCATGTGAATGGGAAAAGAATATATATAAGTTGTAAAATAAAAATACTTTGTCAAACTAATTGCTGGAAAAGTTCTGAAAACAGATTTAGTTGGATAATTCTGTGCGGCCTTCTACAACCTAAGAAATACCCAGGGCAACTTATTTGGTTAAAAATGCAGTTCACATAGTTAAATATTTAAAATTGCAGCAGGTGGAGGGAGGCAATAGTGAATTCTGCCTTGCTGGCTTTTCACCTAGTTTTGGCTACCTCGTTTGAATAATAGCAAATCCTAGTATACTAATTTATTCTAATAGCTTGGCAGAACACTGCCCTTGTGAGAATATGAGACAGCTTGAAGAAGTGATGCTTTTCTTTTTATTTTAGGTTTGGGCAGAATTTCAAGAGCTTTAAACTGAGGCAGAACACTAAAGAATACAGCATCATAGGCAAAATTACTCATATTCTTTTTTGTTCCCGTGTAACTTGCTCTAACAAGACTTATACTATCTGTAATTTTAATGCCCAATGAAGTTCTACATAACTGTAAAATTGACAATTCATTCTTGTTCAAATGCTTGCAATCTAGAAGACATAGGTAAGTACAGAAGTACAAAAAAAATTATTGTGCATATTGTAGTCATAATACAAACTTCAAATCCAGTATGCATTCTGCATTGAGACTGCTTCTGTCTTCATGAGAGGTGCATACAGGGCATTGCTTGTAGATGGCTGCTTACTGCTTTCTGATGGCTGTTCTACTCTGGCGAGTTTAGTCCTCCTGACCTTTAGACATGGCCCTAGTCAGCCTTTTCATCTCTCCCTTCAAACGTCTGACATAGACATTTCAATACAAACTGGGAAACAAACATCTTGTTCCCCTTGCCTAGCTAGGGACTAAAAAGGCCAGGTGAGCTAGAAATTGTTAGGAATTGTTGTGGCCTCAGAGGAATAAACCGAGTGAGAACAAAACTCTAATCAGTCCCAGCTATAATAGGGTTTGGCTGTTTGCAGCTCTCTTGTAGGGATATTTGCAATTATGCACATAGAAAGTTAAGGCTTTTATATCTTTAAATTTCATATAGAGTAGAATCCTGCTTATGTGATCTCCTGTTTTCTGACTTTCCATTGTATTCAGTGTGTTACCTATAGAGGTTACAGAAGCACTTTCTTTTAGCTCTCTAGTATTAAGAACATAAGAACAGCCCCACTGGATCAGGCCATAGGCCCATCTAGTCCAGCTTCCTGTATCTCACAGTGGCCCACCAAATGCCCCAGGGAGCAAACCAGATAACAAGAGACATTCTGGTGCCCTCCCTTGCATCTAGCATTCTGACATAGCCCATTTCTAAAATCAGGAGGTTGCACATACAAATCATGGCTTGTAACCCGTAATGGATTTTTCTTCCAGCAACCTGTCCAATCTCCTTTTAAAGGTGTCCAGGCCAGAAGCCATCACCACATCCTGTGGCAAGGAGTTCCAAAGACCAACCACACACTGAGTAAAGAAATATTTTCTTTTGTCTGTTCTAACTTTCCCAGCACTCAATTTTAGTGGATGTCCCCTGGTTCTGGTGTTATGTGAGAGTGTAAAGAGCGCATCTCTATCCACTCCCTGCATAATTTTGTATGTCTCAATCATATAATCAGGTGCCTCTTTTCTAGGCTGAAGAGGCCCAAGTGCCGTAGCCTTTCCTCATAAGGAAGGTGTCCCAGCCCCGTAATCATCTTAGTCGCTCTCTTTTGCACCTTTTCCCTTTCCACTATGTCTTTTTTGAGATGCGGCGACCAGAACTGGACACAATACTCCAGGTGTGACCTTACCATCGATTTGTACAACGGCATTATAATATTAGCTGTTTTGTTCTCAATACCTTTTCTAATGATCCCAAGCATAGAATTGGTCTTCTTTACTGCCGCCGCACATTGGGTTGACACTTTCATCGACCTGTCCACCACCACTCCAAGACCTCTCTCCTGATCTGTCACGGACAGCTCAGAACCCATCAGCCTATATGTGAAGTTTTGATTTTTTGCCCCAATGTGCATGACCTTACACTTACTGACATTAAAGCGCATCTGCCATTTTGCTGTCCATTCTGCCAGTCTGGAGAGATCCTTCTGGAGCTCCTCACCATCATTTCTGGTCTTCACCACTTGGAAAAGTTTGGTGTCGTCTGCAAACTTTGCCACCTCACTGCTCAACCCTATCTCCAGGTCATTTATGAAGAGGTTGGAAAGCACCGGTCGCTGGACAGATCCTTGGGGCACACCACTTTTCACTTCTCTCCATTGTGAAAATTGCCCATTGACACCCACTCTCTGTTTCCTGGTCTTCAATCAGTTCTCAATCCATGAGAGGACCTGTTAGGGAGGACCTGTTAGGGAATTAGAGAATTCCCTGACTGTGGAGGTTTTTCAGTAGCCTCTGTTGAGGGACCGTGTTGAACGCCTTCTGAAAGTCCAGATATATAATGTCTACGGGTTCTCCCGCATCCACATGCTTGTTGACCTTTTCAAAGAATTCTATAAGGTTCGTGAGGCAAGGTCTGTTTGTCTATGTGTTTTGAGATTCTATCTTTGATGAGACATTCCACCATCTTAGTATAGATGTTAGGCTGATATTTAAAGTGACAGAGCTCTTACTCCTAGAAGAGCAGGAAATGTAGGGAAGGGGGCATCATTAGCAAAGGTATCTTCCTGTTCTGCCTCTTTCTGCAAAGTGGAGTTTTTTAATTTCCTTTGGAAGCAGCTGATAGCATTTGGTGCCTGATAGCATTTGGGACTGGTAAATTTAAAAGTACAGATCCAGCCTATTTATACACAGATTTGATTCAACATGAATGGTCCCTGCAAATGCGAAGGAATTTGCTGATCCCTGGAGAAGGGAAAAATGCACCCCTTTAAAATTAGTTTAAAAAACTGAACAGTCCTTTAACAATAGCCTCCTTAATGAGAGGGGGGGCAGCTGGCTGACAATCCATCAATCCTTCTCTCTCCAGCGGACCCCTCCTTCCCCCTGAGCACGTGAAAGAAAGGTGCTCATTTTGCATTGGTGAAGTGAGGGGCTGAGTGAAGCTCCTTTGTAAGCTCTTGGAGGATGACTGATTGATGGATTGTCTTCTTTTTTCTTCCTTTTTCTTTTTTATTTATAATAAACATAAAATACATAAACAAATACATAAACAATACTCTAATACTCTTCGCAAGAGCGAAGCCAAAAAAATTCCTACTACTTATATTTTAGATACATAAAGTCTAAACAGAGTCTAAACAGACTTTAGTACATCAACTAAACTTTAGCACATAAAGTCTAACAGAGCTTGCATCCTGAGTACACTTCTGTACTGCAGCGAGTCATGGACTCTTCGCTCACAACAGGAGAGGAAACTGAACGCTTTCCACATGCGCTGCCTCATTCTCGGCATCACCTGGCAGGACAAAGTTCCTAACAACACAGTCCTGGAACGTGCTGGAATCCCTAGCATGAATGCACTGCTGAAACAGAGACACCTGCATTGGCTCAGTCATGTCATGAGAATGGATGATGGCCGGATCCCAAAGGATCTCCTCTATGGAGAACTCGTGCAAGGAAAGTGCCCTACAGGTAGACCACAGCTGCGATACAAGGACATCTGCAAGAGGGATCTGAAGGCCTTAGGAATGGACTTCAACAAGTGGGAAACCCTGGTCTCTGAGCGGCCTGCTTGGAGGCAGGCTGTGCAGCATGGCCTTTCCCAGTTTGAAGAGACACTTGGCCAACAGTCTGAGGCAAATAGGCAAAGAAGGAAGGCCCATAGCCAGGGAGACAGACCAGGGACAGACTGCACTTGCTCCCAGTGTGGAAGGGATTGTCACTCCCAGATTGGCCTTTTCAGCCACACTAGACACTGTTCCAGAACCACCTTTCAGAGCGCGATACCATAGTCTTTCGAGACTGAAGGTTGCCAATACAAAAGTCTAAACATTAACAAATGTTAGTCTATATTATCTAATCCTTTAAAATCAATCTTCAAATCCATAATACATTCAATTATTGTTTTTTCTCTGTTTCAAAAATTCAATAATTGGTTTCCAATTTTTCAAGAAGTTTTTTGTTGAGTTCTCCTTAAGTAAAGTTGTGAGTTTATCCATCTCTGCAAAGTTCATAAGTTTTGTCCACCATTCTTCTATAGAGGGTATGTTTATAGTCTTCCAATTTTGAGCATAAAGTATTCTGGCAGCGCTTATCATATACAAAAATAAAATTTCATTTTTTCTTTCCACATATTCATCTGTCATACCTAATAAAAATACTTCTGGCTTCAACTGTATATTTATTTTTAAGATCAACTGTATCTGTGCATGAATTTGTAACCAATATTTTTTTACTTTTGAACACGTCCACCACATGTGGTAAAAGATTCCCTCTTGTTTCTTACATTTCCAACAACTATTGGACATACTTTCATACATTTTGGCTAATTTAGTTGGTGTCACATACCATCGATAAATCATCTTATATATATTTTCCTTAATGTTAACATTCAGAATAAATTTTATCTGTTTTATCCATAGTTTCTCCCATCTGTCCATTGAGAGTTCATAGCCCACATTTTTCGCCCACTGGATCATGCATTCTTTGACCTGTTCATGTTCTGTTTCAAATTTCAAAAGCAATTTATATATTTTAGATATTACTTGCTCATCTGATCTTAGTTGTTTCTCCAATATTAACTCTCCGTCTTCAAAGCCATATAATTTTTTATCAGTTTTAAATCTTTCTAATAATTGTAAATACATAAACCATTGGCAGTCAAAACCCTCTGCAATCAATTCTTCACTAGACTTCAACATACATTGACCTTGGTTAAATTTCAATATATTCTTATACAATAACCATTTGTCTCTTTGTGCTATTCCCAAACCAAAATGTGCTTCTTGTGGTGAGGTTGAGAGTGGAATTTTGTTATAAAACCTTTTCTTATAACGATTCCATATCTTCCACAGTGCATGTCTAACATAATGATTCTTAAATTCCATATTCACTTTCAACTTATCGTACCAAAGATATCCATGCCAACCAAATCTTAAATCATATCCTTCTAACTTCAACAATTTTTTTATTTCGCAGCAATATCCATTCTTGAAGCAACAGAAAACATGATGCATGATAAGTCTTCAGGTCTGGCAGTCCTAAACCTCCTCTTTTGCATCTTGCAAAATCTTAAATTTCACTCTCGGTTTTTTCCCTTGCCATATAAAACCTGTCACATCTTTCTGCCACTCTTTAAAAGGTTTATCAGAGAGTAATATTGGTATATTCTGGAAAAGAAAAAGCATTTTCGGTAATACATTCATTTTGTTTACGGATATCCTTCCCAAAAAAGATAATTTCAACCTTTCCCATCTTGCGAAATCTTTTTTGATTTCACACCAAACTTTAACATAACATAATTATTTGAAATAACATACAATTCATGTTTGTCAAAATAATACCTAAATACTTAATCTTTTTCTCCACTTTGAACCCGGTCTTATTCATCAACTTCTATTGGTCTTGTATATTCATATTTTTAGATAAAATTTTAGTTTTCTGTTTATCTTAAATCCTGCTAATGATTCAAATTTCTTCAAGTTAACCATCAACAACTCGATGTCTTTTAAAGGTTTTTCTAAGATCAAAACCATATCATCTGCAAATGCTCTTAATGTAAAGCATTCATTTTTAATCTTTGCACCTTGTAGTCTTTCATCTTGTCTGATATCTCTACACAACACTTCTAGGGCAAGTATAAATAAAAGTGGTGACAGTGGACATCCTTGTTGTGTTCCCTTTTGGATCTCAAACACTGTTGATAGTTCTCCATTTACCACTACCTGCACAATTTTTGATCTGTAAACTGACTTTATCCATTGAATAAAATTCCCTCCAAAATTCATCTTCTCTAAGACAGTAATCAAGAAAGTCCAACTCAAATTGTCAAACGCCTTCTCAAAGTCTAAAAAAATCAATGCTAATTGTTTCTCTATTTTTTTTATCATAGTACTCCAACAAATCCAATACTATTCTGATATTATCACTCATGTGTCTTTTCGGTAAAAACCCACACTGATCTTCATGTATAAGATTTTGTAATATCTTCTTCATTCTAGTTGCTAAAATTGCTATAAATATTTAACAGTCATTATTCAACAAGGAAATAGGTCTGTAATTTTTTATGTCTATCAAATCCTGTCCTTCTTTAGGAATCAGTTATATTTGCTGCTTTCCATGAATCTGGCATTTTCCCGGTCTGCAAAATATCATTCATCGTGTTAAGCAATGGTAGACATACTTCTTCTTCTAAACATTTATAAAATCTACCTGCTAGACCATCTGGACCCGGAGCTTTATCTGTATTAATCTTCTTTATTGCCTCTACAACTTCACATGGAGTTATTCTATTATTTAGAATTTTCCTTTGTTCTTCAGACATTTTTGGTAAGTTTTGTTTATCCAAGTAGTTCTTTACTTCTACTTGATCTATTTTCTGACTTTTGTATAAATTAGCATAATAATTTGTAATTATTTTTTTATATCCTCCTGATCAGTATACATTTTTCCTGCCTCCTGCAATTTTAAAATTACTCTCTTCTCTCTCTCCTTCCTCAGTCTGTAGGCCAACCATTTTCCTGGTTTGTTGGCATGCTCAAAATATCTTTGTTTCACAAACTTTAATTTAATTTCCATTTGATTCACCATCATCAAAGATAGTTGATGCTGTAAATCTTTTATTTTATTTTTTTTTATCTCTTGGGACTTCTATTAGCTCATATTCTTTCTTTTTAATTTCCTCCTCAATTTTCTGAAACCTACTTTGTCTCTCTCTTTTCCATTCTATACTTTTCTGAATAAAGTATCCTCTCATAAAGGCTTTACTAGCGTCCCAAACTGTCCTCATTTCTGTTCCCTTATTTAAATTCAGATTAAAAAATTCCCTTAATTTCTGCTTAGCATCATTTATTATAACCTCTTTTTGTAACAACAATTCATTCAGTCTCCATCTATACGTTGTAGGTTTCTTCCAGTTAGGGAGACATGGCGAGCTGACGGCTGCTGGAAGCTCTGCTTATCAGCAGATACGTCTGTCAGATTTAATCTAAACACCCCTGGATTGAAAGGGGCTATGGCGTGAGATTAACCACAATTGACTCCAGAACGTTCCTGTTTTATCTTCCTGGGGCGAAGGTTCTGGGTGTAAAACAGTTTCAGAGCGAAGGAGTTGGAGACTATCGAGCTCAGCCACGGACTTAAATGTAAGCCTGACCCCCCCCCCCCCTTCCTACAGCTTTATTTTTCTGGGGCACAGCAGAGAACAGAGTCTGGAAAGAGAAAGAAATATTTGGACTTGAAAGATAGAGGGACATTTAAAAAGGTCATACAAATTACTTAATACAGAAAAAGTTAGGACAAGAATTTTTTTCAACAAATTCAAAGAAGAAAAATGGAGTGGTTATGTATGTTAAAGATTATTTAAAACCAAAATTTGTGTTTGCAGATGAAAAAGGCAGGTGGTTGGCTGTGGAAGTTATAATTTCAGGAGTAAGAACTTTACCTTTGGGTTTGTATGCTCCAAATCAAGAAAGAGGAGTTTTTTTTAGGCAACTATTGACAGATCCCAGAAGGCGGTGCTGGGGGATGCCTGTTTGGCAGCCCGACCTCTTAGGTTTGGGGTGCCGCAGGGTTCCATCTTATCCCCCATGCTTTTTAACATCTACATGAAGCCGCTGGGAGAGGTCATCTGGGGATTTGGAGTGGGTTGCCATCAGTATGCTGATGACACCCAGCTTTATCTCTCCTTTCCCCCTGATTCTGAGGAGGCTGTTGGGGTCCTGGATCACTGTCTGGAGGCGGTTAGGGGCTGGATGTGGGCGAACAAGCTGAAATTAAATCCGGATAAGACAGAGGTGCTCTTGGTTCAGAAATCCACAGCTCGGGTGCTGGACTATCGTCCTGCTATGAATGGGGTTGCACTCCCTCTGAAGGAGCAGGTCCGCAGCTTGGGGGTTCTCCTGGATCCACAGCTGCACCTGGAGTCCCAGGTGGCGGCGGTGGCCAGGGGAGCCTTTGCTCAGCTTCGGCTGATTCGCCAGCTGCGACCGTACCTGAGCTGCGCAGACCTGGCCACAGTAACCCATGCCCTAGTGACATCTAGATTAGATTATTGCAATGCGCTCTACATGGGCTGCCTTTGAAGATGGTCCAGAAATTACAACTAGTACAGGACGCGGCTGCTCGTGTGGTTGCTGGGCCACGTCAGTATGACTCTGTTGAGCCGTTGCTCCGGCGGCTACACTGGCTATCTGTTCTGTTCCGGGCCCAATTCAAGGTGCTAGTTTTGACTTTTAAAACCCTTTACGGCTCGGGTCCGGGGTATTTGAGGGACCGCCTCCTTCCCTATAATCCTGCCCGTGCTCTTAGATCATCTGGGGGGGCCCTTTTGACTGTGCCGCCACTAAGAGATGTGAGAGGGGTGGCGGCCAGGAAGAGGGCCTTCTTGGTGGTGGCCCCCGAGATGTGGAATACCCTCCTCTTAGGACTGAGAACTGCTCCCTCGTTGCTAATGTTTCGGCATGGACTGAAGACCTTTTTATTTCAAAAAGCTTTAATTGTTGACAGGCTGGCTGGCATTCTTGCTTCTTGCTTTTTATATGAAAATCCACAGGGTTTGTTTGTTTTTAGATTTTTTAATTATTGTAAGTTGTTTTTAATTGTTTTTCATGTTGTATTTTTTAAATTGTTTGTAAGCCGCCTTGTGTGCCCATTGGGCAAAAAGGCGGGGTATAAATTAATAAAATAATAATAATAATAATTAATATTGGATGTACTCCTAAATTACTCATACCCAAGTTATTGTTTGATGGGAGATTGGAATGCAGTTGTGTCACCACAAAGGGACAAAAAAATCTGAGAAAGAGATTAAGATTTCTCAAGGGAAATTACCAAAAACTTTTTTTGATTTGGTAGAAGTTTTAGGGGTTTTAGGGGAAGTTTTAGGGGTAGACATTTAGCGACAAATGAATGGAAATACTAAAGATTATTCAGAAAGACACAGATCATTTTCAAGAATAGATATGTTTTGGGTGATGAAGGACACTGCAGTAAAAACTTCTAAGACAAATTACATCAAAGACTTTTTCAGATGGATTGTCTTCTTAATGACTTATCTTGCATCACAAAGGTCTGCAGGGCTCTTTTTAAATCACTGGAGCAAAGAGACTTTGTTTTTTAAATTGATTTGCTATAGTGTGTTTTTTGCCATCCACATGAGTGCTTGGAACTGAACTCACGTGAATGAGGCTCAACCTGTACATCTTAGAGGAATGTCATGGATTGAGGGAGAGAACTTTGATAGTTGGTTTTTCAGTTGTATTCTTTACTCCAGTAATCTTTATGCCAAGTATTCCCTAGGCCAGTGTTTCTCAGACGGTGGGTTCCCATTCATTTCAATGTTTTATTTCTAATCTATTAGACTTGATGCTGCCGTGGTATATATGACTGCATTTGGGGAAATGTTACAGACCTGTACTTTTAACAAGCAACTATGTATCTTTTTACCAATGATAGTAAATGAGATTTACTCCTGGGTAAGTGTGGGTAGGATTGCAGCCTAGGATTGTTAAAAAATTTTCCTGCTTGATGTCACTTCTGGTCATGACATCACTTCTGGTCATGACAACACTTCTGGTGGGTCCTGACAGATTCTCATTCTAAAAAGTGGGTCATGGTGCTAAATGTGTGGGAACCCTTGCCCTATGCCAGGGGTCTCCAAACCCTGGCCCGGGGGCCAGATGTGGCTCTTGGCCAGACTCTTGTCCCCTGAAAGCCCCTGGCCCACTTTGCCAAACATGACTGGAACTATGCTCTGGTTGCATCTGGAGGGTGTTCTAAGGGCCAGAGAGGTTGAATGAATGAGCCCATTCATTCATTTATTCACACATCTAAGTTCCATCTCTAATTTTTTTATATATAATTTTTTTTCCGGCCCTCAAAACCATGTCAGACATTTGATGCAGCCTTCTGGTCAAAAGTTTTGGAGACCCTTGCTATAGGTATGGCTTCCTATAGGCACAGCACTATAGGTATGGCTTCCTACAGCACAGTCTCTTTTCAAGGAAGGGTGAAGGCTCTGTTCTTGCTAAGATTCAGGCTCTACCTTTGCTGCCTCTGTCTGATAGAGCATCCAGGTCCTTACTACTTTCTACTACAGATGATCCTGGGCAAGCTTTACCCAAGTGACATTTTTAGACAACAGGTTATCCCTTGTTATCCACTGGATAAAAACTTCTGTGGATAAAAACACCAATGGAAAAATAGAAAGACCAACTGCCAGGTTTCTTGCCTCTGCATTGCTCCTAATGGAACAAGGTCGTGTTATGACATCCGCAGGGGTTTGATTATGGAACTCCCTGCTGATACCATAAAATGTGTTAAATAAAAGCAGTAAAAAAAAAATTAAAAAGTGCATTCCTTTACAATTGTGATTTAAAAACAGCTTTTCTTACTGTTGGAGAGAGGCAGTCAGCAATTAGAAATATAAAGGATCCCCAACCTGAAGATTGGAATAATCCCTTGCATGATTATCTCTACAACAGAAAGAAAAGCAGTTTTTTAAAGCTGATTTTAAAGAGTTGCATTTTCTCTTTCTCCAGGGATCAGCACATTCCTTCTCATTTGCAGTGGCCATTCATGTTGAGTCAAATCCATGTATAAAAAGTCAACGTATAGCAAGATTGGACCTGTATAAGTAGTCTGTGTAGGGCTGATTAGATGACCTTGTGCATGGAAATGCAACCTATGGTGTCAACTGAATCCTCTGTTAATAATACTGGTTTCCCTTCCAGCCTACATGAATATATGCATTGAAGCTAGCAAGAAGGATGGTTTTATGTGTTGTTTTTTTAGATTATCATCCGACTCCTTGGTAGTCAGAACTTTGCTTGATAATCTGAGTCCTGTATTCAACACTGTTGGGTTATGAAGGTTGCAAGCTGAATATGTGCCAGAAATTGTTATGCAGTGTGGTGGTATTGTTTTTATATTGTGCCATCTGTGTACTGTACATAGTGCTTTATGTAGTGTGAAAAGACAGGTTCTTGTCCCAAACACACATAATCTAAGAGAGAAAATGGGGGACAGAATATAGATGCAAGAAAGGATTTGGGGAATTTCTAATTACCAAGCTTGTGTGATGCAATACTGTTAAGGAAGCCAGAAATCAACCAAGGGGGGTAAAATGATGCTTAAGGTTCCCTTTCTGCTCTTGGTTTTACTGTTTTAATGGGATTGAATGGGGGAGGGAGAATCCCCTGCCAGTTCTCAACATCTCAGGCAACCATGTGGGGGGGGGGAGAGTTATTTGGCAAAATGTCCCAGAAGAGCACAGAATTCAGTGGCTCTTGTTTAAAATTAAATCATTGACACACCCATGAGCGATCAGATACGATAATCCACTGAATTCCAGTGAGCATGGACTAGGCTGGCAAATTTAACTATTGTATTCAAAATCCAAAAGAGAAAAGGTATTAAAGAGATGGGGAAAGGGTGGTGAGAAATGCCTTTGTTAGACTGGGTGGTCTCCAAGAGCCTTCCAATTAAAGGGAGGAATTTGGAATTTCTAGAGAGGTCACTGTATACTGGAATACAAATCTCTTTATCTGGGAGGGGGGAATGCAGTACTTTCAACTTCAACCTAACTATAATAAAACATTTGAATTGCAGTGTATGGCTTCAGAATATGAAAGTGTGGGTATGGGAAATGATATATTAAGAACCAAAAACTGGGAAATTTTAAAATGAGTGAGTGTATATGAGAAAAGTGAGGCTGGCTATTCCTTGAGGAAGACTCCCATCCAAGTCCTGCAGCCAAAGCATGTGGTCCAAGGCTTGATTATTTCAAAGTAAGCTGCATGGGATTTAATCCCAGGAAGCTATCCATGTTGCATCATTTTATTGCAGGACTCCATTGATTGCACTGAGTATGTGAAAGAGAGCCACCTACAGGCAGGATAGTGGTTTGGGGTGGGGGATTAGATATGCAGAAGTAGATAAATTTGTAAACTAAAAAAAATAAAGTAGCCTGATGTGGACAGTATGCCCTGTGGTCCCCTAGGAGCCATGACATGTTGAGGTGTCATTTGAAAGAAAACAGAATATGGGACAGAGAGAGGGAATTGGCCTACTTGTTCTAGTTGGGGGTTTGGGAGCCGTAACAATTTGTTGTCGGTTCCAGTTGTCATACTCCCTCTGATGTGAGGTCCCCCAAAACATGTGACTTGTCAATTTTGTTTAGAGCCAAGAAGTCATCCCAGGCTGTAGTAATATGGAATGGTCCATCTGCTACAAAGATAATGGGAAATGTAATGCATGCAGTTTTTTTTCCTGAAAAGATGCATCTTGACTTAGAAGAGAGGAAGATGCTGAGTTAGTATGCTTTTATGCCCAGATTCCAAAAATTTTGACTAGTCATGGACTGACAACCCATGACTAGAGGTGTTTGAAATGCTGTTATTTACTCAGAAGCAAGCCCATTGTGTTCAGTAAGACTTAGGCTGTAATCCTATCTTACCGGAAATGAACATGACTCTCCTTCGCGTGGGAGAGAAGTGGCATCTTGTCCCTGTCACCCTGAGCTTTGGAGTTGAGCTCAGAAATGACACCTCTTGCTCCAAACTCAGAAATAGGTCAGGGACTTGTCATACTCTCAAGAGCAGTGTGGATTGCTGAAATTGAGGAGTAACTCTGTCAGCCTTTTCTTTGTGTGACTTAAGATTGGGAGTGTGTATCTGCATAATTGAAAATCTAACATATTGTAGGGGCCCTTCCTGTAGGACCCATTAGCTCTGAGTATGCACTCACCTTATTTAGTTTCTGAAAATGGTTTTGAGCATGAGGTGTCATCATTGGGAAATGGAAGTGCAGTCAGTTGTAGTCAGGGGCTTTCACATACATATACGTATGTGAAAGGTGCCCCACTGTGGCAGCTGCATTTTAATAGTGGCTTAAAGTTGCATGGCAAATTGTCGCCACCTGGAGATTTGTGAATCACTGTGATGGAGAACATGCTTGTGGCAAGGTTGCTTAGATGGAAGGGCACATGGCATATGGAGAAAGAGAGAAGAATCTGTTGTGACAGGCTGGCCTGGCTACAAAATGGATGCATGGCTAATAAAATGGACAAGCAGCTCTAGAATGAAGAGACGTGTAGAAGACTACTTTATGTGCATTCTTCCAATCTATAAAATGAATAAATCTATTTTTACATCATTTCTTATATTGATATGTATAACAAAAGTATATTAGTATGCTTTGTAATAAAATAATTATAATTAAAATATTAGTAATTTTTATAGAGCCTTTTGCATGGCACTCTACAGCAAAGAGACAAACCCTTGTCTCAAGGCCTTACATTCGCCTGTTTTCAACCACTGTGCTGCAGCACATTGGTGTGCTGTGGGAATTTGGGATCATTTATTAATAGGGCCATTGGGGAATATGAAATGAAAAAGGTTGAAAATTGCTGATCTAGTTATTGATAAGGGAGAGATGATCGTGGTGGGGAATATGGAGCTGGGGTAAATAAAGTATATGTTTATGTGGAGTAGGGTGGGCCTTCATGTCCACATCATTAGGGACTGAGAAGGTTTTGAGACTCATTATAAATTATAATTCAGGTAATTCTGTCTTATCCAGGAGTAACATGAGGTTAAGGGATCCATGGATCCCTAAGGATCCATGGATGGATCCATGGATCCATGGATGGGCTTCAGAGGTTTGATGAACCAGGCATAAAAAAATGTGTTATGTCCATTTTTCTGAGGTCTGAAACTCTTCCCTCAGACATCCCTGCTGAGGTTCCAGAGTGATTTGGTCAGAAAGCACCAATGGTAGAATTATGTCATGAATTAATGTATTATGAAATTATACCATGTGAATTCTAAGAATATAGTCTTATAGTGAACTTGAAATAAACTGAAACTCTTACATTTCAATAATAATAATAATAATAATAATAATAATAATAATAATAATAATAATAATAATAATAATAATAAGCACAGCTAGATATAGTTTACTTATATCTGTGTGTATTGTGAACTGGTTTCAGATTGTTCCTCAGCAGTTTTGATACTCACAGAAGTTGCAGTTTCTGCTTCATATCCTTCTGGCCTTTTTAACCCCCAGCAAGGCAGGGCTATAAGACATTTGTTTCCCAGTTTGTAGTACAGTGTCAGTATGTGGCACCCAACCCCACAGAGTCAAAAGCCTCACATATGGCTGTTCTGACCTCCTGCCCTACTCCAACAAAATTGGTTTTGCAGGTGTTGATTTTGTTTCGCATTCTATTCAATAGACCACTAAGATAGCCCTAAGAAAGTTGAAAAGCTTCAATGAGTGCACATTATTGTGGCTCACTTCTTAGGAGCAATCAGCTGTCACAAGTATGCCTACACATCAAAGTTTACATTAACTGCTAGTGTACTTTTGAGGTGCAATTCAAGGTGCTAGTTCTTACCAATATGCATAAACATAATGGATAATATATCCATTATGATATGGTATTCTCCCTTAGACAACTGCAGGAGAAATGCAGGGAACAATGACAGCCACTTTTTATAGCCTTCATAGATCTCACGAAGGCTTTCGACCTGGTCAGCAGAGATGGCCTCTTCAAGATTCTCCTCAAGATCGGATGTCCACCCAGGCTCCTCAGCATCATCAGATCTTTCCACAAGGACATGAAGGGCACTGTTGTCTTCGATGGCTCCACATCAGACCCCTTTGACATCCGAAGTGGAGTGAAGCAGGGCTGTGTTCTTGCGCCAACCTTGTTTGGGATAAACAAGCGCATCGGTAAAGCAGCTACCACATTTTCCAGACTCACAAAGAGAGTCTGGTCCAACAAGAAGCTGACGGAACATACCAAGATCCAGGTCTACAGAGCTTGCATCCTGAGTACACTTCTGTACTGCAGCGAGTCATGGACTCTTCGCTCACAACAGGAGAGGAAAGTGAATGCTTTCCACATGCGCTGCATCTGGCGCATCCTCGGCATCACCTGGCAGGACAAAGTTCCAAACAACACAGTCCTGGAACAAGCTGGAATCCCTAGCATGTATGCACTGATGAAACAGAGACGCCTGCGTTGGCTCGGTCATGTCGTGAGAATGGATGATGGCCGGATCCCAAAGGATCTCCTCTATGGAGAACTTGTGCAGGGAAAGCGCCCTACAGGTAGACCACAGCTGCGATACAAGGACATCTGCAAGAGGGATCTGAAGGCCTTAGGAGTGGACCTCAACAAGTGGGAAACCCTGGCCTCTGAGCGGCCCACTTGGAGGCAGGCTGTGCCACTTGGAGGCAAACTGTGCCTTACCCAGTTTGAAGAGAAACTTGGTCAACAGACTGAGGCAAAGAGGCAAAGAAGGAAGGCCCATAGCCAAGGAGACAGACCAGGGACAGACTGCACTTGCTCCCAGTGTGGAAGGGATTGTCACTCCCGGATTGGCCTTTTCAGCCACAAGGTTTCCAACTACTACTACTACTACTACTACTACTAATAATAATAATAATAAATAATAATAATGGATAAGCATGGAAAATGGTATTTGGTAGTTGAGGATTGTGGTTTTCAGTTAGCATGTGGAAGATAATATTAGTATATAAATGTTGCTTGTTGATACCATGGAAGAAGCAACTGACAGTAATTATAAAGACATACAAAGTGCATAATTAAAAAAACATTGATTCTGTACAAATTAAGGCTGCATTCCTAACCACACTTTCCTGAGAGTAAGCCCCATTGAACAAAATAGAACTTACCTGGTTAGGGTTGTGCCCTAAGTCAACTTCATAAAATGTGTACCTGACTAAAAAGCATAGGTGCTAACCCATAATATTTAAGGGTTTTATGGAAGTATGCCAGGGCATATAACCTGAAAGGAAGAACTAGGAGCCCCCTGAATTATATCTGTAAAGTGCAGGGCATATTTTGAACTGCACAAAATCTTGTTTTAACGTACATTGTGTGAGTTTTATTAAAGGAAATTTAAATAACTTGATAAATACTCATTATACTATAGGACCAGTTGTGTCTGATTGAACCTTAGTTTTGAGACAGGCATACTGATTGCCTGCTACTACTGCAGTGAGCAAGCAAGGTTTCCTCTGTGCTGCGACGAAGTAGCCAACTAATGAAGAATAACTAGAATTGTCTGCAGTTAATTATTTGTGTAGTGAAAAATTGAGTGTATTTTATATGTTCTTTCTGGTCAGTGGCTCTGAGTTAGCTACACTGAGTGGTAGACTAGCAACAAATAGCTTCATTTCATGGGCAAACAAAAAAATGTTCATTTTTCAAAGTGGCATTCTGCTTCTTCCTTGTTTGCTGTGATTATTCTGTCTTTTGTTTTAGACTCTTGTTGCTGGAAATAACCACTAATCTCTATGGGGCACCTCAGTGGTGGTGATTCAAATTATACATCTTAGCGATTGCCTTTTTATATACTATATTTGTAAATTAATTTCAGAGGAGTTTTTCGTCTGTGCTCTTAATTTTGTTAACTCTAGATTCACATCAAGCTATAGATGTGGCCCGACACTGAAGAAATACAGTAATGAGGAATTTCCTAAATATGAGTACGTTGCATGTGATTTTGCAGTGACCTTTCAGTTTAATATTATGCAAAATTTCACAGTGCTTCATAATATTCATTTTAAAGAGCTATTCAAAACAGCATCAAGAGGCTGTTCCTAGCTGAGAACCACACAGACAAGTACAGAGACAAATCTTATTTAACACAGAGGGATAATTTTTTATGGATCATCTTGTAGAATGGTCTTGTAGTGAGTGTAAGTGGAGATTTAGGACTGATTTACTGTTCTGGCAGTACTCAAATCACCTATCTGACAAGTTAGATTAAGCATATTGGACCTCCAGCATATGGAAGAAGTGGTAATCTTCTTGCCAATGTGTAAATATGCTGTCTGAGTTTGTGGCAATACTTAAAAATTTGCTCTGAAATTGAGTGTGTGTGTCTCTCTCTCCCTTTAGCAATGCTTGCTTATAAGCACGTCAGCTGCATTGCGGCAGCACTTGCTTGCACTAATGAAGTGCACTGCAGCAATGGCTGTCTTCTAGTGCTCTTTCCATGAAATTATGGGAGGTGAAGATTGAGAAAGGGACTGGCATAGTGTTCTTCTTTAAGCGTATAGACAGAAAGCCTCAGACACTGTGAATAATAGGTTGCTCAGGCCTTTTATCCCCACTGCAAAGTGAGTTCTGAAATATATTTTGGGTGGGAAGAGAACAGGAGGAACAGAGATAAATTATTCTCCTTAGTTGTGTCAGCAGGAGGCAGTTGTGGCATCTCCTCTTGTCTACAGATTTGTGTATGTTGCTAGGATACGGAGGGGGGCTGTACAGCTTCCCAGACTCTCCCTGTGTCTTTAGGAGGTAACAGACTTTACAGGAGTTCACAGTTCAGCTTACCAAAAATATTTTGTAGTATTTAATTTACGACTTATGAAAAATGTAATTCTTTGCCCTGCCCTTACCCATTCATCACCCCCCCCCCCACTTCTCCAGACCTTGATGTTTGTAAACAAGCTAAGGATCCAGATTTTTGAATGCTCAGATTCTGTGCTTGGTTTATTAATTAAGAATTGGTCCACTCTCTGGTCAGTTAACAAACACATTGAGAAAATTCTCTTCATGTGTTCTGGAATTTGTCATTGATCTCTCACTGTTAGGTCTTACAAATCAGTTGCCTATTGGTATGTGTCAGGTGGGGTGCTGGAGCACCATCTTTTTAGCAGTTAATGAGCCTCTCAATGAGATAAAAAGCAAGCACTCTTCTATTTCTGAAATTGTTTTTAATTTTCTTACCCTTTCCTAAATTCCAACAAACCTAAGAGAGATTCTTCACAGGAAAGAGAAGCAGAATGCCTTGCATGGCACCACTGCTCTGTCTTCTTGCGTCCCCCCCATGACTGGAGAAAGAGTTGCTTGCGGTATTGCAGAATGCCAAGTCAGCCACAATTCACAGTATTTTTCTTCCTTAAAGAACACACTTCTGTCAAAGTCCAAGCAGCTTTCTTTCTTTCTGCTCCCTCTTTCCTGCGTTAGGTAACAGGCTAGCCCCAGTTCAAAATGACAGACTGACTTCTTTTCCTTCCCCAGGGAAGGAGAGGAGCAAGTTGACAAAGCATTGGGGGGACAGGGCTTTCCCATCCTCCTGGCAGGTATAGAATGTCAGCAAGCAGGAACTAGATCCCTTAGGTTCTACCTTAATTATATTCGGGACCCATAGTCTATATTTCCTACCTCTTTTCTCATGCTGCTGCCACCAGTGCAGTTCCTCCTGTCCAGGTGACCAGATGTCATAATGGCAAGAGGACAAGGCACTCCAAAATGTAGGACTTTCAAGAAAAGTTTAGGACATGATAAAATAAAAGCTAAAAACACCCATATATTGATTTCATATATTTTAAAACTATTACTTATTATAGTTTTGATTTAAATTTAAATTTAAAGCTACATATAATTCATTACACGTAATGCATTAATTACATAAATTACACTGTCCGTGTAATGTTTTTCAACCAAATCAGACTATGCTATCAACATGCCAACTTATTGTAGTTTAATAGAGAACTAATTGTTGAATCAGAGTTTGGGCTAATCAGGAATTTTCTCTACTCAACTGTATTTTTTCTGACAAACTTATCTTTTTTAAAATTTATTTAAATTGATTTAATTCCTTTTCTTTTTCAGGTTTTTCAACAAAAGAACCAGTACTTTTAGGTGTATCAGAAAATTAGCCAGGTTCTAACAAGTTATTCATCACTTGATCCATCAAGTTCACAGATTTCTAAGTACAGCTATTTCTTTTATTTATATGTATTTTTTAGAGTTACAATCAGTTCGCTACTGATTTCAGTTAGTAAATCATTGAGACTATGGGGAAAATGGGGTTAGGGGTAAGAGAGCCTGCAAGACTGCAGTTCAGTAGGACTCTTCCCCCAATGATTTCCTGCCCTCTCAGCACCTTATTACCTCTTTGCAGAACCTAGGCATCATTTTTAAACTATGATCCTATTTTCCCTTTTCTGGTTGTGTGTATCTTTTCCTCCACTTTTTTCTAAACTAAAATGCCTCAAATGCTTTCCTTGTAGGAAGGTGCCATCCAGTAGCCAGGAGCGCAGGGCAATGCCTGGTAAAACTTTGCAAGATTAGATAAGCAATCTTTTGAATGTGTAGCTATTCTCCCCCTGCCAGGACCAGTTCTCCCAGCTGGTTGAAAGCTGTCTTATCTGAGATTTAATTAGATTCTTCCTGGGTTTGACTGACTCACAAACACATCCTTGATAGCCTGTCTCAGAGTAGCATTCTGCAGGGCTTTGCACATTCACCACTCCCCCATCCACTTGCCCCTGGGATGCCTCTGCTCACTTCCTCAATGCATCTGAAATCTTTGGGTAATTCAAAAACTGAAATTTGTGAACCAGTAAAACTAGTGAGTACTTAGACTGGAATGAACGCAAGAAGTAAAGATGTACTTCTTTAAAGATATGGGCTCGCCTATGCACTGGCCTACCTGGAGGGGGGCAAGCGGGGCAAAAGCTCCGTGCGCCGACCCTCCAGGGGCAGTGCCTCAAACCTCACCTGCCCCACCGCCCATCCACCTTTTTCTTTAAAGGGAGAGAAGCCAGAAGCTCCACCGGCTTCTGTCCCTTTAAAAAAAAATGCCTCCTCCTAACGGAGGAGGGGTGCCCAGGGTCACTGTGGAGAGACAGCAAGAAGCTGCCTCTCCGCCAGCGACTCAGCACTGGACTGGGCTGCCCCCGCACCCTCCTCCTTTATAGGAGGAGAGGAAAGGGGCACCCTAGAGAAGCAGCACAACAAGAGTCATGACTTTGTGTTGCCTGCAGAGCCGCTCACAGGGAAAAGAAGCTTGGAGGACTTTAACGCTCTTCTCCTGGACGAACAGACATTTGGCTGAAAAAGAGGACAGGTCTGGGAAATTCTGGATGTCTGGTCACCCTGCTTCTATTTTCTTTTCAGTTATTCACATTGACAATGCAGACATGTTGGAGATGGATTGACTTGGCCTACAAGTCCTTGGAGAACATTTCCCCACTTAGAACTGCAACTCACTCACACTGGGGGCTGCCACTTTGGCAGCTTTCACTGGTAGCTCTTCGGGAAAAATATTGCTCTTGGGCTTCTGTCCATACACTTGCCAAGCATTACAAGAGTGATTCTTTCTTTTATGCGAGGTGGCCTTTGGCAGGATGGTCCTACAGAAGGTATTGTAGTCAGGGAAGCATTGCATCACCTGGATCCCACCCTGAATGTTTCTGCTTTGTTAAATCCCTAGGAGGAAGGAATGTCCCCCTTCCTCTGAGCAAGAGAATGGGAATTTCTTACATATAAATTCCTGTTCTAAGAAGAGGAAGGTGGTGATTCCACCTATCACCTAACCCAGGTTCAGAGCCTCCTCCTGGAGGATGAGCTATACCTTGGCTGTCTCTGTAGGATGTTCTTGATGTGGTTTGATGTTGGTCTTAAGGTTTGATGATGTTCTATACTCTGGTTCCATATCTTTCTTTAACCAGGAAGTTGTGTAATCTAGCTAGTACAGGAGATTTTCTATTTTCAGTCTGGGAGGTTGGATTCCCCTCCAGTCCAGAGGTGTCAAAACAGCTTGCTGGCTCTGCCTCCAACAATGTGAAAAAGGCAGTAGTGGGATTCAGCCGGTTCGCGCCTATTCTGTAGAACCGTTTCTTATTGTAGGTCTTGGTTCTGCGAACCGTTTGTTAAACAGCGCCGGCTGCGCTGCTCACAGGGGCTGGAGCGGCCACCGGCAGCTGCGCACCATGTGGCCTCGTGCCGCAGCTGAGCGCCTGGCGCCGGGGAGCTCGCGCCTTGACAGGTCCCTGTGAGAGCCTCGCTGCACCTGCCCACGGCGCAGGCTCCGGAGCACCTCTCAAGCCCCGCCCGCCAGCCTGTAGGGCTGTTGGCGGGCGCCAGCACTGCAGCGCGGGATTGCCCCTGGCTTGAGCTGGACGGGACACACACACACACACACACACACAACATACAGCGTGGCTGCTCCTGCGCCCCCTCCGAAGCGCCACCCTCTCCATTCGCTCTCCAGCCTGCTGCTCCGGCAGCCACTCACCCTGGGCAGAGGTGGGTCTCTCGGCTCCCCCTGGGCTGGGGCAGCCCCGGGGGATGCTGCGCCCCCGGCCCACTCTGCCCCGCGCCACCCAAGGCTGCTGCCGCGCGCCCCTGCGCCTCCCACGCTGTACTCCTCGCAGAGGCGCCTGCAGCCTGCGCGGGGTCCGGCTGGAGGCAGCCACGGCTCCCCCCACGCCAGAGGGACCCCCGCGAGCAGCTGTGTCTGGGTCCCAGTGGTGGGAGGGAGGCAGGCAGGCTGACTGGCCTGCCGGCTGGCGGAGGTGGGCAAAGGAAGTGGCTCTGGGGACTGGGGGCGCCTGGGGGGGCTGCTGAGGGGGGGAGGGCTGGGAGCGGGAGAGGCAAACTTCCCACCAGTGCATCTTCTCAGGCTTCTTCCCAGGGAGAAGTGAGAGCCCTAGCTTAGGCATACCTACTCAGAAGTAAGCCCCCTTATAGTCAGTGGGGCTTACTCCCAGGTAAGTGTAGACAGGATTGCAGCCTGAGATGCACACCATCGGGGTCAGCACGCACACAGCTGCCCAGGGGAGGATGCTATGGGGTGGAAAGCCCCATTGAGCAGAATGGGACTGACTTCTGAGGAGACTCGCATAGGCTGGGGCTGTGAGGCTACCAATCCTGTCCACACTTCCCTGGGAGTAAGCCCCATTGAGTAGAATGGGACTGACTTCTGAAACCCTCTGGCGAAGGGGAGCCCTGCCTGCTCCCTCAGGGGACTGCAGCTTCCCCCACTCTGCTCTGCTTTGCGTTGCCCGCCTAGCCGGCTCCTCTCCTAGGAGAAGGAGGAGGGGAAGCCATGGCAGTTGGGAAGGGCGGGCGCCTCACACGGCGCCTCACACGGGCAGCCGCCTTCCTCCTCCTCACTAGGGCAATGCGCTGAGGAGAGGAGCAGAGTCCCTACTTGTTGCTACTTCTTCTGCAGTAGGCAGGTAGCAGCACCCCGCAGGCTCCTCTTGGGCTTCCTCCCCCACCCCTGCTCCTGTCAGCTCTTGGGGTGGGCTCCATTAGTCCCATTTAAGCCCCCCCCATTGATTTGCAGAAGGGCTGAGCAGTGGGAGGGAGACTGCTTCTTGTGCCTCACTCTAGGTGACTGACCCACACACACACACCACCCAGTCCTGTTACTATTGCAGGCATCTTCCTTCTCCAGCAATAGCTGTGGGGGAGAGTTTTGTTAATGAAATGCAGAAGGGGATTGGCTCCTTTGAGCATCCTTGAATTATACTCAGAGTTGCCTCAGGGTGTTAATTATATTTTTATGCATCTGGTGGTAGGCACAGTATTTTTCCTCATTTTTTAAAATCTGGGGTGTCCCTTAATCTATGGTTAAAGGGGCATTTGTATTCTGATTTTAACTATATAGACAACATGTGAAGCAAACTCGGATTAACCATGTGAGTAGCGTCGTGCCTCTTTACAGCATAATAACTTATACAGATGAAGTTGGTTTCATCTCACAGAGTCCTCAGGAGTTCGGTTCATGCTAATTGGAGGAGAATGTTTTGAGTAGTTACACCATTTCTGCCCAGTGTTTACAGTGTTGACCAATCCCAGGATGCCCAGGGTGAGGGGCACACTGGGAAATGTAGTCCTTGGGGTGAGGTTGCACATGGAGAGAGCTCCATGATAAGATGCAGCACCTCCACAGCTACCCAGCCAGCCTTCTCTCCCACCTCCCCCCACCATGTTTCACACTGCCCCACCCACCTCACCTCACAATGCCCCACCCACCTCTTTCTCAGGCTCGGAAAAGCAGCAAATCAGGAGGCAGCACCTGCAGCTGAGCAGGGCAGCTGTGGCTACCTCTCTCTCCCCAGATGCCTCAGGACACCCCTGTCGGCTAGCCATGCCTCCCTAGGGAGGTGGGACACCCAGATTGAATACTTCAGCTTTATATGATTATCGCCTCCCCTACTATCCCAGGAGAAAAGGAATTTTTTTGTAAATTACTATTTTTCAGGTGGCAAGGTTTAGTTCTGAGATCTTGATAGGTTACAAAGTGCAGAAGAACTCATTGGCTGTCCTCGTTGACAGAGAGTAAAAGGCAATTTCTGGGAGCTGAAACTTTCTGAATAAAACTGCATTACATTAAACCAGGGGTGGTCAATTCATGGCATGTGTGCTGTTAGTGGCACACGAGTGCTTTCTAAATGGCATGCATAGCAGAGCTAAGCTCCCCCCATTGGCGACCTGGGCAAAGCCTCCATGCCCTTCCCCATCTGAAGGCTGCCACCGAGCCAGAGCTAACGCAGGCTACTCAGCTGCTCATTGGCTATGTGCAAGACATGCTGGGGCACTACCTTCCTGAACTGGCATTTGGCGCAGGCAATCAGTGGCCAATTGACCTGCACTATCCCTGGTTTGGTGGTGGCCTTTGCACTGAGCCAGTCTGAGTGCAGAGACTTCATCCAGGTCACTGCCAGGGCATTTGTTATGGCAGGACAGGATGAAGCACAGCAGGCACAACCACAACCACAGCCAAGTTGGACCAGGCTCCGCCCCCTCTAAATAGCATGGGATAGCGAGAACACCAGCCCAAAGCCACTAGGAGAGACACTGCTGGGGTGAGGCGGGCCAATTACACTCCCCCTGCTAAATCAAAGAGGAACACCCACTTGAAAAAGTACCTCTTACCCAGTTAGCAGGGGCTGACATACTGCACTGTATGAATGGTGAGTAAATAGTATGTAAATATGGCTGTCATATAATTGGAAGATGGCTTAGCTACCAAACCTAGCTCTGTTCTTTGCTTTGCTGTTCATATCTGATTCTTAGATTTTGGTCAGATTCCTTACCATCTTTTTCTATTTGCTGCAGGTCTCCGGGTCAATGGGGAGCTCATCACTGCGTATCCACAGGTAGTGGTAGTTCGTGTGCCAACACCATGGGTTCAGAGTGACAGTGACATTACGGTTCTTCGTCATCTGGAGAAGATGGGTTGTCGGTTAATGAACCGCCCTCAAGCCATACTTAATTGTGTCAACAAGTTCTGGACTTTCCAGGAACTGGCTGGTCATGGTATACCTCTTCCAGACACGTTCTCCTACGGTAAGTCACAGGCTGAAATAATGTTGTTATTCATAGTGAGTGTACATCTGCAGCCAGTGAGATGTCACCTAAAATGTTGAAAGATTTTAGGAAAATGCTACCTGAATGAATGAAATCATAATTAAGATAAGAATCTCCAACTCAGCTAGTGAGATTCCAGAAGAGTAACCGTATCAGTCTGTTGATTTAAAAAACTTAAGGGATGGATAAAATACCCCCTTTCTCTCACACCATTCCATGAGTTCGGAAGCTTAGTATCTGGTGGCTACTAGCTGTATATTCTTGTAATGGGGACCACAATTCTACATTTTCTGTTTGACAAAAATATAGCTAAACAGATAAGAACATAAGAACAGCCCCACTGGATCAGGCCATAGGCCCATCTAGTCCAGCTTCCTGTATCTCACAGCGGCCCACCATAGCTGTCAGAATCCCCATATGTTGCATCATCTTGTATGGCAAGATGAGGCACTGGTCTGTCAGTAGTGGTAAATTATGTAGATCCTCTTCTTTTATTATCTTGGCCCTCAGCATCACAGCTACTGCTTTTCTAGGTCTGAGAAAATAAAAGAGAGGTAATACTCAGGAGAATTGGATTCTTAAATTCACCCATATATGGAGGGATAGAAATTATTTCTTAAGTATATATAAGCACTTTCTTGATGTATGTATAAGGAGCTGGGCTCGCCTCTGCCTCAAGTACCATATGATTACATGTGGTCCTGCCAACAAAAGCAGAATCTGCTGAAATGCACATATTTCTATGAGCAGCTAGAGTGCAGAGCTGCACTATAAACTTTTACTCAGGCTTTCAGTGCTTTCAGTGCCTGTTCCTCTACTCCCTTTACTATCCTGTTGATAGTATCCTCTATCCCATTTACTATCCTGTTGATACTTAAAATACTTTGATTCCTCAACTCTGATCGTACAGAGGAATGGAAGCACTAACTGAAGAGCATGAGGCAACTTGAGTTATGTCTCCCTTTTTTTTTGAGTGGCTTTTCTGATGTGGCCATTGTTTTTTGAGGGCAGCTACTAAAACAAGGTACTACTTTTCACCTACTAAACATTCAAGTTCTGGCTTAGAAAGAAGACTGATGTCTCTGTTTCCTCTGAATCCTCAATAAAAAAGGGAAATAGGAGAAGGCAGTATAACATAGCATTAAAATTTTGGGAATTGATTTAGCTTCTACCTAGAAGTTTAGAATTCATGATAAGGAAGTGATGTACTTTATATTTTAAGTCAGAGAGAAAACTGAGTAACAGTTACCTGACAATCAAGGGCTCGGGTGACATTTTGTACTTAAATATCAGCATGACATACTTGGGCAGCTGCCATGAATCATCATCTCAGTGAACCCATTGCTGATGCCTATCCTGGCTCCCTTAGGAGAATTGGAACCAGCTAGCCCAGCTGGGTGGGTCTCCCTCCCTTGCCATGGTGGCAGATAACAGGTTTATTTCATCCTTGTCTGTTACAAAGCCCCATGTAAGAACATAAGAAGAGCCCCTCTAGATCAGGCCAAGGGCCCATCTAGTCCAACTTCCTGTATCAGACAGTGGCCCACCAAATGCCCAAGGGAGCACACAAGACAACAGACACAACCTATGTCCTGGTGCCCTCCCCTTCAACTGGCAATCAGAGGCAGCCTACCTCTACCTTGCACATACCTACCGTGATTTGTTCACCCATAGTGAACTTTTCCTCCAGAAATTTGTTCAATCCACTCTTAAAGGTATCCAGGCAAGATGCCATCACTACATCCTGTGGCAAGGAGTTCCACAAACTAATTAACATGCTGGGTGAAAAAATATTTTCTTCTGTCCATCCTAACAGCCCCAACACTCAACTTTTGTGGATGTCCCCTGGTTCTGGTATTATGTGAGAGGGAAAAGAGCATCTCTCTATCCACTCTGTCCATTCCCTGCATGATTTTGTATGTCTCAATCATGTCCCTCTCAGGTGCCTCTTTTCCAGACTGAAGATGCCCAGACATTGTAGCCTTTCCTCATAGGGAAGGTGCCCCAGCCCAGTAATCATTTTGGTTGCTCTTTTCTGCACTTTTTCCATCTCCACTATATCCTTTTTGAGATGCGGCAACCAGAACTGGACACAATACTCCAGGTGTGGCCTTACCATCAATTTGTACAACGGCATTACAATATTAGCTGTCTTATTCTCAATGCATTTCCTAATTATCCCAAGCATGGAATTAGCCCTCTTCAATGCCACTGTACATTAGGTTGACACTTTCATCAAGCTGTCCACCAGCACCCCAAGATCTCTTTCCTGATCTGTCTCAGACAGCTCAAAACCCATTAGCCTATATGTGAAGTTTTGATTCTTTGCCCCAATGTGCATGACTTTACACTTACTTACATTGAAACGCATCTACCATTTTGCTGCCCAGTATCCCAGTTTGGAGAGATCCTTCTGGAGCTCTTCAAAATCTCTTCTGGTCTTCACCCCTCAGAAGCACTGCATGTAGCGCTACAGGATGGGGAAAGGGGAGAAGCATGGTTTGCAGCAGCCATCTACACCAAAAACAGTGTTTTTGGCCCATCAAGACTGGAAAAAAACTGCATCCATCATGGACATCCAAGTAAGAGGGGGCCACAAGAGGTCAAAATGGCAATCCTGCTCAAATATGGAGCCATCCCCAAGTATTACTGTACAAAACACTTGAACTTTGCATCTGCATGTACAGATCTGTAATGCATATGTTGTATTTGGTTATCAACACATAAGTGCAAAACGTCAAGTGAAAAACAGTCCTCAGTCAACTAAGCTTCCAGAGATTTTAAATAATCAGATACCACTGGTGACACCAGGTTGCTGGTAGCCCTTTGGCAAAGTACTATACCCACCGCAATACCCTGATTATATTTTAGGCTCTAACATTGCCACTGCTATTGATGGTTCAGGACTTGGCCCAGTCAGGTGCAGTGTTCCCTCTAAGCTGCATGGCCATGCAGCTCATAACCAAGCTCAGAGCTTGGCTTTCCTGGAAGTCCGGTCATGAGATACGAGATCTGGTGAGTTGCAGTTCCCCATTGGCTTACCCTTTACTACACCAACTCTGTCATTAGCATAATATTTTTCAGGTCTTGGGAACATGCCCATTGTCTGGAGGCATTCAAGATATGGCATACATTGACGACTCCTCTTCTGTGCCACATTACACCCCAATCTCTTCTCAATCTCCGTTTTGGGCTTCACCACCACAGTTGGCCCATTATCTGAGTTAACACCAGTTCAGTTGCACCCACGTCCAGGGCCCCTCTGTCAGTGAGCAAACTTCTGCACCAATGGGGCTGTTGTCGCACCTGTGTTTGTGGGCATATGCTAGCTTATGTTTATAGGATTGAACTGTAAATCTAATCTTGTTAGTCTGGTACCAGTGCTGGGTGAAAGAAATACAAAACTGAAATATTTGTTACCCCAGAGGTTTAGCCTAATCATTTACAACATTCACTTTGTACTGGGATTAACAGTTAAATGAAGAACACTCTTTAAAGTTGTTTGCCATGAAAGTTGTATAGAATTTAGGTTTGTATTTCTATGTACAAGCGTTGCCATTTAAAGATCGCAGTGAACACAGGATAGTTTCATATGCACTACTAGTTCCTTGGAAACTGAGAAAGGAAAAGTTTAACACTACAACAGTATAAAATGGGATAATTTCATATTAGATATGAATATTACTCATATCAGTCATTATATTGCAATTTTGGAATGTGCTATTGCAGAGAAGAGGCAAGAGGATATCCTGAGATTCTTCACTGGCAACATGTAGCTATTATTTTTCTTACCAGGAGGTCATGAAAATTTTGCCAAAATGATTGATGAGGCAGAAGTGCTGGAGTTCCCCATGGTTGTGAAGAACACACGTGGTCACAGAGGTGGGTGCAAATAGCTATGGAGTTTTTAATGAGAATTGTGTTGTGTCCAATGTCTTCTCAATGCTTCTGAGTGTAAAATAGCCTGAAAAAAAGGGGACTAGCTACATTCAATTTTAGGAAGGAAAAAAAATACATTGTTACAGTGTTTGGAATATTAAACCTTTGTCTCATAATGAACTGATTTGCTTCCTCAAGAAATTGGTATGCATTCATCAACATATATATGACCAAGTTTGTTTAGTTAATCACAAAAAGTACATAACTATATTTTTATTTGCATAGAATCATTACAGGTTGAGTCTCGGTATACATGAGGGTTCAGTTCCCAGCACCCACGTGGATACCAAAAATCACATTGAAGGAAATCCATTTAAAAAACAATGTCCCTTTGCTCAGTGATTTAAAAACAGCCTTGCTGACGTTTGTAATGCACAGGTCAGGCAGGCATGCTTCTCTGTCTCTAGATCAGGGGTGTCCAAACTTTTCGACAGGAGGGCCACATCATCTCTCTGACACTGTGTCGGGGGCTGGAGAAAAAATTAATTTGCATTTAAAATTTGAATAAATGTACATAAATGTACATAAATGATTATATTAGGGATGGAATTTATATGAATGAATGATGGTCTCACAATAGCTCAAGGCCTATTAAAGGCCTTGCACAAAGCAAGGCTGGCCTTTCCTTCACTGCTGGTGCTGCATTATAGACATGAAACAGCAAGCAGTGGAGGGAGCCCTTGGCCAGCAGCTCATGTGAGAGGTCAAACAGTCGCCCTCACGGTGAGAGCAGTTGTATCATGAAAAAATGCAGATAATCAATTTCATTCTTTCATGTGCTCAGAGGGAAGGGAAGGGTTGCTTGCCTCAGAGTGAAGCTGTTCTAAGAGAATGATTGATGGATTGTCTGTCAGCTGGCCTCTCCCGCATGAACAAGGCTATTGTTAAATGCCTTTTTTCCTTTAAACTGAAGGCCCTTCACATTGCATTGAGATAAAACCGCAGATGAAAAATCCATGGATAATTAGGTTATACCTGTCCTTTGGCCTATGGCCTTCTGGTAGAAAGCAAAGCAGAATAATATCTTATGTTTTCCCTTTTCCAAATCTCACAAAATTGAACCATACTTACTATCTTATTAATAGTATCTTATTAAAACCTATTTAATATTAGATGTTTCCTAATTATTCCTCAATTGGTCACAACTGTTCTAGCAACTAGGAAAAGATTCTCTCTTATTTCTACTACTAGTTCTGGGTAGCATCTGCATTGGCATTTGTGGAAAGAGTTTTAACAGTGGTGGTATTCTGCAGTGTTCAACCACGAGTGGAAGAACCAATCTGAACTAGAGTAGCATTTCCACTAGCAGATAATGTCTGCGGATGCTCCCCTCTATTTATTCCCCTCCTCCTTTGAATTATCCTGAAAAATTGATCAAGGATCAGTAGCACAGAGTAAGTTGCAATTTCTTCCTCCTCCATAAATGTGAATGAAACATCAAAAATGCCACATCCTCTTTGACTTTTGATTTCAAGGCTGTCATACAAGCAAGGGCATATTAAGGTCTCATTGTATAGAGGTCTACCAACTTCAATGTAACATTGGCATAATGTAGTTGGGATGTTATTCGCTCCAAGGGCTAAATTGGAAAAGCAAACATCATACCACAGACAATATGATTACACCAGCAGACTCTCTCACAGTACCTATGGCAACACTGCTGATACCGAACAATCATGATACATTGCATTGCAGCAATGCACTCCCTCCACTGCTTGCATGCATTGCATGCATGGTTACTATGGTGCCCACATAGTAACCATGCATGAAAGAACCAGTCATTATTATTATTATTATTATTATTATTATTATTATTATTATTATGAATATTTATATACTGCTTTTCGACAAATAAGTTCACAAAACATTTTACAAAAGAGAATCAGGTAACTAAATGGCTTCCTGTCCCCAAAAAGACAATCTTTTAAGTCATCAGAAACAGCCACTAGAAAAGGCATTGCTCTGCAGTGAAATGGGACAGTTGCTCTCCCATTGCTAAATATTAGAGGGGCACCACTTACAAAAATGCCTCTTTGCCCTGACAGTGTGTCCCTACCAAATCTGGTAGGGGTACAGAGCTTTCTGATAATCTGGAAGAATACAGAAAAAGAAATGAACAAATAATAGCCCCACAGAAGAACCACTTGATCCACATTAGTCACTGCCGCTGGTGTTTCTGTTGGCCCCACTTATAGTCTGCAACATGCTGGAAGTGGGGAATGTCTTTGTAATTTTTGGTTGGGTTTTTTGTTTGTACTTGAAGCAGTGTTAGCTTCACTGTAATGATATAATTATTTTCTTAATCATGGTTGTTAGTATCCTCATACTGTAAGATTGTAAAGAATATAAATGTTGATGATTATTCATGTTTCTCATCATATTTTTTCTAAATATGCTTATGTTTGTTTAAATAAATTTAGCACTTTAATGGTGGAATGAAGAATTTGTATTATATTGATACCAGGGATATTGTATATGGCAGTAATTGTTTAAATTGTTTTTGTATGTTTCCATTGTTGCATTATTATAATTGACTTAGCTGGGCCTGATTTATTTTTGGAGCCCATTGATTTTAATCATATAGATGCATATACAGCACCGTGGGGTCTCCCTCATCTTTGGACTGTGATTGGTGCAGCCCTCTGTTTTGTGTGTCTAGAGAACCCAAAACCTGTTGCAAAATGCTCTTGCAACCTAGTGCTTCTAGAATAGCATGGAATGGTACAGGCCAAGATTGAAGGAAACTGGCAGACCTATACTGAGGGAGTTGAGAACAGGAATATACCCTGGAAATTGTGAGTTTGCCTTAAGGTAATTTAATTTTTTTTCTATTTTTATAGAAATAAACACTTTACAATTCTTATTTGTTTTCATTCATAACCAGTCCTGCCAGGAAAGTCTTTACAGTAAAGTCTTTACAGGAAAGTCTTTACAGATTGGGGGTATATAGACACACTTGCCTTTTCCCACTCTTTAGTATGCAGAGATTTCCCTGACCCTTTTTCATCCTCTCGCCTCTCTTGATGCAGGTAAAGCTGTATTTCTGGCAAGAGACAAGCATCATTTGGCAGACTTGAGCCACCTAATTCGTCATGAGGCCCCTTATCTATTCCAAAAATACGTCCAAGAGTCACATGGCAAAGATGTACGTGTCATCGTGGTGGGAGGCCGTGTAGTGGGCACTATGCTGCGTTGCTCAACAGATGGTAGAATGCAGAGCAATTGCTCACTTGGTAAGAATGGTAGAATGCTTATCTTTTGTTGGATTTTGTGGTGCCCGCAAAACAGAGTTTAGACCCAAACTTGAAAGATGGGTATTTCATGTGCAGTGTTCTTAAGATTGATTCAGATGTTGAGGTAAAGAGGAAGAGGTAAAAATATCATAATTTGGGACATGTCCTAGTTTGAAAAAAAGGGTGATGTTTAGGATAGAATCTTTGTGAATGACCTTCAGTTTATATGTTTATAATGCGTTATTCAACAGTCGTTTTTCAGTCTGGTGCAAACTTTGCTGGCCATTAACTATGGTTAAATTCTTGGGAACAGACTGCATAGTCTTCCATTGTATCTAGAAATTTTGTCTCTTGAAATGATCCATATTCTTGCCCATTTATTAGTCTACTTGTCTTCTACCTTAATTTTTTTATTTGAATGTCACAATAAGAATTTTATTCATGAAGTTAATAATATGTCCTTGTACAGCAGTGTTATTCAAACTGTGAGGCGCAGCTCCCTGGGGAGGCACCACGAATACACGGGAGGCGCAGGTTGTCCTCTCGCAGCGACACAGTTACACCACCGTTCCTGGGCCGAGCCTCTCCGTCTGAGAGACTGTGAGAGTGGCTGCGGCGGCGGCCCACCCTCTTCTCCCTCCTCTCCTTCTGTGTCCTCTTCGACTCCAACCCTCCAGCTGGCAAATACCGAGTATGCTTAGTTTGCAGTCCTTGCCCTTGCTGACACCCTCGTGATCCTTGTCTGGTTGGTTCCTAGTTCCCAGCCTGGGATCACTTCTTACCAAAGTGAAATCTCTCTTTTCAACCCCCTCCCTCTTCCACACTGCCCTTTCAATTTCCAAACCTTTCTGCTTTCCTCCCCCTCCCCAAATAAAACGCTTCCTATTTTACCAGTGACCAGGGCTCTTAAAGGTGTTTCCATGCAGTTGGCAATGGGGGGGAGGGGGAGAGAGACAAGCACACACTTTACTTGGCCAAGAGCAGAAAAAGGGTACTGTTTTTAAAGTGATTTATTAATCTTGTTGTTTGACTGAAGAGGAGAGGCTGTATTTTTAAAGTGATGAATCTTGCTGTTTGAAGGGAATACTTATCAGCCATTGATGAAGATTGCCAGCCCAATCCTATCCACGCTTTCCTGGGAGTAAGCTCCATTGACTCTAATGGGACTTACTTCTGAGTAGTCATGCATAGGATTGAGCTGTGCATCTCCTAGTATAGAAGACAAATCAGCCTCCTAACCAAACCCTTATCAACTGTGATATATTGTCATGGTTTACTTTTGTTTTCCCCACCAGCTGCTAGAAAAATTTCATTTCATTAAATTAATAAAGAGTTCAATCCTATCCAAGGAGAATGGGAGAAATGACTAGTTGGATTGGGGTCCACAGGGTGTGTGTGTAATGTTGGTCAGACTGGTTGTTCACAAACTTCATTTGATAAAACAATTCTATTGGTATGCTTACAAAGTTAAAAAAAAAAAAAAAAGAGTCCTACTGGACCAGACAAAATCTACCTATTCCAGCATCCTGTCTCCAACAGTGATCAGCAGCTGATCATTTATAAAGCATGTATATTGCTGAGTATTAATAATAATTAATATAATTTTCATATCTGCATTTAATTAATGATATGATTAATATAATTAATATTAATATAGTTAATAGTTCTGGCCACTTCCTGTTTACTGATGTCACTTCCAGCCCTCAGGAACATGATGGGGAGTCATGGCCAACAGCTATGGGGGTCAAGGGAGCCTCGGGCTGGAATAGTACGAGTACCACTGCTGTACAGCATCAGGTGCTATATCCAGGGATGTCAAACATAAGGCCCAGGGGCCGAATACGGCCCGCAGAAGCTTTTTATACAGCCCTTAGGCTTTCAGCTGCTGAGTAGTTCTGAGGTGTTACTGCTGAAAGGGCAGCCCATGTGAAAATTGGGCTCTCCCATATCTTGAAATATGATCAAGATTCGTATATTTTCTCTTTTGTCATTTGCAGCTAATGAGTTCCTAAGTGAGAAAAAAGTGTTTATTTTTTAATGACGTCACTTCCTGCCTAATGACGTCACTTCCGGCCCTCAGCAGGCATCATGAATGCTATGTGACTCTCCATATGAAATGAGTTTGACACCCCTGGATATATCCTTTCATGGTCCATATTGAATCTATGGATAAATATCATGTTAAAATTCTAAAGCAATCTGTGTAATCTTTGATTTATAGTACACCCTGGTCTCTAACAGATCCACCTCTATTTTTTTTATTTAACTAAACATTCAGGTTTAACTGGTCTTGCTGGTTTTTCTTATCATACAAGGCTTTTTACAGTAGATGCCTACTCTGTTTAATTCACCTCTGTTTCATCTTCACAAAGTTCCTAAACCAGATACTCCTTAGTATATTTGGTGGCAATCCTGCAGAAGTCTTTATACAGCCAGTATCTGCACCAGTATATTTTCCTGTCCAAGCAGAGCTAATCTTTTCAGTACATGCTTTCCTTAACCCCTGAAGCATTCTCCAGTGCTTAGCATCTAAACCCTCTTCTCATACCATGATCTCATTTAGTAATGAGAACACTACAGCTCTGCATGTCTGCCTCATGGGTTTTCATGAAAGTTCCTTAGCTGAAAAATAGGTAGCCCTCATCCAGTTGAGCTAGTGAAATTTAGGAAGACCATGTACCAAAGACTGATTCTTCTCTCTTTTGCCAGGTGGCATAGGAATGATGTGCTCTCTGAGTGAACAAGGCAAACAGCTGGCCATTCAAGTGTCTAACATCTTGGGGATGGATGTCTGTGGCATCGACCTCCTAATGAAGGATGATGGCTCATTCTACATCTGCGAGGCCAATGCAAATGTAGGTTTCATTGCCTTTGACAAGGCTTGTAATCTAGACGTAGCTGGTATCATAGCGGACTATGCCGCTTCTCTCCTTCCCCCCGGTCGCTTGACACGACGCATGTCCTTGCTCTCTGTGGTGTCCACGGCTAGCGAGACTAGCGAGCCAGAGCTGGGTCCTCCGGCTAGCGCCACTGTCGACAATATGAGTGCCAGCTCCAGCTCTGTCGACAGCGACCCTGAAACCACAGAGAGAGAGTTGCTCACCAAGCTCCCGGGGGCTCTATTCAACATGAACCAGCTAATAGCCAATGAGATTAAGCTTCTGGTGGAGTGATGCCACATGTAAATAAATATGACCAACTTTCTTGTACATTTTTTTTTTAAACCAACCAACTTGTTGTGCTGTTTATCAGAAGAAGCTCATGGAGGTGAGGGGAGGATTTTAGCCTGGGGAGCAAGATCAAAACACGCATGTTCTGTGAATGCTGCTTTTGCTACTTGTTAATCTTACAGAACATACATTTAACTGATTTTTTTTTGGGGGGGGGGAAACCAGTTTCTATTTGGTAGTGCCCAGTTAAAAGCCTACATATGTATCTGGGGACAGGTGGAAGGATTTAAAACCTCTTTTTTTCCTTTATTAGCAAGGCCACTGTCATCTTCAAACTCGTTGCAGAGCATGTGTGTTCATATGGAATCGTTTCTGCTTGATCTGTGTTTGGAAAGTTAACTCTCCAAAAGCATCTGTGAACTAATATGTCTGCAAACCATCCCCTCACCTCATAGGTGCTAAATTCTATTGGTTGCTTTATGCCCCTTATTTTATGTCCCATAGAAGTTGAGTGGGTAGGCAGCGAGTTTTTATTCAAAGATTTTAAATATTGGAATATTCCATCTAACATTGGAAGGATCTGTGGGAACTCCCATTTTTAACAAATAGTCCACAACAGTCTTAGGGAGGTCTGACCATTAAGCGGTTTAACAGCGTGCAGCATTTATTGGTTCAACATGAGCATTTGAAACAAACCTGCAACTTCTGCCATTTCAGTATTAACAGATGGGTTTGTGTCTATACGTTTATATTGGTGGAACAGGGGAGAAACCTTCCTTGGATGAAAGATTTTAGCATATGTGAAGATTTTAAAATCAATTTAATTCTTGGATTGGGGGAGGCATCAGAGAGACGATGTGAATAAATTAACGTCATGCTCATTCATGGCAGAAGTGGCATGTTTACTTTTGCACAAAAGGCAAAGATAAACAGCACTGTTAACTTTTGGTGTACAAAATAATGTTTAATCCAATGTGAAAAAGAATAACACTAGTTTAAAACAAATGTGCATTGACTTGTATTTGTTAGTGTGTTAGTCCTTTTTGCAAGATATATTCTATGTTTGTTTCATTTTTAATACATGCTCGTCTAACACTCCTTCTCAATGCCTGCATCTTTAACAGTGGCAAAACTTTAAAATACCCATTCTGTTTAACACCACCACACTCTTTAACGGGGGAGGGGGGACTTTAGGCACATGTGTACATCTCTCTCCTTTTTAAAAATCTATTGCGCAGAAAAATGTGGGAGGGGATGTGGAGGAGGGTTGACATGGTTTCAGATTTTCAAAACTACTTTGAAGTAAATTTAATGTGTTACTACTATTGCTAGTAACTTTCTAGAAAGCATTAAAATCTAAAGTAACCTGACTTCTAATGATGAATCCTGAAAAGACGTAGGCAGGTTTTGGGAAACAATAGAGGACACTTTGGCAGCAAGGCCCAGCCAGAATGGGAGTATGATTTAAAGATCACAGAAACGTGGATCTCAGGCCCCTATATGTGTCTGTATTTTGCTTTGTTTTGTCTTTGGTTTTTGTCTGTCCAGTTCGTTACTCTCTTCCAGAATGCCTGATGATCTCTCCCAACCCCCACACAACCCTGATTCTTCTGGCTGTGCATTTTCTTATTAAATTTGATAAAAGAACCAAAACAACAGCTTTGGGTCTGTTTTAATGGCCTTCCCTTCCTCCTCCTCACCCACTTCTCACTTGTTTATTTTCCTTGGGGTACACATAGGATTGATTGTATGTGTGTGTATGTGTGCATGTCAATGTGCAAGTGCACATACACATACACAAACCTTTTATTTAAAGAAAACCACTAAGTAAAATGATTACAACAGAAATATGGTTCAATGAAGGTGAGCAGCATATGTGTACAATGCTGCTTTTTATCTGGATGCTTCAAAAAAGCATGCCTTCAGAGGCTCTGAGCTTCATCCCTCTGGCCCAACCTCTACTTGGCATTCACTTGGACATTAAATATACACAAGTTGTGGACACTACGCAGAGAGACAACAGGAGGTAATAAACAGAACAGTGCTAACCTGCTTTCATGGAGGTTTGATCATGCCTGTTTGTACAGTTTTTTGTTTTTTATTTTTTTAATGTAATAATTTTTTGTAGAATTAAATATTATTATTATTATTATTATTATTATTATTATTATTATTATTATTATTATTATTATTAACAACATGAAGTGGAAGATTGACTGTTGACATTAGATGGTAAAGCAAGCCTTTAGAGAGCCCAGGTTGGAATGAAAGATAAAAGGTTCGTAAAGGATCAAATACCCAGCAGAGCTATAATGAACACCCAATAGCAAAGTGAGTAGGCCGAGAGGTATTTCATCCTAGAGGTTCTTCTACCACCTGCCAACTGAATGTGTACATTCTAAAATATAAATCCCCATGGAAACCCAGCTGAGTAATCTCTTTCTCTGACCTTGGTTTAAAGCTGAACATCTTTCAGAAATATGAGCAGGGAATTAATCCCCTGTTAGTTCATGGAACTTTAGAAATCTCCTCATCACTCACAAGAAGCAAGTGGAGTGAGCCCAGAAAGGAGTTGGTAACTGATGGATCTAACATGGGTTTTATTGAGTTCCTACATTGCTTGGGCAAAACAGGTTGTGGCTACTGTGATTTTCACACCTCACACACTTTTTTACAATGTCCTAGACCTAATTTACAGCAATACAAATGCAATGCAACAAAGCAAATGTTTCATTTTGGAATGCACACAGACAAAACACAAAAGGTTTTTTGTACTTTGAATTATCCATTTGTCGTGAGCTCGTCGTGGGTACATTGTGCTTGCACTGTAAGACTGAAGAAGAGTCTGGATAATCTGACAGAGGAAAGGCCTCAAAGTTCATTTAGGCAGAAGATGAGATTGCTCACCAAAGCTTCAGAGGAAATTCTGTATTTAAAAAAAACAAGTAGATCTCTCTTCCACCCTGCCCATTACAGCTGCATCAAGAACATATCTAGACTGGGGAAGAAGTTAAAAACCTGACCTGTCATACATACAGAAAATAAATTGGATTCTTGCTAACCAGGGTGTAGCTTCCACACGTTAGTGCTGCACGTTGCACTTTCCTAAAGAATATTTGCTTTTATTCCACTAAAGAGCATCAACATGGTTTATCATAGTTTGAAAGTTTTAAGACATCAGTAAGACAGGAGCCATAGTGCCAGTGCAGGCAATTACTGTACACGCTTATAATGGAAATAGAGTTACTGGAAGGTGGGTGGGGGAGGCGGGGGTGATGTTTGTTGAAATGCAGTGTTTTATCTTCATTTTATATACATATTTAGAGCATTTTGCAGATAATTGTTACATTTGTACATTTTGTACTGTATAGAATTGTAGATCTGTGCTTATAGCTGTGTATATTTTCAGATCTTTAGTGGTTTCATATTTTGGTATACTTTATAAACCCTCCTCTTACTCTGGAACACTGTGATAGATCATCAGTAATACATGATGGAAGGACATCACATTTATGGACTACCTTTGTTGTTGGATCACACTCACCTGTCAAACTGTGATCATACCTTTGACTTTACCCAGCAATGCATCATATAGAAGATCTACTAAGAAAAGTGCTGCGGACCTGCACATAAAATAAAGACACTACACAAGATGCTGCATTGGACACTTAATTAGATTCGACAAGAGGAATAAATTACTTTAAACTTCTAATAATCTCCCAATTTAGGTGGGGGGAAGGCCAAGTTGCTAAAATATGTGAGGGCTTAAACTTTGTAAGAGCAATCAACATGTACAATTCTTTCTCATGGCTCACTCTTTTTGAGAAGGTTTATGAGCTATTTGGCTGGTGTGAGACTCACGACCCACTCCTGTTCTCTCTATGGAATTGTAGGTGCTCGGACAGGTAACCTCTGCTGCTACTGTCTTTTATTTTTTAATTTTCACTGTTCTAGGAATTTCTATATTGCAAATTATTGTAAGATTTATAACCAAATGTTGCCTTTTTCCTTTGTTTTTATTTTTTCATTTGAGTGTTTCTGGCTTTGGAGGAGTGACTTCTGGAACATTCCGATGGTGGTTTTAAACCATGGTTGGAAATTTCCATACCCCTCATGTTCCTATTTTCAGTTGAATGTCTTTTATTTGCTTAATGCAGTTGTCAAGAAATGAATGTTTTGGGGTGGGAATTTGTAATTCTTAATGAGCTTTATTCTGCTATGTAAACACACACCCCCACACACTTATATTTGTGGGTTTTTTTAAAAGTTTCTAACAGTTCAACTTTCTTACTGTTCTTTGCAAAACTTTTCAGGAACCAAAAAAGTCAAACAATCCAGAGAAAAACTTCCCTTCTCCCCTTTCTGATGGCAAGAGAGAGAGCTTGTGAAAAATCCTTGAGAATGTTCCTCCCTAAACTTTTCCCCCCTGTGGTAAAACAGTAAACACAGCAGTTTGGTGGCATCCAGTACCGACCTGTTGGCAGGTAACTTTCAGCTCTTTTGATCATCCCATGTTTGCTAACCTTGTTTTCCTTTTTCCTCCCCCTCCCCCTTTACAGTTTTAATATTCTGACTCTCCTGAAAGAATGAGGCTTAGGGAGCACACTGAGCTTTTTGCTATGTTTTTGTGGAGCCAGATTTTAATAAACCTTTTCAGGTTTCATGTGTTCTGAAGTAGGATCATGGCAAGGATGAATCTAAACAACATGCACTGTGTCTAAAGGAGTGACGGGATGGTGTGTAATTCCATAAATTCTACCATCCCCACCCTCCTACTTCCTTTGTCTCCTCCTCACCCCCACCCCACCCCACCATCCATGTACATTCTTGGCTTAAGTTTTACAGGGCTTTGGTGCTTTCCAGGGGCACAGTCAGCACAAACTAATCGGCATCCGTTAATAACAGGTATGAAAAACTAGGCTGTGAATGGTTACATTATAAAAAAAAAAATCAACTTCTTATAGCAGGTGGGAGGGTGATAATATTCCTTGCTTATGGTTTACTTTGGGGATTGGCTTTATTTAAGGCATTTTTAGTATATGCTGTTCAGTATGATGCTCATGTCAATAATAGTGATTCTAATGATGTCTCAGTGTTTTTGCAAACCACCTTAACAGCTCAAGACCTGTATGGAAATAGAACTCCTTGCAAATTTGCGAGGAGTATTGAAGGAGTTCTGACACTTTGTAATTAGGAACAGCAGAAAGCCTCAGATAAAACACTCTCCAGTGTCATTTTTGAGAACACATGTTGCAAAAAAGTGGTGTTCTTCCTTTTTTTTTTCCACACCACCTAGGAAAAAATGTTTCTTTGCCAATGCAACTTCACACCATATACTTAAGTTAGTAACTGACTTGTCTTTTTAAAAATTGTTCTTCTGCTGTGGTATTGTATCTGAAGATTTTTTTCAGCAACAAACCAAGTACAGAATGTTTCTCTTCACAAATAAAATGTAACACATCTACTGCTTCTCCTTTTCAGAAACAACCATGTCTCATCACTGGCAAGGGTTTTCTCCCTTATGTATCTGTCATTTGATGATTTTTCAGTAGCCATTGCAAAATAGAGCAAAACTACTTGCCTAGAGTTTGAGCTAGTGGGGCAGCTGTTTCTGCAATTTGGTCCCAAATGTTGTGCCCATTTGCAAGGACTTTAGAGGAGGCATATGCACCACATGATGTGCACAACCATCCTTTGCATTTTTGCAGAATGCCCTCAGATGTACTTGTTAAATTGGCAGAACACTTGCAAATTGACAGTTTAAGCCATTTCTGCCCAATTTTGCATATAAGCAACAGGGATCGCATGTGTACCCCTGTAAGCTGGGCAAAAATGGGTTGAGACAATCCTCAGAATAATCTCCTTTTCCTATCAGTTTGCAAGCACTTTGTAGCTTGTAGAAGCAATTTACTTCTGATTGGTTAAAATAATCAGTATGACTAGCCCTGAGTCTTAAGGGGGATCTGTTTTTCCTAAGTGATACGCTCACTGTACGCTCACTGTCAATATGTGGGCCCTGATTCACTCCTCAGAGGAAATAAAGTGATGAGACAGAAACATCTGTAATAGGGCAGACAGTGATTGTGAATAGAACTTGACAATTTGTGTCCAGAGAACACTTTGTTGCCCCCCCCCCCCAAAAGGTATTTTTGCCTTTTGGACACTAAGTGTAGCCCTAATGTTGTATCATTCTAGAATTGTTCTTTGTATTGTTCCATTTGGCTCAGGCCTATAAGTTTCAGATCTGCAGCTAGTAGTATACTGAGTAAATTAATAAATTAGAAAGTAAATTAATTCAGCCAGCCATGCAGCTGAACACATCTTAACAATGTTTGGAGATCGACCAGCTCTAACACCTGGTAGTATTTGAATCTCCTCTTCAAATCTGCCCTTTATCCAAATAGTTCCATCTGCAGAGATGGCTTCCAGATCCTGTTACTGAGTTCACTTCTGTCCAGTGCTTTTATAAAGGGTGTGGGGTGGATGTTGGGGGAGGAGCTTGGAATAAGCCTTGGTGCCTTAAAAGGACCCTCATTGTATGATTTTTCTGCAAGCTGAACAAGAACTTCTTCTATATACCCTTGTGCTGCAACAGAGTAATAAAACTGGTAGGTGGCAGCAGAAGAAGAAACTAATGAGGATGGCACCTGTGAACTGAGAATGCTGCCATGTGGGGAGAGATGGATTCGAAAACATTAGCTGATGTTAACGTGCAAAGATGCGAGGCAGCTTCCCTGAGTTGTCAATCTTCATGGTGAGTCTGACTATTGGTCAATTCTTATCCACCATAATGGATGTTTTAACTGCACATTTTTAAATCTGGAATGCCATCGTAAGAGTTTTTCATGACTAGAAGTCACTGTGGAGGCCTGTGTGAGCTCTGTGCTTTATTTATAATCTACTCAGTGGCACCCTTTCGTGATATGTAATTATTGAAGTTTCTTTCTGAGCATTTGATCGTAGGATTGCTCTGTGGTTGTAACTCTCTTGTGTTAATCCTTGTAGTTGCTTCCCAAAATTTTTGCTTTATATATGTGCTTGTCAGTTCCATTTCTAAGGAAGTTTCCTCCAGTATTGACACTTCTCATATACTTTGAGTTGGAGGAAATGAGACTGAGACAGTTTTCTTACAACATAAAGGGAACATGAAATTTAATCTGTGATCTTGTGAATCTGTGACCCAGCTTCTTGACTCTTGAGGAAGGTAATAGCATTGACTCTTTGGCCTCACAGTCCTGTATGTAATAGGAAAAATCAAAATAATGATCATTAGGATATCAGTAACTGAATAAGATGAGAAGCAAGCGAATGTAATATTGAAACAAATTGATAAGATTTCTGTGGTATTAAGCATTTTCCTTACAGAAGGCCAATTCTATGCTTGGGATCATTAGAAAAGGTATTGAGAACAAAACGGCTAATATTATAATGCCGTTGTACAAATCGATGGTAAGGCCACACCTGGATTATTGTGTCCAGTTCTGGTCGCCACATCTCAAAAAGGAAATAGTGGAAATGGAAAAGGTGCAAAAGAGAGCGACTAAGATGATTACGGGGCTGGGGCACCTTCCTTATGAGGAAAGGCTATGGCGTTTGGACCTCTTCAGCCTAGAAAAGAGATGCCTGAGGGGGGACATGATTGAGACATACAAAATTATGCATGGGAAGGATAAAGTGGATAGAGAGATGCTCTTTACACTCTCACATAACACCAGAACCAGGGGACATCCACTAAAATTGAGTGTTGGGAGGGATAGGACAGACAAAAGAAAATATTTCTTTACTCAGCGTGTGGTCAGTCTGTGGAACTCCTTGCCGCAGGATGTGGTGATGGCGTCTGGCCTGGACGCCTTTAAAAGGGGATTGGACAAGTTTCTGGAGGAAAAATCCATTACAGGGTACAAGCCATGATGTGTATGCGCAACCTCCTGATTTTAGAAATGGGCTATGTCAGAAGGCCAGATGCAAGGGAGGGCACCAGGATGAGGTCTCTTGTTATCTGGTGTGCTCCCTGGGGCATTTGGTGGGCCTCTGTGAGATACAGGAAGCTGGACTAGATGGGCCTATGGCCTGATCCAGTGGGGCTGTTCTTAAGTTCCTACAAGTCTTTGCAACATCCATTTTGAAACTCAGTAGTGAAGTAGGTAGGAAATCAGTTCTATTTGCACACACAATTCCTTTAAGAGAATTTTTTTAAAAAACTTCTTCATGGTTATTGTTGCATGACAGTTAAGTTACAGATAATTTGAGAGTTAAACAAGAGAGTTAACAATGTGCAGTAAATACAACCTCTCAGCTCAATACAAACGTCTCTGATCTTTTCATGAACATGGTTTCTGCAGTTGCTGCTAGTATTCATATGGTTCCATGAAGCAAATTTTGTTCATGCTAAACGTGTGTGTATCTGATCTGTATATGGTTAAAATGCGGTCCCTTGCTCTTCAAGAGTTCTTTGCTTGTCTAAAATAAATTGGGGTAAAATTGATGCTTCTCTGCTCAAGAGCAGAGTTGACTTGGCCATTAGCAGACCCTGTGTTTCAGGAAAGGAAGTATATAAAAACGGTGAATCTGTTTACAGGGACTACGCTTCAGGTAATATAGAGGGGTCCTGTATCTGTTGATCCGGTATCTGTGGCTTCATTTAACCGTGGATTGGATCCATGGGGCCCCCCATGTACCCCTTCTGGAGGCCCGCAGCCACTGTGGACCTCAGAAAGCCTCCAGAGACAAGGGAAGCACAGCTCCCCTTGCTTTTGGAGGGTGGGGGAGCCTCCCCTCATCCATGGATTTGGATATCCACCAGGGGTTCCATAACGGAACCCCTATGCATACAGGGGCATGCCTGTATTTATCTTACGCTGCTGAAAAAGTAAGCCTACAATAAGGAGGGCACCCTAAAATCAATAACCACATGCTCTTGTGCTGCAACACATATGTGAGCTTTCTTTCTGTGCTCAGTGTGCAAACTGACTCCTGTGTCAGTGCAGAACAAAAACTGAACTTGGACAAAAGAGAATAGTGTTGTGCTGAAATGGAGCATTGTCAAAAGTATTTTGCCATTCCTGTTATCTACAAGCATGCTTTTCCTCCTCACTCTTATCTACAGAATGCAAACAAAAAAAGTATACCAGGGAATTTTGGGTAATTGAAGAAGCAGACATATTAACTAAAATGTAAGTAGAGAAAAATTTAGGATGAACGTAACCACAGAGCATATCATAGAGTGATGGTGACATAAAGAAGTAACATTTTTTGCTTCATTTTTATATAATCTATAAATTGTAAGCTGCCTTGGGCATCTGCTTCAGCAGAGAAAAGGCAGGGTAGAAATCTTTTAAATAAATAAAATAAACTGAAAGATCAGTGAAAGAGCTACTTAATATAGATCCCCGAAGGCCAAATGAATTCTCAGCCACTCACTGTATTAGTAGTATTTGCCAGGCATTTTGAGAGTAAAATCACTCATCCTTTCTCACTTCAAGGCTGTATTTGGAAGAGCAGAAACACTGGGCATTCATTTTTTGCCACAGTTGCTTGGATGAGATCCATTGATTGCAGCCTGAGGATGTCAGTGGGGTGCTTTGAAGAGGAGCAACCTGTTTACCTGATCCTTGTTCCTTTGCTGAAGGGAAGTGATGGTCTGGATGTGGGAGGTGATAAGTGGCTCACTGAATAGGGGAGCAGCATGCTATATCACTCCTAAACTTATTTTCCTAGGAGCATATTGATTTTGTCTGTTGTAAAAAGGACTTTTGGGATAATGCGTTCGAGTGGGTGGTGGCAGTTCATCATTTACATGAAACTGCTGAATGAGGTCATCCAGTGTGCTGATGACATCCAACTCGTTTTCATCTAATCCAGATGCAGCAGTAGATGTAGCAGAAAGAATGCTAGTAATGGACTGAATGAGATCTAAGAAACTGAGGCTTAATCCAGACAAGAAGGAGATACTGTTGGTGGGTAGTAAGGCTGATCAGGGAGGTGTCATGCAACCTGTACAGTATGGAGTTGTACGCCATTTTAAAGAACTGGATTGCAGTGTTGGATCTGACCTTGAACCAGCCTCATGTAACATCCATGGAATAGAGCAGTTTTCAACTAGTCTCATGAGTATACCAGATGCATCTCTTCCTAGAAATGGATGATCTGACAAGTTATCCAGGTTATGGTAACAACATCCAGGTTAACGTAATGTAATTATGTATGACACTCTTTGAAAAACATTCAGGAACTTCAACTGGTTCAGAATGTGGCAACTAGTTTATTAATCAGGGATCTGCCATAATAAATATCTTTGCCAGTGTTTGAAAGAATTGTCCTGACTTCCAACTTGTTTCAGGTGCAATTCAGAGTGCTGATTTTTTACCTTCTAAAGATTTATATTTCCTGGGACCAGGATATTGGAAGGACCATCTTCTGTAGAAACCTGCCCATTTCTTAAGTAACTCTGACCTGCTCTTGCCTCAAATAGTAGGCCTATAGTAGTGCCTCTATTTGTGGAATACTTTCCCAGAAATAGTTACTTGTCCTCTCTCTCTCTCTCTCTCTCTCTCTCTCTCTCTCTCTCTCTCTCTCTCTAGACATCATGACCTTTTATTTGCTGCTGGTTGTTTTTATTTGGCTGGTTGTTTTTATTAATAGTTTAATTGGCTAAAATTGTATTTCAATCAATATCTAACAAGTGCACTAATGTAAGTTGCCTTAGGCACATTTTGTGGAAAGACTTGATCTACATTCTTTACCTAATAAAAATTAGTCGTGAGAGGTTTTCATAGTAGGAGAGCACACATTTGAGGGCTCTGTGGTGGAATAACTCAGCAAGCAAAAGTTCATCAGTCCAGGAGCGAGCTTCATAACAAAGAGGCTTTACTTCCTATCTTCGCCTGCTATTCGAACCATTTCTGATGTGATGGCAGAATTCTCTTTTCTCTTTCCAGCCTGTATTGTTGATAAAGGTGCTTTTACTTACTTCTAACAAGTTTTTTAAAGCAATATTTCTTAAGTTGTTGTTTAGGAGGGTTTTATTTAATTGTTCACTTTTAACTTGGGATTTTGTATTTCTTCTGCAGGTGGTTCTTGAATCTCAACCTAATCTTGAAGTGAGTGAACTTACTAGGAGGGGTTGGGAGTCTAAAGCTAAGCTGAAGGGGGGAGGGGCACCTGGATGTACTGAAATGGCTGTCTTGAATATCTGCATCCTTTTGTTGGCTTTTCAAAGTTTATGTGCACTAAAGGTATGTGTACCTGAAAAGTTCCTCCCATGCCACTTTTCTACTACAGATTGCAGCATCATGCTGCTGTGCAGCTATTTGGCATAAGTGCAGGTTTCCAAGTTTACTTTATTTAAACAATTTATACCCTGCTGGAGCACATGCCCAAGGCAGCTCATAGGTAGCTTTATCCTAAGTACTATGTATCAAGCCCTAGGTTGACCTTTGCAATAAAGGCTGACTTGTTCTTTTTCATGTCTTTTAAGAGAAAAGGGTAGGGAAAGAGTCAGGGACTCTCTATCCTCAGGCAAATGTTTATCTTTGAAATTACAGGTGTGTACCCTTATCCATGAGAGTTCTATTCCAGAACCGCCTGTGGATAGTTGAAACTGCAGATATGAGCGAACACCCGTCCCCGCAGCCTGGACCCTCCAGAGAGGAGGGGAGCTGGGCTCCTCTCCCCTTCAGAAGGGCTCCTGAGCTTCAGAAGGGCACACATCCATCCACAGCCTCTACCAGGATCAGACTGAGCTTGGGAGTTGAAATAGCACAACTTCCATTTCTCCGTGAAACCAGAAGTTGCAATATTTCAACTCCTGGGCTCAGTCTGAGCCCGGCAGAGTCCGCAGACAGATGTTCACAGCCTCTCCTGAGCTCAGAGGGGGCTTGTACAGTGGGCTCCGTGACCCTAATCTGCAAATAACTGATTCTGTGAATAAAGGCCCCCCCGGCCCGTATAGCTACAATATGTAGAGCACCACAGTTCTGCAACCTGACATTTTACTGGTTGATTTAATATGTGAAGTTCAACCCTTCCCCACATTGTCACTTTGCTCCTCTTCCTCACAGTTTCTCCAGTATCTAGAGCTCCTTGCCAACAGCATACAGCTTCTCCTATCTCTCAGTGCTTTTCTGCTTTGCTTAACCTGATTTTCCTCCTTTTCACATGCCAATATTTCCTTTTGCTCCACTTTGTATCAAACCTCCTCATTTTCCACCCATTACTTTTGCAGGGACTCTAGGCAGTCTAAAGACATGATATAGTAACCTTGCTGCAGTTAAGCAATTGGTTTTGGTTAATGCCTGCATGGGAGACTGCCCAAGATTCCTTTGTATGCTACCTTGAGTTCCACCACAGAAAAAAAGCAGGATATAAACAATCCAAATTCTTACGCTTTCACCTTCCTTCAACCATCTTGAGACCATGTCCTCTTGCTACCCTGCCTCTTAGGCCCTCTTCTCAGCCTTTCACCACTTTGTTTGCCAACTACCCCTGTTTCTTTTCAAAGTGTACTTTGCCCAGCCCTTGCTACTGGCATGTAGCCTCTTATGTTCCTACCTTCTGTGTGAAAGTTACTCTTCCATTCAGACTGACCTTTCTGTGACAAGGCCAAATGAGATGTGATGTAGCAGCCATTTGTATTTTATTGACATGTATATAGTAGTTGTGTTTAAATTTGGGGTTGGGTTAGAGCACAAATGCAGAGATCCAAAAATTCTAGCCTGATAAGTTTATCACAAGGTAAATAAACTGTGCAATCTGCGTAAATTCAGCATTGACATAAAACTGTATGTGTGGGTGAGAGAATGAAATACTCCCTTTCCCCATCTAATTTTACTTACTCTGTTATTTCAAGCACTTTCTCTTAGTTCAGAAGGTAGGGTACAGTGCTTTAGCTCCCCTCATATACAAGAAAAAAAATTGCAGACTGCATAATTTGTGTAATCTGCATAATTTATTCCACTCATGAGATGTTTATTAAACTTGGATTTGGAATTTTTACTTAAAGAGATGTCAGATCATATAGCCAATCTGCAAAGATTAGCAAACACTGCAAGTTCATTTGATACAAGAACGGACAATCCCTTCCAAGGTGTTTTCACTTTTCAGATTCCACATAGCCCCACCTTTCCCACAAATAAATGGGTAACAGAAACCACACCAGCACTGTAACCATGTCCTGATGACCAACTTTTGGAAAGGTGTGAGCAAAATGTCAGAAGGGTGAGGTATGGGAGACAAAGCCGTCTTACCCTGAATTCCAGAAATGTTTCTGTTCCAAATGGCAATTTCAGAGCCAAGCTTTGGGAATAGCAAAGGAATAGAGAACTGTTAAGATCCTGTGAAACCGCTTATGGACATATATCCTTTCTATTAAATGTTTTCACAGAATTTGGATGTTAGAAGAACAGCTTTGGAGACCAAAATCCTCTCACCACAGGACAGGTAACACACAGGGAGGGCAGTGGTAGCTGCATGCTTTCAATCTCAGCTCATATTCTCTACTGTGCCTCTTTCTTCTCCCCTCCCTTCACTGATGATGATGAAGACCTATCTCGAAGGCTAGTCAGTATTCCTGATGAGGCTCTGGTGGCTACCAACAAAGAAGCCTACTACTGTGATGGTGGTTTTGTGATACTTGTCTCTCCATTTCTCCTTTCCCTCCCCCCCTCCAGTTCCTGAGCCACATAATATGGTAACCCTCTATCTCTCTGACTTAATCTGTAGGATCTTTGAAGCATCAAGAAGCCTTCCTTTCCCTTCTTATGGGTTTTGTTCCTTGCCCTTTGAGTTCTGAGAGTCATAATATCCGGAGACTGAATGGCAGCAGTGGTGGTAATGCACTCTTCACATAATGGAAGTCAATAAAATGTTAATTTTTAATTTGTGTGGTGCATCTTTTCTATACCTATGTTCATTAAAATACAGCTGATTTTATCCTATAGTAGGATTAAACTGCAAGCAGCAAAACACTGGTGCTAACTTGCATCTTTGTTTTACTGCTTCACTAAGACTTTTTAAAATGCCAAAACATTCAAAAATAGAAAATCCGCTACATAATCAAACCCACTGCTGAAAAGATAAATTGGATCTATATTTTAAATACATATTTTAAGAATTTTAAGCATATTTAAAAGATCTATATTTTAAATATGTTTATATTACATATTTCCCTTTCTTCCCTGGGGGGTGGAATTAAAGTTTGGGCATTTATGTTGACTCCTCAGTCAAGTTCATTCCTTTGTATTATCAAGCCTGTACCCAGATGTAACCATGCATGTGTATTGGTACTGCAAGTACCACCATCAGGTCTTCCCAACTGCTACTATGTCCTGAGAGGTGGCTCATGTTGATTTCATGGATGTAAACTCTAGAGTGGCCCAGAATTTATTTGGAGGCACAGAATGAATCAAATCCCTTTGAGTTGCCACTGAATGATTTGTCTGAGGACACCATACTTGAGAATGCCTACTTGTCCAAACAAAACTTGAGATTGAACCTAATGACTTGCTGGGGTGACAGCTGTATCTCAGAACTGAGTAAAGAAGTAGGAGCTGAAGACAGGAGACCATGAGCCAGTCTCATGTTTTCACAGATTTGAAAAATCCTATGAGGCAACCAGAGTACTTAGAGGAAAGGACACCAACATAAGCACACATTTGTTCCTTTTTGTATGCAGTAATCCTATTTCCAGTTGCCTCAGCAAAGGCTTCTTTTTGGGGGGCGGGGAGGATGAATCTTTGGTGAAACTGTTCACAAAGGGTGCTCATTTTCTTTTTTACTTTTATTGCTGAAATGCTAATGGGGGGGGTAGGAGTGAGATGAAACATACTGATATGTATGTTATTTATCTTTCCCTGCAAGAGATAAAGCTCTTTGTGCTGGCAAGCATACTTTTGGTATCAAATTGATCAAGTAGGGCTCTTACATTCTTTATCTTTCCCTGTTGTCTTTCCCTTCAACATATGCGAGTTCCAGCTTGTGGAAGGCTAACAATGTTGAGAGGTCAGGTGCTGACTGCAGTTTGAGGTCTGTTAGCTGTGGAACTACTGAAGCTGTATGATCCCAAGTCCTTCATCCTTTCTGGCACCTTGTTTTACTCACTGCTTCTGTTACATAACATACCTTGTTGCTTTATACCAACTCCAAGCTCGTTGTCCAGCTTCTGTCTTGTTGACCTGAAAATGGGTCCTTATGATTTGTTTCTGCCTCCTTGTCTCTTTCTGCTGTCTAATTACTTGTTTTCCCACATTTTCTAATCACTTTCTCTAGCAATGACTCAGTTAGAACAGTTTTCAGATTATTTAAGTTATATCTTGCTTTTCATTTACAAAAAAACTGCTTACAAAGTATGAGAACAAAAATATTTTAGGACAGTAGCCTAACCAGCTCTATCAGAAGTAAGTCCTGTTTTGTTCAATGGGGCTTACTCTCAGGAAAGTATGGTTAGGATTGCAGCCTTAAGCTAACAACAAAATTAAGAACCAACAGAACAAAGCAGTAGCACATGAAACAAGCAAAGTTTAAAATCAAAATTCTAGAGAGAGGAGAGAATAATGTTTCCAGAAGATGCTGCTCCCAGCATGAAGTGGTTGGACATGCCGACAGTGTATGTTTCTTGTGAGGAGAGGGCACAGTAATTTAGGCTGCAATCTTATATGCTATTATCTGGAAGTAAGCCCCATTGAACTAAATGGAACCTATTTCTGAGCAATTGTGTAGTATCCTTGGTATAATTGTGCTGTCCTGATCAGTAGCTGTTATCCTGGAATGCTTCCCTGAAATTATTTTAATTCATTGCCATGGGGATACACACCACAGCATGGCATAGCTGACAGATCATTGGGAGAGGTTGCTTGCCTTCACCATTTGGGTCAAGTTATGACAAAAGAACCAGTGCTTCTGGATTGGCATGCAGCAGTTAATTGGGTATCCCAACCCACTGGATCGAGTCAAGGGACAGGTAAGGCCTATGGCATGATCAACCCAAGATTTTTTAAGGTCATACACTTAAAAACAGCTGCTACTTTTTGAAAGGGGCACCCACTCACCATGCAATGATGAAACCAGACTCCAGGAAAACATAGCTTTTACACACATCAGGGAAATTGCTTTATTTGCTACTTGTGGCAAATCAAGCCTTGGTAGTGGCAACAGAAGACCACCAATCTCCCAGTAAATCTCAGACTGACCAGTAAGAAAAGTGAAACAGAGAACAAGGGAGGGAGGACTAATCTCTAGGTGCCTTGACTATTTCCCCTCTACCCCACCTTGCTTCCAAGCTAATCTTTATAGCAGCATCTGTTTTCCAAAAGAACAATAAATGCTTGTTCCCTCCAACACTTTCAGCTTTCCAGCTGCAAAACCTTTTTTTAGATCTTTGATGAAATTTGTCTCATCTTTGAGATGTGTGGAAAAAAACATGTCGCACAGGGGAAAAAAACGGAGCATGCCACACTGTTCATTCAAACAACCTTTCAATTATCTGGAGTCGTCTTCGGCTACCTCTACTGACCATCACTATCACTCATCCTCTGTAAAGTTGTACAACGTTTTCATTTTATCGTTGTAAACTGTAATGCAACATGGAGAGTTAAAATCATACTGAACTATTTTTCTTGCCAAGACTAACTGTTAATCAGCTATGGGCAGACACAGAAGTCAATTCTCCAGGTTTAATCTGTTCAATGTTTAATCTGTTCAGTGTTTATGTAAACACTGCTTTTTTGTCTACTCTTTCTAGATTAGTCTGGCATTAATATCATCGCTACCTCTGTTCTACTCAAAGGATTTACAGTAAAAAATTCCATTTTTAGGGATATCTCCCCAAGTTTTGTTTACTTAGATTAATTACTGCCTAACACTTCTTGCACAGTGGTTCCCAAACTTTTTACTTGCAGCTCCCTTGACCTACTGGGCCATTGGTTGCAGCTCCCTATTAGGGCTACAATCCTATACATTGTATAGGGTGGTGGGTTTTTCACAAGGATTCCAAGGCTTCCCAGGCTGATTCCTACAGCTCCTTGGGGAGCCAAAGCTGACAGATTGGGAAACACCGCTCTTGCACAATTAAGATGTTTAAGGTAGTGGTTTATAAGCAGCTTGTCTCTTCATTCAATAGCTGTTTGTTTTCACAGTCCTTTTGTTAATGACCAACTAATTGAACCTGAGTACTCATAGCCACTAATACTTTTCAAATCAGCATAGGGAAATAAAACCAACAATGTTGAAAGACATGCTGTAATCATGAAGGAGCTTCAGAGATAACTGAGGCTTGGTCTACTTACATGTAGAATGATGCATTGGAATACTTCAATACTATTCAACTAAATGGTATTTACTAGAGAATACTAGGTTCCTGAAATGTTTTCCTTGTTTGTTCAATAAAGGGCTATCGCACTTGTTGATCATTCCTAATGAGGAGCTACCTCCTAGCCTTCCACTGCTGTTAGTTAATAAGGTACCTATCTGAGAACAGTTAGTCTTGTAGGTTCCTGTTCTCAATCTGTGCTGGGCCCTCTCTTCCATTAAGGAGGAGGGAGAATGAGGAAATATGATATATCAGGAGTGGAATCAGCACAGATTCTGGGAATGCTCTGAGTGGAGCCCATCAAAACATTATGGGTGGAGGCACTTCTCAGAAGCTATTTGGTCATGTGCAGAGCCTGCCAGCATCTGAATTTTGCTGGACTTTTCAGCCCCCTACCCCTGAGATTTGAAAAGAGAACATGGTTTGAATGAGCAAATTATTAATATGCTGGCTGACTGCCACTGTGAAAGGTGGGATTGCAAATGCTGGGTCTCTGATTGGTGTACTGGTTCTGGAAGACAAGAAGTGATAGACTGCCTTGTCTTTGTTCTCGCTTTCTGGAACCTACAGGGATGACTGCAAACAGCTGCTGAAGGAAAAAGCTGCTTGGTTTCTACCCTTCAGAGCCAAACTAGACTTTATGTTAAACCTGTGGCAAGGGCTGATGGCCTTATAACTTAAATAGCAACCAAGGGGAAGGGAGATCAGGGCTGGATTTTACTCTTTACCCTGTCTTGCTCCTGATCTGGATTCCCCCCTCTGAACTTCTGGGTGGATTGAACATCTGGAAAGAGATGTCACCATGCCATCTGCTCACCCCTTCAATCTCCACATGTTAATCAGAACCTCTGCACTGAGCCTAGGCCTGTACCTGTGGCAGCCAGGGGCAGACTTTTGCACATTGAGTTCTACACAGATATGTCAATGGAATAGGGCTGTGTCTGTGCAGGGTTTAGGGATGGGGAGTCCTGAAAGATGGAATGATTTTGGAAATGGGATGAACTCTTAAGTCTGAGATAGTTCAAAGTGCAGACAATAAATTAGGAAGCAAAGGCCAATGCTCACAATTATGTATGAGTCAGGAACCCTAGGAAAATGCAGCTGCTCCAACATATGTGTGTGTATATATGGGTTTTAATATTTATAAAACCTTTGTAGTCATGCATTAAAAAGACAATAAAAATCAAACAAAAGTAATTTGACATCTTAAAGACTATCAGAAGTATAAACTTTTGTGAGCTAGAGCCTACCATATTGGGTGTGTGACAGACAGGTGGATGCTCATGTTTACAGGTACAGAGTAAAAAATGTTGAAAGTGGGGTGAAAAGAACGTGAATTGAGAGATGTTGCCTGTGGCACTCGTATGTGATCCTCCACAAAATAAATAAGCGACCCTTCTGCAATTTGCCTCTTTTGACAGTCATGTTGGGCAACCCATGGCAATTTGTGATGATAATGCCACTGGAGGCCAGAGTCCACAGGACATTGTTACTCCTGTCCATGGGGGAAGTCCAACCTCTTTGAGATCATCATTACCACAGCCTCAATTGTAAATGAAGACTGCAATTTGATGCACACTTCCCTGGGAGCCCCACTGAATTCTATGGAGCTTCTGTCTGACATGCACAGGATTGCAGTGAGAATATCTGAGAAGCCAAGGCCCTGTTTGATTCAGTCAAGCTCTGGAAAATTGTTGTGACTTGGCCAAACAGAGGCATCTGTGGCATGTGCTGTGACCAGACAGCTGCACTAAAATCATAATCCTCTGCTTCTTTAGCTCATGTCCCCTCCAGCACAGTTTGAACTTTCACCTTTGTTGTTTATCCCTACTGTATCTTGGACAAAATGTCATGGGGTCCAGGGGTGGAGTTTTTCCCAAATATCCTGGGCACATTTTTTCCTTCCCGCCACTGCTGTTCACACACTGGGATCTCATATAAGATGTTAGATACTGAATCTTACATCCGCATGTGTTTCTTTGCTGTTTGTTTCATATGGAATGCTTTCCTATGGATCTTTCAAGAGTCAGTAAAAGTGAGACCTGCAATAAATTTCACTGCCACCATTAGGGACCTGTACCAAACCTGTGTTGGCCAAACGTACATTCAGCAGGGAACTGCAGCCAGTCCTTTGTAACTGCAAACCTGTGTTTGTCTCATTCACACATGACATTTTTAGGTGTAATGGGTGAAGTGGCTCTAAGGGGGACGGGATGGACAACAGTGAGAGCCCAATAGAAAGTCTGTCACAGCTGACCCACAGACTGGAGGGTTCTTGTGTCTGATCTTATTTTGGGTGAACATACAACCTGCACTGCAGTTGTGTAGTGACTCTGCTGCCTGTCAATACAGATGACAATTTGCTAAGTGGTGAATCATGACTATAATTATAGTTATAACCACTTGCTCACCTGGTCATCAACCTGTCAAATGAGAAGGAGATTCTTGCCGCTCTCTGCTGCATCCTCTGGATTTCTGTTCAAGTGTAAACATGTGGTAAGTCTCCTCTTGGCAGACAATATAGATGAGACCGGCTCACCAAGTGGTTATACCATCTTTGCTACTACCTGAGAGCAGTGACCTGTATCCACCCTGTACCTACCTGTTTTCAGTAATGATTTGACAGATGCCCTAAGAAAACAAGACACTGCAGGTTGTTTGGGCTGGTGATGGTGTGCATGGGATGCAGGCTTGCCTTACTTGTCACTGCTATTTTCTCTCTCCTGCAAACCACCCTCCATGTACAATTTGTTGCTTTCCTTTATAGGCAGAAGTAAGTGATAATGATCAGTTAAACAAGTAAATCCACTATAAATTTGACCCTGCTTGTGGAAACAGAAGCAAAAACTTCTACTCCCATAGTGTATGAACAGTTTGTGGTGAGCTCAGCTAGCTGTAACAGTCAACCCTGGGGCTGCCAGGTGGCACCCTGGAGATGTGCTCTGCCCCTTTCAAATGGCTAAGAAAGCAGTCACAGGTCATTGTGTTTCTCCACAGTCCTTTCATCCATTATCTTCTCCAGATGTGCTACAAAGCAGGTGGGGGGGGGGGAGAAACATGAAAGCACCGAGGGAGAGGGATAGGCACAAGATGCAGCAGTTCTTTTTAATCACCTGGTTCATCAGTACTTTCCAAGGAACAAGGCAGACCTCCATGTTGCAATCCACCACCTTGAAAGCACTGTGGAAAGAAAGCACCTTGAACTTTCTGGGGAGGAAGGAGGATAAAAGGAGAGTAATTCCAGGGGAGTGGGAAATTGGCAGCATTTTGCAGAACACAGAGAACGTCTGGCTTTTCTTTCTAGCACTCAGAGCCATGAATATTTCTTGCTCATTCATTTAGGGGGGGGGGGGACCACCAGGAGGTGTTTATTTGTCAGCATTAATTACAAAGATCAAATGTCTCTGCTCTGAATGCTTGCACATGGTGCTGCTGCTCATCAGGGAGAATGAGAGCCCCTGCAGGTTTAAAGGGGCCTTTCACACAACCATTAACATAAGAACATAAGAACAGCCCCACTGGATCAGGCCATAGGCCCATCTAGTCCAGCTTCCTGTATCTCACAGCGGCCCACCAAATGCCCCAGGGAGCACACCAGATAACAAGAGACCTCGTCCTGGTGCTCTCCCCTACATCTGGCATTCTGACTTAACCCATTCCTAAAATCAGGAGGTTGCGCATACACATCATGGCTTGTACCCCATAATGGATTTTTCCTCCAGAAACTCGTCCAATCCCCTTTTAAAGGCGTCTAGGCTAGACGCCAGCACCACATCCTGTGGCAAGGAGTTCCACAGACTGACCACGCGCTGAGTAAAGAAATATTTTCTTTTGTCTGTCCTAACCCGCCCAACACTCAATTTTAGTGGATGTCCCCTGGTTCTGGTATTATGTGAGAGTGTAAAGAGCATCTCCCTATCCACTCTGTCCATCCCCTGCATAATTTTATATGTCTCAATCATGTCCCCCCTCAAGCGTCTCTTTTCTAGGCTGAAGAGGCCCAAACGCCGTAGCCTTTCCTCATAAGGAAGGTGCCTCAGCCCCGTAATCAGCTTAGTCGCTCTCTTTTGCACCTTTTTTGCACCTTTTCCATTTCCACTATGTCTTTTTTGAGATGCGGCGACCAGAACTGGACACAATACTCCAGGTGTGGCCTTACCATCGATTTGTACAACGGCATTATAATATTAGCCGTTTTGTTCTCAATACCCTTCCTAATGATCCCAAGCATAGAATTGGCTTTTACCTGCCGAGAGCCACATCTCCATAATTCCACCTTTCACATTTTTCTACTACCCTTTGTCCTAGGTTCTCAGGGTGGTGTACCTGCTTTCTTCCCTCCTTTTGTCCTCACAACAACCCTGTGAGGTTGGTTAGGCTAAGATACAATGACTGGCCCAAGCTCACCCAAGAAGCTTCATAGCTGAGCAGGGAAATGAACATGGATCTTTTAGACCCAAATCTAACACCAGAACCTCCTCTACATCTCCCTCACTCATTTCAGTGCACCCAGCTTGCACTATATATATATATATTTTCAGGTGAGCTCTCTTGCCCTTGAAAATAGTCTTTTGCTCATAATTTAAATTAAGAATATTATGAGTTTGTTGCCTATTTGGCACTTGCAGTCTCTCTCCCTCAAAGTAAGCACTCAAAGAATCAGCCACTGCACCAGTGATAGGATTGCTATCACTATAGGGTTAATATAGGGTTGTGTTCCTTGGTTGCTGAAATGGGCCAGCTAATATATGCATGTCAATACCCTGTGGTCTAGAGTCCTCACTTGAGCAATCAATTTGGCTAAGAATTTCTAAGTTAGAAGAACCCAAGAACAGGACACACACCATTTAAATGTGACCTTTACAGAAACAAGTCACCATCTGGCAGCTGGGAACATAAAAACCCAAGTCTGAACATTTGCAAACAACCCTTGTCTTGTGAAAAACACAAAGCAATTTCATTTTCAATTGCAAGCAAACCCAGTGTTTAAAAAAGTATCTGGCCATCTGGTACTGGTGACTAGCAAAAACTAATTAGTTGAGGGGTATTGAAACAAAAATGTAAATGTCACAACCCAGCAAATTTAGACTTTTATGTGACTTTCATTTAAGAAATGTAGTATAGTGTGTGTCCACTCTTCCCCACATTTATATCCCTCATTTGACTTGGATAATGCTTTTATTCCTCCATTGCAGCTGTGTTTTTTTGTTTGCTTTTTTTTTGGGGGGGGGGGGAAGGCTGAAATATACTTGCCAGCACATCAACCATGCTACAAGGTAGTCCACAAACTTTCTTTCCATTCATATCCACCCCATTTTAATGTGACTGCACCAATCCCATTATCTTTTCAAATCCCTGTCTTCAAGGATCCCTCTCCCCTGACTTCTGTTCTGCCAGAAGCCCACACTTACAAGAATCTGGCTCCACGTCCACTGGGGATGGGAATTGGTGGGGGGGGGGGAGTGCACAAGAACAGCAACATGTGCTTTTGCTCTGGCAGCAGCTGCTCACTATCTGATGGGTGACACTGCCACTGACCCCCAAGCCACTGTCATTGATGCTGCCTGAGAAGCTCTTCCTTCTTCAGCTGGACCTCCATCTTTGTTGCCACGTAGGACATGCTGCCAGTGAACATGGTGAAAGGCACTGAGGTGCATGGAAGGAAAAGGAATGCTGCACTGGGATGTAAGGAATGTGCTTCCTTTCCCCACCCCAGTGCTACAATTCCAAGCAGCAGTGGGCAAATATCATCATCATTAACCTTTATTAGGTATAGACATAAATACAAGTAAGCAAACAAAGAACAGAAATGGTCTGCCCCTGACAAGGGGGTTTCCACAGCTCATATATTAACAGCTCTAAGAGGAACAGCAGATTTAACTTTGCATCTCTGCAATATAAAGATAATCAGAAAATTGAGTAATAATTGACTTAACAGAAGTAGAAAGAAGGAATGCAAAGTTGCATCATTGTGGGTGGATCCACCTTTTGGAGTACCTTCGCACTTAATTAAGTTGTGAACTGGGCTCCAGTGCCAGTAAAGATTTCAATCTCTAGATAATTTATTCATACGGGGACCAGAAATTGTTTCCCCCAGAATTATTCATAATGGCACATTATTTGACATGCTACCATACTCTCATCCTCCAGAAAAGCCTTTGCCTTTTGATCAAGCCAGGAGGTACACTTAACACGTCATCCCTCATGTTTTGAGGGCTTAATAGATGTTATGCACAGATCTTAGAAGTGAACTGATTGGGATGGCAAAGCCAACCTCAGTAAAAGGGGTAGATGGTTACTATCTAAATCAGGGAATACTTGAAGGCTTTCCACCCAGGGAAGTAAATCATTGCAGACCAAGATGTAATAAATAGTGCTACACCTTGCTCATGCCATAAAAGTAAATTCCCCTGGGTGATCTCCAGGCATGGCCCCATTCACAATACTGAGGCTGAATCTTTTAGCCATAGCTAGCAGTCAAGAACCAGCAAAGCTTGCTTTACACTCCTTAGAAAGACGTGGGAAGTGCAAGTTAATTTGTTCATCGACCTGGTCCACCACATGCCTGTCGGCATTCTCTTTTGAGGGATGTCAATTTGAGCCAGTACAGGTGTTAGAATCTGCCCCAAAAGAACCTTATCTGCCAGATTATCTAAGATTAATTCTTCAACAGACTGTTTCAAGTCAGCCCAAGTCTTATTAATACAGACGTTTGTTGACCGCCAAGACTATTTGAGCTCCTAATTCAAAGCAAACAGCCATGGCTTGACTGCCCAAGGGATGTATCTCTTTGCATCTAATGCATAAAGACCAAGATACCCAAACCCCCTTCAGCCTCCCTAACCCTGCCCCTGGGATTGCCCCATTGCTGAAGGAATGGTAACCATCAACACTAAGTTCACTGGCTGTCCAAGTTTCCTGAAGCAGGATTATATCATAATTCCGGTGGAAAAAGGAAGAACCCTGACTTTTGCAACAGGCCCAGCCTGCAATATTCCAGGATGCATTTTCCAAAGGTTTCCCTAAATTCAATTCAGACTTTTCTTCTCCCTGCTGTTGATTAGTGTGGTTTTCTTCAGTTATCATAGAAAGTTCAGGGTCATCTGACGAAACAATCACATTGGACCTTAATGCTCTTCTGTTGATTATAACAGTTGGTTCCAACTGGGGTTGAGGCTCCTCCACAGAGGACAGTCCCTTATTCTTTAGGGTCTCCTTTGACAGATTGTAAACAGAAGAACTGGGAGCAGGCAGGTGAACATTGGCAGTAGATGACTGTTTGATACTTTTAGGGAAGAAAACCAATGATACCGGTCGTGTGGTCATAGTGTCATGTTCTTCAGGAGATAGGGAACCAAAAGAAGACAGAAGTTTAGCATCCATCTCATCTTCTGTCAGGCCAGGTTTAAAGTCAGTCTTATCAAGTTCATCATTATAGATTAGGGGGGATGGCTTAATCGGAGTAACAGGAGGGTTTGAGAGTTTTGCATTAGTCAGCTCCATTTGCAAAGATGGATCTAATAGTGCAGATTGATCTAATAGGCTTCGTAGGGCTCCAGATTTCTCATTTGAAGTCCACATCAGATCTTCTGTTATCTCCTTATGGCCCTTTTGAAATTTGGAAGAGCAAGCGTCTGTAATGAGGAATCATAGAAGTGTCGTCGTAGCCTGATCCCAAAGCCAGTAAACTCAGGAGCCTGCGGAAAAAGCAATCTTGGAACACTATTGTGTTCACTATTGTGAACACTATTGTGTGAAAATAAAGGAGAAAATGGTCCTGGCTTCCCACACTGGGCAGCCTTTCCAGCTTTTGGAGATCTGTCACTGAAGGAGCCTTCCTGAGGAGAAATACCAGATGTTGTCTAGCCCTCCATTTGGTGGACCAATCAATGTGTCTCCCCATAAAGGGGGAGATATTGATGGCTAGGCTCTTTGTATCATAAACGAGAGCAACAGAATCTATCCCAGAAGTTGTCTGTAAGATATTACCAACTGGCTGCACATCAGGAGTAACCCTTCTGTTTGTAGATCCGTTCTCCCTATCACATGCCAAAGGTTTCTACAAGTTGTCTGGCTGACTGTTTTTATCCTTCTCCTGGAGCAAGTCTGTAATACACTCAAGCTGAGTAGTTATTACTTGAAGTATCTCAGCCACAAGGAAAGTCTGATGTATTAAAAAATCAATGTCCTTATTTTCTCTGGGTTTATTAACGCTTTTCGAGCTTGATAAGCCACTAGCCACCTGGGTAACCTTAGGGGAAGTTTGCCTTAAAGAGCCCGGAGTCTCTGTGAGAACAGCCTCCAGGTGGTCGAAACTGTTCTGCTTTTTTAGTGACGACTTCGTTGGTGAAAAAAAATAATCAAGCTTGGATTGCTTGCTTGCTGGAAATAACTTTTCACCCTCCTCACCCTCCTGAAGATATGTCCTTTTCCGTCCATGGCACTTCTATCTCTTTATTTTCGGTTGGAATAACTTACAATTGATTGTTTCTCACCTGCCGCAGAGTCTTCAGACAAAGATTGTAGCCAGCCACAAACTCTTATCACTATTTTCCTGTGTTGAGGTCATTTTGGTTTTTTTCTATTCCTCTGTGCTATTCTTATTAGACAGTACCTGGCAGCAGATGAAAGAAACTTCTTCTGCTCTTGTTAAAGAGGAAAATAATATTTAAAAGGCCTTATTGCTCTCGGAGCTCCTCATACACCCTCATGCCTGGGCTGCTGCCTAACTGGAAGTCCCAGTGGGCAAATATGTACAATATATGCAAAAAAAAAATGTGCAAGCTACATTAGAATGCTTGCAAAAAATATCCTTTCGTGCTCCCAGAGTAGTGTTATGATTATGATGTTAGACCAGGAGAGTCTGCACATCACTATGCTTTTTTTTTTTTTTTTTAAATCTGGAAATCGGAAATGCTTTAAGTGCAACATATTTTTGAGACAGGCAGCCTCCGGTTTCAGTTTCTGAAATCGACCAAAGACACCTCAGGGTCAGTCAACAAGAGCCTGAAGAGACTCTTATCTCAGTGGGTGCCCTTGATAGATTTCTTGCATTCTTATCCTGCCTTTGGTGCTGGCACCAAGCTGCTGGAGGTCCTGGGTCAGATCCCTGCACTAATTCCCCCCCCCTCCCATGGGTGCTCCTGCCTGCTTTCTGAATACACATTGGACCCTATTGAGGGAGTGGCCTCCCTAGCCGGTTGAGCCCTCTAGCAGACTTGGTACCTCAACTGGATGGATTACACAGGCCTACGAAATTGAGGGTCAGAAAAGCTTTTCCCAAACTATGGTGGTTTCATATCAAACCGTTTCATTTGGGGTGCCGATGGGGTTGCCGTTTTGCCCTATCACGTCTAGTTTTGGAGATATAGTATAGCCCCTTTAGTGAATGGTTCAAGCAGCTTCCTCATAAGGAAGCCATGGTGTAGGCTTCCTCATGAGGAAGCTGCTTGAACCATTCACTAAAGAGGCTATGCTGTGTCTCCAAAACTAGACGTGATAGGGCAAAACGGATGCCATTTTTGGAATCAGCACCCCAAATATACCCAGGAATTGGTGCAACGTTTCAGGAAGCAAAATGTGTGTTGGCCTGTGTTATTATTGCTTTTCTTCCAGCATTGACCTTGGCGGTTAATGTTTGGTTCCCAGGCTGAAACTCCTGCAGGTCACTGATCAAAGCTGGCCTGCTTGGCTCCAGCAGCTTGGCTGTATTGTAGTATCACACCTGCATCTGAGTGCCAGCACTGGGCCCAGGACAAGATGCCTGTTTGGGGCCTCCCTTCCTAGTTGCATTGGGGTATTAGAAGTACATTGGAAGTAAATTAAAGCTGTAGTGGAAGCACAGCCCTGGATAGGCTGCAACTGTAATAAATTTGTTTTGTACTGTATAGTTTGTTTTGTCACGGCCAGGCTTTTGGGATTTTCTCCTCCCTGCCTCCCTTTCCTTAACTTAACCACTCTCTCTCCTAAGACCTGGTTAAGTTCCCCTTTCTGTCTGGAAGTTCTGCAAATGCCCCCCCCCCCACACACACACACACATTAGGCTTCCAAGAGAAGGATGGACTTAGAGACACCATTGTGTTTGCTGTGCACCATGTTTTTCAGCCTGTACTTCCCCTTTTCATATGCTGCAAGCAGTGTGGTTGCTGCCACTTCAGTCCCTTCGAGTCTTCCACTCATGTGGTTCCTAGCACAGCGTGTTCGGCACACCACGTAAGTGACACTCATCCTGAGGGACAGAATGATGAATCACGGAAGGAGGGCAGGCATGCCACTGGGATGCGTGTCAAGGGTGATCTTAGCAAACCAATCATGTCAACTGTCCTGCCAAACTGTCAGGAGAATTTCATCACACTTCAGAAATCTGGAGACATAGCAGGGCAGCAGACAGCTAGCTATTTGCAGACAGCTAATTTGACCAGGACAAGTAAAATTGCCTTCACCACTCAGCAGAATAATTTGGCTGATTTGCCTACTGAATAGTTACAGGCATGAATTGGGATGTAAGAACTTGCTCAATATCTGTCTGTTACCAAAGCAGTTACCAAATATTGTAAAAAAATAATATTCATTATTAATAAATATTTCCCTCTAAAAAACACAGGAGGGACCAGACCTCACTGTAGCTTTCAGAGAGAATATGCCCTGAAATAAATATAGGTGTGTGCCACTTAACGATGGGTGACTGCTGTCTACCGCCAAAGATTACTGATTTACTGTAAAAGAACAGATATTAAAAATACACCAAAGAAATACTTACATCCCAAATGGCAATAAAGAAATGACAATTAGCCCTAACAGATGTGTATATGTGCCTAATTGTGCTTGTGGTTGGTGCATTAGGACAATGTTAAATGGAAGGTATTCAAGGAAGCCCTTGATTATTCATCATAGACCCTAAGCTAAGATGGGGAAAAGGGGGAGGATCTTTGAAGAGAAACACTTTCAAGTGCAAGTCATAAGAACATAAGAAGAGCCCTTCTGGATCAGGGCCAAGGCCCATCTAGTCCAGTTTCCTTTATCTCACAGTGGTCCACCATATGCCTCAGGGAGCACTCAAAACAACAAGAGACCTGCATCATGACACAACGTACACAAAGGGTTGAGTAGCAGTTTGTTGTTCAAAATGCTGGTTAATTAGTTAATTAGTTGACTCATTAGTTAATGAGTTTTGGAAAGCTACATACACGCAGCCCCAGCTGCAATTCTAAACATCCATATCTGAGAGTAAGCCCCACTGAACGCCATCAGACTTCCATGTGACCCAATGGAAACACTCCAAACGCACAAGGCACATTACTCAATGTGCACACCTATTCAGGCAGGATACAAAAATTACAAACATGAGATACACTGGAAGCCTGCATTGAGGCATGACACTGCATTATATTGCTTGACAATACAGTACAAACAGGAGGTACATTGGAAAGGTTACGCAATTACATTCCATGGAAACAGGAGGTTGCATGAATGGGCTTATCTTCTTTTCCCAGTATGGATGACATGAAATAGCAAACAGAGTTCAAGATGGAGTTTTGAGGCTGAACCTGAGGAAAAGCAGTGACCAGAGCTCATATTACCCATTTGAGGTACAGGATATGGATCCGCAGCACATATGGATCCATGTTGAAATGCAAGCCTGGTATGGGAAGGCAGGATTGGCTTAAGTGGTGCTGCCTGGCATATGCTGTCCATGGTTAAATATAAAGGCATAATACAATAGCAAATAAGGAAAAATAATACAAGGGAAACGCCACATGTAACACTCTGAGGTTTTTTTTAAAATTACTTTTATTTTTCATTTAGTGAAGAAAACAATAGAATTACACTAACAGTTAAAAAAACTGGGAAAAACTATATCAGATAAGGAGGATAGAAAATAAACAAAACTTATGAAAGAAGATTTAAGCAATCCGTGTTAGTACCCTTCCTTCTCTCTCAGAGAACACACACCACAGAGAGAGAGAGAGAGAGAGAGAGAGAGAGAGAGAGAGAGAGAGATTTCTGACATAGCAGATAGTACATACACATAGTGACCTGGTAAGTTGTGAACAGTGATAGCAAAAGCTGCAGCCTCTGCCAGCCACATTACTTCAGACTGAAAACAAGGAAACCCTGAAACACAAGGAGCAAAGAGGCACCATGAAAGGGGGAAAGAGAAAGAAAGTGAGCACATTTTTTCAGCTATCAGGCTTTAGAATCTAGTGTATGGGTGTGCATAGTCTGCACATGTCAGAAATACCCACTTCCCTGGCCATATATTAATACAGTATTATTAATTAAAGTTATGGAGGGGTGGTCCATATTGGTATTTATAATAGAGACATTCTAAAGAGGGAATATTAAATATATTTATATGTCAATCTTGTCTATAGGATTTTACTTTTTTAGTTGGAATGAATAGCTGAATTTGAGTCAAAAAGATGTGCTGTAAAATAGGAATATTGTTCTGAAATTGCAGGGGCTGGGAACCTAACTAAAATCCACAATGACGTGGTCAAATTCTTCTCACATTCATCCAGAAAGTGTTTCCGCTTGTTTTTTTAACAGCACAGTGTGGAGTTTGCTGCATTCTTTTGATTAAAATCTGTAGGTTCAAGTTCTGTTGGGTTTCTCAGCCTGTTCTGTTACATCTTTGATGGGCCAAATTAAACCTCGGAACACACACACAGCAGTATCCACTTCATTGTGTGGCACTCAAGTCTTTATGCCTTTTGGGGGGGGGGTCATCTGTACATGTGCACAAAGGCCTAGTGCAGGGGTGTCAGCCATAGGACCTGTAGGCCAGATGTGGCCCATGGAAGCTGTTTAACTGGCCTGCATGATTGTTGGGCTCTTCCAGCACTTCCATCAGCTGCTAAGTGATGCATTAGCAAAAGCAACACTGCCATAAGGGCAGCCCCCATGATTTTTGGGCTCTTCCATATCATGAAGATATGATCAAGGTTTGCATATTTTCTCTTCTGTCATTTTCAGCTTATGAATTCTTAGATGAGAAAAAAGTGTTTATTTCTGGTCATCACCTACTTAATGATGCCACTTCCTGCTTAATGACACTTCATTATTAATGACACTTAATAATCACTTCTGGCCCTCAGCAGATGCAATGAATGCTATTTGGCCCACTGTATAAAATGAATTTGACACATCTGGTCTAGCGCATCCTGGGATGTCAGCTCTCAATACATATATTCATGTAAGCCTCTGGCATGGTGCATATTTGCGGGTTTGCTGCATGTACACAGAGGCCTCTTGTGGGGCATGGTGTTTATGACATCACTGACTATATGTCCCATGGAAGGCCATCCTGTCCAGTCCATGATACATCCTATGGAGGCCTCTGGTACATCATGCACTATTGTAGTATAATGACACTACTGTTCAGCTATATTTTATTTTTTTATTTTACAGCCTACTTTTTTATCTAAAAGATCACAGACTGACTCACAAAAGTACCTAAAAATGCAATACAATAATTGAAACATATTGTCACCATAAAAAGTAACAAGCCATCAAAATCAGCAAGAATCATGCAAATTAAAATACAAACAGTAGAATGCAAATTATTTTAAGCAGCAGAATAAAACACCTAGCTCTTTCACCCTACCTAAAAATGAGGATGGAGGGAGCAAGCCTCATCTCTCTAAGAAGTAACAGCCCAATCCTATCCAGTTTCCTGGGAGTAAGCCCCATTAACTGCAATGGAACTTACTTCTGAGTAGACATACATAGGATTGGGCTCTGAGTTCTGAAACTTTGGTGCTGCTATCAAAAAAGCTGTCTCCCTGGTACCCACCTGGTACCCTGCCTTTGCTCATGGCAGGCTGGAGAATGAGGTCTCTTCAGCGTATCTCAAAGCTCAAGCTGGGATATAAGACATTTTAAAAGCCTTCACATGTGTGAATGATAAATCATAGATTTAACATAACCTACTAGACTGAGGGCCCAATCCTATCCAATTTTCCAGCATCGGTACAGCTGCAATACAGCCCCATGGTATGGGAACAATACCTTAAGGAGGCCTCTGAGACTGCCTCTCCACCACAGGATGCAGTGCATACCCATTGGTACGGCAGCAGCCCAATCCTATCAAATACCTCCCCACACGCACTGATGCAGCCATGCCACTAGAGTGAATGCTGCATCTTGCGAGAGGAGGCAGTCCTAGAGGTCTCCTCTTTGTAGGGCAACATTTGTCTCCTTGTCTGAGGGTAAACCTCTACCACCTGTATGGGTCTACTTGGACCTGTGCCAATACAACTCTGAGTAAACCCAGGATGGCAGATTGAAGAGGAGAGGAGGAGAGGATATTAGTGGCACTGCAGCCGCCAGTGCTGCCCCCTTCCCAGCCTAGATCGCCCTCCTCCCAACCCTGATCTGCTGCCAGTTCCTTCCCACCCTCATCCCATCTGCCTATTCTGCCTTCTTTTCACACACACCCCACACTGACTTACCAGCACCAGAGGAAGCAGGTAAAGTGCTGGCATGCCGCTGAGGCCACTCAACACTTCCTGCAGTGGCCCAGGTGCATAAAACAGTGTGTCGCATTTCACAACAGCTCTAAAGGACCTTATACTGCCGGAGCACAAATTCTGCCAGTGTGCGGCCCTGTTAGAATTTGGGCATGAATGATAAAACCTGGTAAGCCTTACTTCTGTATCAGACCAATCTTTCATCATCCTTCCCCACCCAGAACCATCCATTCCCACATAGCTTCTGCTTGGGATGGAATTCTACACAATTCTTCCATTCTTAGTCAGGGTCAGTAGGAGTGTGATCTGTTCAAGTGGCACTGATCAGTCCTGGAAACCCTTAGGAATGTCACACTGTGCACTTGCATTCGTTTTGACTCCTGGCCTGAATGTTTATGCTTCTCCAAATACTTGGATACAGTACAGCCATTAAGCAAAACCACCTGCCTCAACAGCTGGAGACTACATGAAATCAAACAATGGAGAGGACCATGAACAACAGGAGTGCTCCTGGGACTGTAGATTTAGCCAGTAGATTTTCTGTTAAAATCTCTTGCTTGGAAGTTTGTTTAGTGCTGAGCAAATAAAACAGAATGAAACCTCTTCTGTAGACTTGACACATCTCTTCCAGCTGTGGTTGACAACTCTGACTGAAGCGATTTGTGAAGCATTTTTCCCCTAGCATGACGTAATGTCACAAAACCAAGGAGGCCCTGTTAAAATCCCCAGGATTGCTTTCAATAATGACTTGGAACATTAATGCTGATTCCTGGAGATTCCAGGTCAATCCTGAAGGTTTGGTAATCCTACAACTAAATCAGTGACTTTCAACCTGGTGGCACACTGACAAGGCGCTGAAACCGTCAAGGTACACCATTGGTTTTTTTGAACAATTTTTTTTTTTTTTTGAGAGAGAGAGGAACACTATGCTGCCGGTTTACATCCCCCAATGGCCCTGCTAATAAATGACCCTCTCACAGACATACCTGTGGACCGTCTGCAGCACACCAATGTGCCACAGCACACTGGTTGGAAATTGCTCCACTAGATAGTCCTCAGACACAAAGGCTCATAATTAAAAAATATGTGAAGTTCTAACCACACCCATGCCTGCCACATATGCTCCCTATTCTCCCAGCTGACTGAACTGCCCACTATTGTTTGCAGATTTGATCCCAAATCAAGCAGAAGCCCCCTGGGTTGATCGCTGTGGGACCTTAGCTGTTTCTTCTGCATTGGGAAGGGAATTGAGTATTTAAAATGCTCTCCCTTGTCATACCCTGCCTACATATATAAAACAAACATGTCAGGGAGGAAATGCTGTTTGTTTATTTACTGCCCTTCCACTAATTTCTCGGGGCGCTTTTATAATTTCTCAGGGCACTTTTATAACAATTCTAATAAAAATATAAAATAATTACAATAATTAAAACAGCTTTTAAAACCAGCAGCTAAAATGAATAAGCAATTAAAAAGCCTGAGGGAATCAGGGTGCCTTTGATGGGTGCCAATAATGTACACAAATGTGCGTAAATCCATTGCAGATGCTACCTAAATGAATCTGTTATAATGGTTGGCGACCTTCAGTCTCGAAAGACTCTGGTATAAGCCTACAGCACCCAGTATTCCCAGGTAGTCTCCCATCCAAGTACTAACCAGACCTGCCCCTGCTTAGCTTCTAAGATCAGACAAGATCAGGCATGTACAGGGTAACAGTTGAATCTGTTATAGTGTGGTAGGAAACTGCTGGTCCCTAGGCTGTAGTACAGGTACTTAGTGATGTTTCTTTGGGGGGAGGATCTCACAGAAGGGGCCACCACTGAGAAGGATTCTCTCTTGTTGCCCCCTGCCTCATTTCAGGTGGTTGGGTGCTCAAAGAGAAAGCTCCAAAGTATCTTACTGTCATGGCATGGCCAGCCTTTGGAGCTGAGGGGCTCAATGGAAAACACTTGGGGGGACCCACCCCCATGCCCTCCTACTCACCAGCATGAGTGGCAGCAGTGAGGCATCTTGCAGCAGCGTCACCATGAACAGATTCAGGGGGCAATTTCAAGCCAATTGGACCCCAGGGTGGCCAGAAGGGAGCAACGTGCTGCTCGCTGCGCTATCCTTACAACACCTTGGCATGGAAGATTCCATGCTGGAGTGTCAGCTACAGAGTGAGGTGCTGGCTGCAGCTGTGGGTGCTCCACTCACTGACCCAGTGTGGGGCCCCTCCAGGCGCGGGGCCCAATTTGGCCAAGTTGGTCAAATTGCCCAAAGGCAGGCCTTGTGTCATGGGCAGGTTAAAGTGGACACAGGTCCTTTTGCAAGTGCTGAAGTTCCAAGCAATACAGGACTTGAAAAGTCAGCAACAGGACTCTGAATTGTGCTTGAAAATGGGCTGGAAGCTAAAAGGTTCTCTTGGTATTGGTGAAATGTGACCCCGGTGTCTGGTCTCTGTATTCGGAACTAACTTTCCAAACAGTCTTCAAGGGTAGCCCCAAGGGTAGCCACAAGCACAACAGTCAATCCTGAAAGTGAAAAGAGCGTGCACAGCTGTGGCCGAACTTTCTCACCCTAGGCCAGACATCTCCCTGGCATGTTAACATTTTGTGTAGGGATAGCATTTCAAGCATTTGATCTCTCCCAATCTGAAACAGTGTGTACAAATCACATCAGGGCTTCTGCTCATCTCTTTTAGGCTAAGGGGGAGTGTTTGGTTGCCTGGCTGGTCTACTGTAGTCACTTCAGAAGTACTCCACATTCCTCTTTTCCCATGGAACCAGAAGTTTCCTACTTCACTGTGACAGATTCATCTGGGCAGCATTTGCATCATATTTGCGCACATTTTCCCCTGGTTGGACAGGTAAAACTTCTGGAGAAAGGACAAATTGGGGGGGGGGGAGAGAGAGAGTGAGACACAGAGAGTTTCACTCAGCTGAAGCAATAAGGAAATAAGAGGAAGTCAGTTGATTCAGCAACCCCAGTTCTTGTGGCACTGCAAACCACTGGCTCCTGGGCCTGGAGACTTGGAAATGCTGCAAGAAAGGGGCGGGAAGGAGGCTGCCCTACTTGTGGAGGCCAAATTGCATCAGCCCAGCCATCTCCTTTGAATTATATTTCCATCCCTCCCCTTTGGCAAGCCTCTATCTATAATCTCAATGTTTTTCGGCTCCCGCAGGCAATAAATGTCCTTGCAGTCTTATTCTTTCCTTCATATAGAACATGCACACAGTACGCCTTTTTCTTTTCTCAGGCCTGTTGTGGATGAATTTTGCCACAACTGCCTGGAGTTCAGGTTTTTTTTTTTCCTTTTTTTAATGTACAGGTTTGTGTAATTCCCCCTGGAATTGATGACAGCTCTTGGGAGCTGGAGTTTCCAAGGCAGCCATGGGAGCGGCAGCAGCCTTGAGAAAATAGGTTAGGGATATTTTTGAAAGTTAGGGGTGCTCCCTGTTTCCAGCCAGTCCTTCCACCACCCTCCCAGCTTCTCCTTCCTAATGTTTGGAGGCTCCTCAGATCCCCTGAATGTGTGCATTTAAATGCAGCCAGATCTCTCTTGCCAGCTGAGCTAAGCTGGGGGCCTCCCTCTTTAGATAGATTTTGCTGTTGGTCAGAAGTAGTGTGCCTTGGGGGGGGGGATAGGAATGGCTCTGTATCCAGGTGCACCCAAATGTATCTCCTTCCAAATCCTACCAAAATGCTTTCTGTCTGAGTGTTGGCGTGATTTCAGCAGTTGGGATGTTACCTGAGTTTGCAATTCATAGCATCCCATTTGCAGAGGTGTCTAGTGGGACAAGGTGAGGTGGCTGCCTCCGGGCCAAACTACACCTGACATTAAACCCATCATTTATTACTGAGTACAAGAGGAAGTGAGTTCAGGAGAAAACAGGAAAGAGTGACCTTTGCTTTACGGAATAGCCGCAGGGGGACCCAACTCAACACATGGGAAGGAGAGTTTACACTTTCCCCCATACCACCTTCCCACTGAAAATCACCCTTGAAAGCTTCAGGGTAACTGGCACAGGAACATTGGCACAGAGGAAACTATTCACCTTTGTTCCATGTGCTGTGTTCCAAAGCCAGACTGAGTCCCCACAGCATTTCGGGGGGGGGGTACTAAAAAGGGGCACTTTCAGCCTTTTCCAGAGTTCCTAACCATCAGTTCAACTTGCACATCCCTGATCTTGTCTGATCTCAGAAGCTAAGCAGGGTCAGGCCTGGTTAGTACTTGGATGGGAGACCGCCTGGGAATACTGGGTGCTGCAGGCTTATACCATAGTCTTGCGAGACTGAAGGTTGCCAAGCACAAAATCAGGGCTGGCTGATGGAGGTGGTGCCTCAAGAAGCAACTTGGTGATAGAAGCACACTTGTGTCCATCTGCTCATCTCCACTGCTTATCCTCTTCCTCCCACTCCTTGGATTGGAAAAGGGAGAAGGGGACAAAGCAGAAAAACAAGGGTGCAGTACTGGGCTAGAGTGTCAGAGATGCTCTGGTCCACCAGTCTCCTCTCCTCCCTGCATCCTCACTCACTCTGTTTTCACCTTTTTTCTCTAGTCCATGGAGCGGGATTTGCAGAGGCTGGCATGTCACCAGATGGGAGGCAGCATCTGACCTGCTGCCTTGGGCACTGAGAGGTCTTAGATCAGCCCTGCATGAAGTGTGGTTTGGCCCTCAGTCAGCAGATCTGGGGGGTGGCATTAAGAGCAATAACAGAATGGAGGACAGAGGAGCCCAGCCATCCAATCCTGCACAAGCCCCACGGAAATTATTGGGTACTGCGCGAGACCACAGTAAAGCTTTCTTGTGCAACTCTCATTCATTTCAATGAGCATATGCAGGAACATCTCAGTGGATTATTGTGCCCCATATTAATGTGGAGGGGGGGGGGTGAACTACCAGTTGGGACTTCCTCTCTGCAGACACCCCAATTTCTCGGGCAACGCAGCTAATTCGGGATGTGGGTCATCTTATTATAGCCAAGAAGACCACATCATAGCTATGCCTGGAGCTTCCACAGCAGCATGTCAGGTTTTGTACTCCAGCAGCCCCTTTTCTCTTCACATCTGTGAAAGCACTGCACTGGGGAGCAGAGCATGACGGGATGCAAGCAAAACACAGGCTGGACTGCCACATCTGCACTCTTGCTAAATATAGCCCTGGAATGGAGCCACCCATTTCCACGCTCACTCTGCCACACAGGCGATCTCCAGCACAAACAGCGCCCTTGCCTGTTTTCCAAGGCTCTGTCGCCCCCTGGTGGTGCATTGCGAGAACCGCGCTCCTCGTCCCCACCCCGCCTAAAGGAGCTTGCGAGACATTTCTCTCTGCGTTTTAAAATGCAACATTAAAGCTTCCTAAAATGGAGTTGCTGCTTCTTTTGAATCCAAAATGAAGGCGCTTGGGTAGCAGAACCAGTAGAATTTTTTTTTTTTTTAAAGTGGTGGGAGGAGGCAGGAAAGACATGTTTTTGAAATAAATAAATAAATAAGTAAATAAGTAAGTAAGTAAATAAATAAATAAATACGCAAGCAAGCCAGCAAGCAAGCCACAATTCACAATGTGGACAAATTTTACGAATTAAACACACACACACACACACACACACACACACATTGAACAGAGCAGGCAGAAGGGGCAGCATCAAAGCACTGCAAGAGAGTCTGTTGCAGGGGAAAAAAACCAGTGATCACTGAAAATCAGTGATGACTACAATCACTGCTCAGGCTGAAGGAGGGGGGGGGGGACCTGGAAAAAAAAAAGGCTCCTGGAGATTTGCAACTGTTTTGTCAATAAGGATTACCTGCAGCAGAGATTATTTGCGCACTCTCATGGAGTGCCTGTTCTAATGGAATCTGGACAAACCTGAGACCCAGCTGAGAAGGGTTTGGTGCGCATAGGAAGAGATTGTGATCTGTTAACAAATGCTTTGCAAACCAGAGCTGTGTGAAAGCAGCTGATCGAGTATGGCCATTGGTTTTCTCAGTGCTATGGTGGAAATGGAGAACCGATGTCCGCACCTAGCGCAGTCGATCCAGTCAGTCATCAAAACTGCTGGGCATGTTTGGATTTCAAGAGCTGTAGCCAGAGGCCTGGACTGGATCACATATAAAAAGATGCTGCTTGGCCCTACTCTCCTACAAACTCAGGCTGCAAGACTGCAACACTTTTCTGGGAATAAGCTCCATTGAGCACAGCAGGTCTTACTTCTGAGTAGACACGCCTAAGACTGTGCTCTCAGTGCGTGCCTCCAGACACTAGCAGCTAGGCACCTCTCTCACTGATAGGCTGTTAGGGGCAATAGGACCCAATCCTGTCCAACAGTCCACTGCCAATGCAGCCTTGCCAATGGAGCATGCACTGCATCCTGTGGTGGGGTACAAGTTATGGAGGCCTCCTCAAGATACGGGAATGTTTGTTCCCTTATCTTGGGGCTGCATTACAGGTGTATCAGCACTGGAAAGTTGGTTAGGATTGGGTTCTTAGTCTTTCCATCGCTCTCCTAAAGATCAAGATGGTTGCGGGAGCTCTAGGAAACTAGAGGTTGCCTGGGAGGCCTCTGTGGCATGCACAGGCATAAGAAAACACCAGATGTAGAAGAAAATGGAAATTCCATTCAAATGCTGCAGGGTTTCTCAAACTGTGGGTCGCAGCCTGATTGTTAGTGGTTCGTGAAGCTGTAACTGACAAACTAATAGCAGAAGAGGAAAACACATCGAACCCTATGAAAAGTGAAACTTGCAAGTAGACAACCACGCCTTGGTCCATTGTGAAGGACAGGCCAAGAGGAATCCAGTGCCACCAGAATGGTCCTGATCCGATGAACGCAGCCCCCCCAAAAAACAACCAAGAAGGAAGTCCCTCCCTTCAAGTTCACAAACGTACTGAGCCCAATGGAAAGCAAAACTAAGCCACGTGGTCACATTTATGAGTAATCAAGCAGGCCTTGGCTTGTGTGGAAGGTCAGGCAAAGGGAAGTGCAAGGCTTCCACAAAGGTCCCAATCCAATGAATGTGGAGAGCAACTGCCCTTCTTTACCGCAGCAGGGCATCTTTTCCAGTGGCTATTGCATGGCCCTTTTCTGTATTTTTTTTTTTTTTTTTTAAGATTGTGAGCCCCTTGGGGACAGGGAACCATTTCTTCATTTATTTTGCCACTTTGTGAACTACTGCTATTGAAAAGCAGCATATAAGTATTCTTAACTGATTGATTATCTGTTTCTTGCCATCGTCTGCCAAGAATGGAATCCACTGGCTGGCCAAACTATAACATGATTTTAAAATATTAGATAGGACTATAGAGGAAAGAGTCATCAATGGTTAAATTGGCTTTACTGTGTCTCCGAAAGCAAGGCAACTTTCCATATACTCCCTGGCAACCTGGGAGGGGTTCTGCATTTCTAAGGGAAGTTTGTGCTCCCAGCCCTGTGTTAAGGGTTGCTCTCCTTCTGATGAACCACATGCAACCAGAGTGAGGTTTTTGGTTTTTCAGGTGGATGCCCTTAGAGGTGAAAGGCACTCTGCTTATACTCAGAAGCATTTTGCTTGAGTGCTTTAATTTCTGAAAACAAACATGTGGAAACCCGAGTAAGAATATCTCATAACTGGCAGTTTATTTGGAGAAGTAGCATATGATTTAGCAGAGGGCACATGTCTTTCACATTTTAAAATCTATAACATTTGATTTTATTCATATCTATGCAATTAAATAACTTTCAACACGTCAAGCTACCTATGCTTGTGTTTTGGTTATTATCCTACAAACCCTATTGAAAAATACTTGAGTTGTTCAGGAGCCCTTCAATGTGCAGAAGAACTTCCCAGCGCCCCATATTAATTAGTGGGATGGGGATAGTGCCATAGCTCTGTGATAGATAGGTGCAGCCTCCTCTCCCGAGCACTTGGGGAAAATGCCACTTCCTTTCCTCCCCCACTGCTCCATGTAAAGTGGCTGGGTAGGGAGGATGCTGGGAGCAGAGAGGTCTTGCTCACAGGATCCTCCCATCCTGGCTCTCTCAAAGAAGGTAGGACAGCTGAGGAAGAGATGGTGATGACAATGAGGTAGGTAGGTAGGGTGCATGCTGGAGCAGGGTCATGTGGTGGCATGCATGCTGGTGTGAGGTGCTGTCGCATAGGCTGGCAAGGGGTGCTGAATTTGTGGTGGGTAAAGGAATTTGCTACTGTTTTGGGCAAAGAATTGGCACAGCTGCGGGCCACCCTTAATGGTAACTGCCCAACCTGTATAAGAACATAAGATGAGCCCTGATTGATCAGGCCAAAGCCTCATCTAGTCCAGTTTTCTGTACCTTACAGTGGCCCACCAGATGCCTCTGTATAGATACCTGTATAGTGTTGCTACTTCCTTTCATCTGACATTCAGAGAAAGCCTACTTCTAAGACTTCTAGGTTGCACATCTTCTACTTCTAGGTTGCACATACCTATCATGGCTTGTAATTTGTGACAGATGTTTTCCCCGTCAGTCTGTCCAATCCCCCTTTAAAAGCATCTAGGCCAAGTGTCATCATCACATCCTGTGGCAAGGAGTTTCACAGTAATTCTACATGCAGAAGATCCCAGGTTCAGTTCCTGGCAGCTCTAGGTAGGGATAGGAAAAGACCCTATGTCTGAAACTCTGTAGAGCTGCTGACAGGCAGTGGTCAGTACTGACCTACATGGATCAGTAGTCTGACTCAATGAGGGCAGCTTCCTTTTTCTGTCTGGACTTTCCTTCTCCTACCCCCACTGGTCTTGGGCCAGCCCTGTCACCAAGTGAATTGTTAAGAGAAGATTTTGTGCTGAGTAAGATTTTAAAAATATCTGAAAGTTCCTTGCTGTAGCAGAACAACATTAAATATTGAAACAGTGGTTATATTGGGTCTGATTCAACCCCCAAAAAGCTGGCTTGCACAGTGGAAACAGATGCTTGGGCTGCTTTTTTTTCTCTCCCCCCCCCCCTTTTAGAGCACACACTTTTAAAGTAAGAGATCAGCGTTTTGCAACTGGTAAATGTTGTGCATTGGAAAGCGTTCAAAATGTGTGCACCAGGATGGGCTGAGGGTGCAGTTCTGCTAATGCAACCAAGAAAAAAGAGACATTTGGGCATTCAGCAAAAACACAACAGGACATGCCTGTGGGGAGTGTTCCATAAAGGCAGAGCCCACAGGATTGTGGGTAAACTGGTTGCAAAACCTTCTCATCCCAAGAGCAAACTGTTTAATTATGAAACGTCTGCTTTTAGTAAACTGGGCCAAAGTGCTAAAGAGAGGTTCCTCTTTCCACAGCCCACTCCAGATCTGTCGACACCTCTGTAGGTTTTTCAGTCCCCCTCCTCCTCCTGAAGTGGGTACTTGCTGGAGAAATGCAACAAGAAAGCAAAGAGGGAAGGGAAGACCCTGGGCCCAAGCTGAGTCATGAAAGGAAACCTTCCGCTGCTCACAACTTCTCAGGGCTACAGTGAAGACTCTGCAGGCTCAGGGCACAATCCTAACCAGGTCTGTTCAGAAGTAAGTCCTATTTTGTTAAATGGGGCTTACTTTCAGGAAAGTGTGGTTAGGATGGCAGCCTTAATGGGACTGAGGGTGGCCAACAGAGCAAAGACTACATGTTGCGGTGCTGATCCCTCCCTTGCCCACCAAAACAAAGTACTGATATGGAACCACTGTTATGCACCAGTGATGGGCAAGATCTCCCAGCTCACCTCAGAACTGAGTGAACTTTCCTGAGCTTTTTTTGAGAGAGATATAAACTGAGAAGGGCCATAGGGAGGCCTAGACCAGTGATTTTCAGCCACTGGCATATTGGTGTGCCACTAATGGTCCACAAGTATGCCATGGGTGGTTGGGGAAACGTCATTTCTTAGTAGGGCCGTTGGGGGATGTGAGACCCCCACCGGCAGCGTGGTGTGCCTTGACAATTTTAGCACCTTGTCAGTTTGCAGTGATATGAAAAATTGATGGTCACTTATGAACAAGTGCTAGTCCCAGTGCAGAACTTTAGGGGCACTCTCTTCATATTTTTCTTCATTTTTTCAGCTCTCCATTTATTCCTCCTCTTTGCTTCCTGTTCTTTAACCAGTGACCCATCCACAAGGAGACCTGAGCTTCAAATACTGATGAAGAAAGCCTCCCTGGCAGCTCTTAACCACTAGGCTGGTCCGGACAAGAGCAGGCAGGTCCTTCAGGCAACACAGTCATTCACTGTTCAGGGCTCAAAAGGTCAGCACCAGCAGTTTGAAATGAATTTAGAAACAACCAGTAATCAGTGGAGGAGCTGTTGTAACAACAACACTTGATACCCACCACCCAAGGCATCCCACGTAGAGCGCATTATACTAATCTCATCTTGATGTCACCAAGGCATTTATCGCTATGGCCATATCTGGTATCTCCAGAAACAGGTGCGGTTGGCACACCAAACAGTTTGGGACAAAAGTGCTCCTGGCAGCAGTTAATACATGAGTCTCCAGGCTGAAATCATATCTAGGCCCTGTGAATCTAGGAGTGCTGCCCAGTCTGGCACAAACTGAATCCCTGTGTCTGTAACTGCAGGTTTACTGTCCAGTGGTACTGCAGTATTGTCTGAACTGTGCATCGTTTGTCCTCCCCATCTGAAAATGATGCAATAACAGGGGAGGGGAATATTCAGGAATCACTCACACCTCTAGGCGAAGAATTATACACTACCATACATGGCGCACTCACACAAAGGAGGAAAGACAACATGAAACATGTCATCAATTTGGCTGCACGTGATGAGACACAGAAAATCAAGAGGGGTTGTGGGCAGGGTTACAGCCATAGGAGAATTTGTAGTAATGCTGAGATCATGGGGATAGGTTGCGAAGATCCAGCATTTCAAAACTGGGGAGGAACACAGGAAGGAGCTGGAAAAGAAAACCCAGATTTCATGTCTGAAATCAGTGGGTGATAAAATGGATGTGTTTGGGACGCCTGATCTCAAAGGGGAAGGGACCAAGCAAAAATCCCCCAGTGCCATCTTCTGAAACCACCCTTCCAAGGCAGACGGGAATGTTTTTTGGTAGTTGTGTGCTGGCACCAGGATGCCAGGTTGCTTGCATTTGAGTAAGCGCCTACTTGGGGCCACCCATGTCAACCTCTTGCTGCCTCCTAGTGCTGCTTCAGGCATTGCAACTGCTGATGGTATTGAGGATTCAGGAGTTCACCCATCTGGGTGGGCCCTCTAATGGGGAAAAGCCCTTAGCCAGGGCCTAATCTGGGCCACCCTCAGTGCCACCTAAGTTCTATAGTTAAGCTTTGGGAATTAGCAAATAGGCCTGACTAACTTATGTGTAAATAGCTTTTTCCTTAATGCTTCTGTCCTTTACAGCTTTGAAGACAAACTTGAAATTAGGAGATGATTATTTCAACCTGCAAAATTCACAGAACCCAAAAGGATTCATGAATAAAGTGTACGAGTCAGTTTTGCAGTGACTGGAGGTCAGGGAGGCTTCAGTGCCCTGTATATTTTCTTGCCCTTCCTGAAGACTAACAGAAGCAGAATAAATGATGCAGATTGAGAAGTAGGCATACCTTGAATAATTGATATACGTAGGTTGCAGAATGCAGTTTTTTGTGACCCAGTATTTGGGTTAGTCAAGGAAAACTTTTGCTCCCCCCCTTTTCATGTTGTTGGAAACCTTCAGTCTCGAAAGACTATGGTATCGCGCTCTGAATGGTGGTTCTGGAACAGCGTCTAGTGTGGCTGAAAAGGCCAATCCGGGAGTGACAATCCCTTCCACACTGGGAGCAAGTGCAGTCTGTCCCTGGTCTGTCTCCCTGGCTATGGGCCTTCCTTCTTTGCCTCTTTGCCTCAGTCTGTTGGCCAAGTGTCTCTTAAACTGGAAGAGGCCATGCTGCACAGCCTGCCTCCAAGCGGCCAGGGTTTCCCACCTGTTGAGGTCCATTCCTAAGGTCTTCAGATCCCTCTTGCAGATGTCCTTGTATCGCAGCTGTGGTCTACCTGTAGGGTGCTTTCCTTGCACGAGTTCTCCATAGAAGAGATCCTTTGGGATCCGGCCATCATCCATTCTCACAACATGACCGAGCCAACACAGGCGTCTCTGTTTCAGCAGTGCATACATGCTAGGGATTCCAGCTTGTTCCAGGACTGTGTTGTTTGGAACTTTGTCCTGCCAGGTGATGCCGAGGATGCATTGGAGCCAGCGCATGTAGAAAGCGTTCAGTTTCTTTGTTGTGAGCGAAGAGTCCATGACTCACTGCAGTACAGAAGTGTACTCAGGACGCAAGCTCTGTAGACCTGGACAGCTTCCTGTTGGACCAGACTCTCTTTGCGAGTCTGGAAAACATGGTAGCTGCTTTACTGATGCATTTGTTTAGCTCGGTATTGAGAGAAAGAGTATCGGAGATCGTTGAGCCAAGGTACACAAAGTCATGGACAACCTCCAGTTCATGCGCAGAGATTGTAATGCAGGGAGGTGAGTCCACATCCTGAACCATGACCTGTGTTTTCTTCAGGCTGATTGTCAGTCCAAAATCTTGGCAGGCCTTGCTAAAACATTTCATGAGCTGCTGGAGATCTTTGGCAGAGTGGGTAGTGACAGCTGCATCATCGGCAAAGAGGAAGTCACGCAGACATTTCAGCTGAACTTTGGACTTTGCTGTCAGTCTGGAGAGGTTGAAGAGCTTTCCGGAGATAGATGCCTTCTGTTGCAGTTCCAAACGCATGCTTCAGCAGGACAGTGAAGAAAATCCCAAACAAGGTCGGTGCAAGAACACAGCCCTGCTTCACTCCGCTTCGGATGTCAAAGAGGTCTGATGTGGAGCCATCGAAGACAACAGTGCCCTTCATGCCCTTGTGGAAAGACCTGATGATGCTGAGGAGCCTGAGTGGACATCAGATCTTGGGGAGAATCTTGAAGAGGCCGTCTCTGCTGACCAGGTTGAAAGCCTTCGTGAGATCTATGAAGGCTATAAAGAGTGGCTGTCGTTGTTCCCTGCATTTCTCCTGCAGTTGTCTAAGGGAGAATACCATATCAGTGGTGGACCTGTTGGCTCGGAATCCACACTGTGATTCTGGATAGACGCTCTCTGCAAGTACCTGGAGCCTCTTTAGTGCAACTCGGGCAAACAGCTTTCTTACAACACTAAGGAGAGAGATGCCGTGGTAGTTGTTGCAGTCACCCCTGTCGCCTTTGTTCTTGTACAGCATGATGATGTTTGCATCCCTCATGTCTTGAGGTACTCCACCTTCTCTCCAGCAGAGACAGAGGATTTCATGCAGCTCAGTGACGATTATATCTTTGCAGCACTTTAGGACTTCAGCAGGGATGCTGTCTTTTCCAGGTGCCTTGCCAAAGGCAAGGGAGTCCAGGGCCACGTGAATTTCTGCTAGGGTTGGTTCACTGTCAAGCTCCTCCAGCACACGCAGGCACTCAATGTTGTTCAGCGCATCTTCAGTGACTACATTTTCTCTGGAATATAGCTCAGAGTAGTGCTGCACCCAGTGTTCCATCTGCTGCGCCCAATCCTGGATGACTTCACCTGCAGCAGACTTCAGAGGGGCATTTTCTTCTGTGTTGGACCTAGGGCCTGCTTGATCATACATCCCCTTGATGTTGCCCGTGTCAGCTGCTATCTGTATCTGGGAACAGAGCTGGAGCCAGTAGTCGTTAGCACATCTCCTGGCAGTCTGCTGAACTTTGCTGCGAGCAGCTCGGAAGACCTGCAGGTTGTGCTCACTAGGGCAGGTCTTGTATGCTGCTTGAGCTCTCCTCTTTTCCTCAATGACTGGTGCCAACTCCTCAGAGTGTGCTTCAAACCAGTCTGCTGCCTTGTTGGTCTTCTTGCGATAATGGCCTTCTAGAGTTTTGCTGTCATCACGGTCTCTGTGTCAGCAACACGTTCTTCAACACAAAGCCCCATAGAGTCTCTTGGAGACACCCAAGATCAAAGCACTGGCACCAGCTTGACCTGATTCTCACCAAACGCTCCAGCCTTCCCAGCATCAAGATCACACGTGGTTATCAGGGTGCTGACACTGACCACTCCCTGGTGTGCAGCAGAGTGATGTGCAGAGTGGTGTGCAGAGTGATGTGCAGAGTGGTGTGCAGCAGAATGACTGCAAACTAAGCCACTGTATCATACGAAAAAGGAAGGAAGACCTCACATTGATACCAGCAAGACCCGGGATCAGAGAAAAGTGGAGGAATTTGCACAAGCGCTGGAGGAATCTCTTCCAGGCCCGGCCGACGCAAAAGCATCCAACAGATGGGAACATTTCAAGAATGCCGTTTACAACACCGCCTTGCCCCCCTTTTCAGTACAAAGTATATTTTGACCCTGGTTATATCTGCTCACACACTGGGTTAAGCTTCATGCCAGTTTCTCTCACTAACTCGTGCCTTCTTGCCATCTCAAAGCCTTCGTGGAGAAATCTTTCAGCTCATGGTAAACTGAAGAGAGATTCATTCACAGACAAATCTGCAGGTGGCCTTGGATAAGTTTGCAGAAAGACAGCAAGGAGACATTCTCCCCCCTCTGGCATTTCTTGCAAAAGGTTTATGGAGCTCAAAGTAGCTTTTCTTGTATTGCCTTGTAGTTACACGCAAGATGGAAAAACCAGTTCAACTATGACGATGTTCTGGTGAGCCTTTTTCTAAAACCAGTGCAACTTGTCCAGGATGTCAGCTCTTCAAGTTTGATGCAGCCCAAAGTTAATTATCCCCTGGAGAAAAATCTGCAGGGGGAGAAGGGGACTGAGGAAGGCGGAAACCTGTAGCAAACAGAGGGGAGAATATGTAAAAGGGCCTATATGTAAAAGAGAAGCTGTGTTCAAAGTAATTTCCAACCTCCCTCCCCCCATTCCTTTATCTTTGAGATGTCTTGTACTCGGTGCTTTAATGTTTATTTTCCTTGTTCTGAAGCTAAAATTGCATCTTAAGCATGGGCTATGCAGATGTACGCTTGTTTTTTCATTGTTCAATAGCAAGTGGAGATCAGGACTGTGTTGGGGTTTTTGTATAAGCCCCTTGCAAAATTGAACTATTTCATACTTGCTTGACGTCTCCATCTAAGTAGTGATATCCATGTGATGGCTGCATTTTTGCACAACATGCATTCTTTTTAATGGACAGGCCTTCCTGGGATTCACTCAGGGAAGCTTTCCACTGGGATTGTGTCTCCTGGACTGAATCTCTGTGTCCCCCTTTGCTGCCTTTTAACAGCACCTTCAGTGTGTGACCTGGGGCAGCTCTCTTACCCTGTTTTAGGGCCATAGGCTTGTCCTCTTCTATAATGCAGGAGTGGGAATGAGGCAGATGGTAACACTAGCATGTGGGAGCAGCTCCCCCATCTGTAGCAGCAGCAGCAGCTTCTGTACATGAAGCCAAGCAGAGAGGCATGGACCGTGCACATAGCAACCATGTAACACCAATCAGCTTTTTCTGTGTATGACCATTCCTCAGACCTGAAGATTCTGCTGCTTCTCCCCCATTCACCTTCTGCAAGCATAACAGTCAACAGTCAACAAAACCCTTATTAGGCATAAAGTAAGCATAACTGTCTAGCTGCCAGACAGGATTTCCTTTTCCCATCAAGGAAAAAGTAGATGTGCAAATGATTCTGAAAAAAAAGATGCACAACAATGCCTTGACTTTCATCCACTTTCATGGCTTCGCCCTCTCAGCTGTTTACAATTCAGATCCAGAGCCCCACTGGATCAGCCCAGAGGCACATCTAGTCCAGCTTCCTGTACCTCACAGTGGCCCACCGGATACCCAAGACAAGATACCTTTGTCCTGCATCTGAAGTAGCCTATTTCTAAAACCAGGAGGTTGCAAGTACCCATCATAGCTTGTAACCTTTGATGCGCTTTTCCTCCAGAAATCTGTCCAGTTCCCCTTTTAAAGGCATCTAGGCCACGCACCATCACCACATCCTCTGGCAAGGAGTTCCACAGACTAATTACACGCAGGGTAAAGAAATGTTTTCTTTATATATAACCACATGTTATAACATTACTGCATTCCAAATTTCATCCCCATGCTTCCTCTTTCGTCCAGTTTGAGCCAACCTTCCAGAGTGTTGGCAACCTTCAGTCCCGAAAGACTATGGTATCACGCTCTGAATGGTGATTCTGGAACAGCGTCTAGTGTGGCTGAAAAGGCCAATCCGGGAGTGACAATCCCTTCCACACTGGGAGCAAGTGCAGTCTGTCCCTGGTCTGTCTCCCTGGCTATGGGCCTTCCTTCTTTGCCTCAGACTGTTGGCCAAGTGTCTCTTCAAACTGAGCCAACCTTCCATGATGTTCGTATGTTTATTTTTCTTTTATTTCTCTTTATTTAGGTAAGTTTTGCCTACCTATTTAGGTAGGCCTATTTAGGTAGACCAAGTGTCTCTTCAAACTGAGCCAAACTTCCATGATGTTCATATGTTTATTTTTCTTTTATTTCTCTTTATTTAGGTAGGTTTTGCATGCACTCATGTGTTATATAGTTATTTATGTTTTACACCAACCAAAATTAATGCGCAGGCGAAATGCTTTGACATTCATCCATTGTTGGTTTTTGCCCATGCTCTGGTCCCTAACCAGATGAAAGCGCACAATATGGCCACCTGGGTCCTCTTTCCTCAGTGTAGACAGCCACTCTTGAACACTTTCACGAGGATGGGGGTTGAAGAGATGAGGACTTGAGGAGGAGCGTGCAGCTTCATGCTTTCCTTCATGAAATGGAAAGGAGAAGACACTGATGTCCTACAGCCTCACTGATGAGCCAAAGATGAAAGTGTCGGAATCAGAGCCAGCACTGGAGAGGAAGGAAGGTTGAGAAGCAGGAAGTTTTGTGAGGCAAAACTCAAAAGAACAGTTGGTTCTGAATCTGCATGTGTAACAGTGCCTTGGAGAACAATAATATTTGCCTGGCTACCTTTCCTGTGAAGAACCTGTTGGCCTGTTTCTGTGTGTATTTGAACTCCCTGGAATGCACAGGGTTCCCCGTGGTTCAATAGAAGGTGTTGTTCACAAAGCCAAGGCACTTGAAGCCTCCTGTGCAGGATATTTCCTGTTGGACCAAGCAGCGACCTAAGTTTTATCACAGCTATAAGCTGAGAACAAGTTCAAGTCCTTGAATTCAGTGCCAGAAAAAAGACAAGAAATCATGTTTGGCAACAGGGATTATCAGAGAGAAGGAAAGGGCGTTTGAAGCTATCCATGGTTCACCTCAATTAAAAAAAAATTGGGGTTAAGGGATTTTGCTGGATGAAATTATTTCCAGAATTGCTGGGCAGTAAACTACAGAATATGATAGAGCAGAGGCATAGCTGGTGATGGGGGCACTCTGGGAACCACCCCAGAGAGTCACATGAAGGGGTGCCACTGTGAGGCCAGCCAAGATTTGGCTTGCCACTATCTCTAAGTGTTTCTTCAAACACTTAGAAGTGGCAGCAGGTGTGCTCTTGCTGTGCCGCTCCCCGTTTCTTTGGAAGGAACCGGGGGGGGGGGTGGCACAGCGAGATTGCACCCACAGCATTTTTCGAACATGAGTCAGCTAGTCAGCCGAGCTGCTAATTCAGCCATTTTCTCACTCTGCTTTTGGAGTGCAGTGAGAAAGCAGCCGACACACCAAGAAGCACTAGTGGTGGCATAGTAATGTCATCACACCATTGCCAATTACTTCCACTTCTGTGCACTCGGGGGCGAGGTTGACGCCAGGAGTCTTCGCCCTGGGCGGCAGATGCGGTTGCTACACCACTGATAGAGCAGGCAGTTTTCAATATTCCAGTGAATAAGAGCCAAGCTACACATTACATGGGTGCAGTGGCGTTGTTAGGGGGTGCAGGGGTGTGCACTGCACCTGGTGATGTGAACACCACTGAGTGACACCACTACTCACCAAAAAATTTTAAATCTTGGTATTTTCAAATAATGCCATAACGTTATATATCAATCAATGTGCATTTTCATGCAGAACGCAATGGAACAAACAGCATTGAAATATCTCCCTTCTATCAAAAGTTGCAGCCAAAAAACCCATGAGAGCAGGGTGATGGCACATCACCATGCCCACTGCCCGGGGCATTGCCCTGCCAACTGCATGGGAAGAGGTTCATCACAGAGGGGAGGTGCTGGTCTCCTGCACCCAGTGACACCATTGTGTGGGTGATCTATGATTGGCTCTCCCAAATATTTTTCTTTTGCTAAAAGCAGCCCTGTGAAGCCCTGATTGGGCATAAGGTCCAGATCCCAATGCCAATTCCCCGTTGCAGACCACCCCTGAGCTGCTATTGGAGCCATAGAAGGAAAGACATGAGGCACTCATAACATAAGACACTGTTGCCATTTTTAGAAAAACCTGACCTAATCACCATTACCCTGCACATGCCCGATCTCATCTGATCTCGGAAGCTAAGCAGGGTCAGGCCTGGTTAGTACTTGGATGGGAGACCGCCTGGGAATACCGGGTGCTGTAGGCTTATACCATAGTCTTCCGAGACTGAAGGTTGCCAACCACCCAACCATACCTTGATCACGTCCAGATTGCATACCTCCACTCTAACTGCACCTGAAGAGCATCCAGAAATGATAATGGGTACAATCTGTTAACTGGGGCAGCATATTGAGAGCACATTAGGCCAGGCCTATGGGATCTGCATTATGGTTGGCAACCTTCAGTCTCGAAAGACTATGGTATAAGCCTACAGCACCCGGTATTCCCAGGCGGTCTCCCATCCAAGTACTAACCAGGCCTGACCCTGCTTAGCTTCTGAGATCAGACGAGATCGGGCACGTGCAGGGCAACCATTGCTGCCTCATGGGATCTGCATTAAAACAACCTCTTTGTTTCCAGGCTCAGTTCAAGGTGTAGGTTTACAAATGGCCTGGGACTTGGATGCCTTATGTCCCTAAAGAAAGAAAGATTTTCAGAGACCTAGCCTGCTGAATGTGTAAATGGCTGAAGCTGTCTACCCAGACTGTTTAATGGCAGCCTTCAGCATCCAGATGATTGTGGCTGGTTGGATCAGAGGCATTGCTAGAGGCAGCAGAGCCCAGGGTAGTGATGTTGTGACATCATTTCCGGGTTCTCCCAGAGGAGGAGGGGATGGCGGCGTTTTGGCAATCTGGCTGCCACCCCCATTCCTTCTCCTTTGGAGGCTCCTGTTGAACCTGTAAAAGAGGAGGAATGGGGCAGCAGCCAGACTGTCAAGCCACCAAAAGCATGAAGAGGTAGCAACAGCCTCTACATATCTGTGACCTTGACTGCTGCTGCTATTTCTCTTGCTGCCATTGTCTCGGCTGGGCCTCATGCGGCACCCACTTTCTCCAATCTGTTACATAGGGCAAACCACCACCACCCCATCTCCCACTTGCTATGCCTCTGGGTTGGATTATTTTAATCTAGCATCAGCAGAAATGACCTAGCCGAAAGGCCACAGATACACTGATCTTTACCTGGGAATAAACAAACAATGGCTCTAAAATCCCCAGCCACCAAAACCTTGAAATAATATCCTGTAAATCACCTGCAGAAACAAATCCCTGGCATTAAAAAATTAGATTTGCTGCAGGGCACAAGCCCTGTGCAAATTCTTGGGCAATATTTCACCTCTTTGCGTCAACTAGTATTTTCCTTTCCATAGAAGGAGTGAAGACTCATCAGTCTCTCCCATTGTGTCATCACTGAAACCATCAAGGCCAGTCATTCACAGAATTCTCTCAAGTGCCACATACCCTTTTCAGCCCCACTCCAGAGCTATGTAGGAGAGCAACCAGTCCATACCAGACAAACGAAGTGAACACAAACCCTGCGACCCTTCCCAATCTCCATAATCCAGTGCCTATTTGTAGCCATGTCATTTTTTAATAGTAGAGGGTTGAGCCTCCATTTGCCTAAAGAGAACATCCGAAGGTCGCCAGTTCAAGGCCACCAGCACCGTGCGACCTTGAAGCAGCTGACAAGCTGAGCCGAGCTATTCCATCTGCTCTGAGCGTGGGAGGATGGAGGCCAGAATGTGCGACCAGATCAAGAAAGAAACACCTGAATGTTGTAGTTTCTTGAAAGATAGAAACCTTCTTTCAAATTGTAAAAATCCCTACAGGGATTTAATTTGCCTGCCTATGTAAACTGCCTTGAATAAAGTCTAAGGAGAAATCTGAGGACCAAGAAAGGTGGTATAGAAATACCTTTATTATTATTATTATTATTATTATTATTATTATTATTATTATTATTATTATTATTATTATTATTAGGCTGATGCCTGGAGAACTTGAACCTGTTTATAAAAAAAAATTCCTGAAATACACAAGACTTTTTTTCCCATTCAAATTCACATATCTTGAGAATGCTGACAAAAATCAAAAGATTTTTTTTTTAATACTTCAGTTGACTTGTGAGTTGTCCAAGTGGTTTGGCCTGTTTGAGCACAATCCCGTGCATGTCTGCTCAGAAGTATGGCCCATTGATGTCAATGGGACTTACTCCTAGGTAAGTGTGTATAGGATTGCAGCCTGTATCAAGCGTTTAATCCAAAACCTGTGATACCTTGTGAGTCACATGTTTTCATGCAAAACGCTCCTTGGTTTAAATGGATTCAGACTAGACACAAAAGGTTCATCTCTCTGAATGCCAGTGTGGTGGTGTGGCCGGCAGGGCAGACCAGGGCACAGGTTCAGATCCTCCCTTAACTAGCATTCATGCATACAGTTTTTGCTGTTCATTAGCACAGCAATATGATCGCCTTGATGACCAGAACATGGGGTATTTGTTTTATTTATCTAGAAATGTATACGTGGACAGTTTTGTTAATTGTGAAGGCCATGTTGGGTACAGTCCAGCAACTGTTTGTTGTGAGTATTGATAGGGAGCTAGCTAGGGTTACCGAAAGCCGCAAAACCAAACGAAAACAGCCTGACCTACATTTATGCTGTTAAGGGCAACTTGATCTGCAGAAATCAGCAAGAGACATTTTTCACATCATGGGGATGACCATAACCCACTGCTAACGTCAACAGAGCAAGCTGCTTTAAAAGCACAAGAGTTGGCAATCCTCAATAGGACTTCAGAACCACGGATCTCCACAGAATTTAGTTGGGAATCCTTTTGCTGGATGACATCCAATGCAAGTTAGTGTGATAACCCATAATTTTAATAAGATTGGTGATCATACCTACAGGAAGCTTCCAGAGAGCATTCAGCACACAGTTTGGTGGCAGCTTGTACACATCATAGAGATGCTGTGCAGTGGTTCTCACACATTTAGCACTGGGACCCACTTTTTAGAATGAGAATCTGTCAGGACCCACCGAAAGTGATGTCATGACCAGAAATGACATCATCAAGCAGAAAATTTTTTAACAATTCTAGGCTGCAATCCTACCCACACTTACCCAGGAATAAGTCCCACTTACTATCATTGTTACAAGAACATACATAGTAGCTTGTTAAAAGTCCAGGTCTATAACATTTCCCCAAATGCAGTCACATACCATGGTAGCATCAAGTCTAATATATTAAAAACAAAACACTGAAATGAATGGGGACCCACCTAGTGGGTCCTGACCTGCAGTTTGAGAAACACTGTTGTAGTGAATAAAGAAGCTCTTGTGTTTGAGGGAGCTTCATCTGTACCCCAGTGATTCTGCTCACATGCAGTTGCTGGATAAATGCCTGGTTCAACTATCGGATGCACTAATATGAAGATGAGGGGAAAGGGATGTGTGTTGTGAAACACCCTGACCATGCAAAATCTAGGCACGGAATTGCCATATTTTCAGAAAACCTTTCAGCATCTTAATTCATGAAAACGACTCTGTTCCAAGTTTTGTGCTTATTACCCAAGTGTATTATTAAATGCTTCCAAGGCACCTGGATACTCTGTATTGATAAGTGAAAATTGCAAAAGCAGTGTCATCATAAGGCAAGAATCACAGTCATGAAGCAGCTGACCACATCACACGAATGTTAGAAATAGCATTGGAACTGAAACCCACGTTCTCCACATGTCCAATGACAGTGATAGATGTAGTCACTTATAAGTACCAAATAACTCTACAGCAGTGTTTCTCAACATTTGTCCTAATCTGTACCCCTTCACAGGGTCCACCTTTTTGAAGTACCACTGGATTTACATCATTGCCAGTTACTTCTGGGTTGGGAGGCCAGATGTGACATTGGGGATTGGACAAGTTTCTGGAGGAAAAATCCATTATGGGTTACAAGCCATGATGTGTATGTGCAACCTCCTGATTTTAGAAATGGGCTATGTCACAATGCCAATGCAAGGGAGGGCACCAGGAGGCAGGTCTCTTGTTATCTGGTGTGCTCCCTGGGGCATTTGATGGGCCTCTGTGAGATACAGGAAGCCTATGGCCTGATCCAGTGGGCTGTTCTTAGGTTCTTATGTTCTTATGACATGACAAATGTCAGTAAGAGGCTCAGGGTGGACGGGAAGGTTTTTTCAAGCGCAGAAAAGCATGCTTGGCAGCTCTGTCTGCTGAAGTGAGCCTCTTACCGCATTTGTTGCACCATGCTCCTGGTCTCACTGCTGGGCACCAGGTGTCTAGGGGTCCCAAGAGTAGCACCAGACACCACCTCAAGTACCACTGGTGGTACTCATACGACTAGTAGAGAAACACTACTCTAGGGTTAAAATACATGTATAAACATGTGGAAATAAAATATTATTAGCAGTATTTATATACCATTTTTCAACAAAGTAAATGAAATAATTAAATAACTGTAAAAATAAATAAATAAGTGTGTGTGTGTGTGTGTGTGTGTGTGTGTGTGTGTGTGTGTGTGAAGTACTGTTGTCCTTACAACAACCCTGCAGGGTAAGTATTATTACTCCGCTATTGCAGCTGGGGAGCTAAGGCCAAGAGCCAGCAGGTTGCTTCAGGTCACCTAAATGAGTTCATGGCAGAGGCAAGAGTCAATGAGAACAGGCCTGACTTGCAACTCAATCTCTTTAGCTGCCACCTCACACAACTTCTTTTGGCATGGTTAGGTCTGGATCGAGGCACCGATACATGTTTATACTAGATCCCCCCCCCCCAAAAAAGAAACTATTATATTCATCTAAAATGTATATTCTGCCTTCCATCCCTGTCAGGAAGTGCCCAAGGCAACTCACCAGTATTTGCTTTCTTAGATTTAGTAAAATGAAATATTAAGGGTCAGCAGTTTTTCTCTTTAAGTTCTACTTCTCCTCCTCCACCTAAGACAGTTGGTGTTTCCCTCTGAATGAAGGGAGGCACAGGTCAGCTTCAAAAAGCACCAGCAGTGAAGGGGGTGATGGGGACTCTTTGCCTTGCTGGCTTCTCCTTCTCTAGTGTTTCTCTCTGGGGGCAAGGCTGACTTTAAGCCAATTGGATCAATAGCTTCCATTTGGGCCGCACACCTAAGAGAGCCCTGCGCTAGGGTAACCTAGGCTGCAATCCTATCTACACTTACGTGGGAGTTAGCCCCATTGACTGTAATGGGAGTTACTTCTGGGTAGACATGCATAGGATTTTGCTTGCAATTTTATATGAAAATGTGCTTAGATCCATTTGGTCCATTTACTCACACGCACTTCTGAATTGCATGTTTTGATTGCTTTCCATTCTACCACAGAGATACAAAGTCTATAATCAATTTTATTTATACCTCTAACATTCTGCAGTCCTTGGCTGTGAACCTAGGGCTCCCCCAAAAATAATGTTTCCATTTGAGCCCCGCAGCTCCTAAGGCAGGTGCTGGTGAGGGACACTTCACTTTCTACACGCTTATGTCCATGTGAATACTGTGTGGTGTCGCAGATACCAGTACCGTACGCCACATGAATTGACTGTTGTTTATTATGTGATTTTACTACATTTATATTCTGCCTTTCGGCCAAGGCTTTCAAGGCAGTTTACAACTTCAAAATACAGCAATAGTTGCAAAGAATGAAAGAGAGTTGTCTTAGCCAGTATGGGCTGCTCTTTAGAAGCTTATGGCATGAGCTCCTGAGCCTAAGCCTCATGACTTCTACCTTCTCAGGTTACGCAAGTTTTGAGATGCCACCAGGAAGGTGTGAGAGGAACTGAACTCTCGCAGGCCAGTGCTGGACTCCTTTCAGGAGCTGATGGCATGAGTAGCCTGTCCTAGGCCTGTTGACTTCCATTAATGTCATGTTCATGGACATCTCTAAGAAGCATGGTTGTATCCATGCTGTTTGTATTTTATGTCTTGCATGAACAGAATGTGGTATTTGTGGCAGAATTCAGCTTCTGAGAAAGGGCAATCTCAGATGTGCTATGGTGGTGAAGACATGCGTGCAAGTGTTGGGCATTGTCTGGGAGAATCCACAGACATGGGAGGGGTTGCTGAATAAAATTTTCCCCAGAGACTGAGGCTGGGGCTTCAGTGCCGTCTCTTGTTCCTTGTCCCACAAGCGGCAACAGAGGTGGAGAAAACAGTTGCCAAGACTTGTGCAACAGCAAGCATTGCCACCCTTGACCCTATCACCCAAGAGCTCCCAAACACCTGGAGCAAGTGCTGCTGTGCCTTTCCATTACTAGCAGAAACAGAATATAGTATGCATAGTAGGTAAAATGTATGTTTGGCCTATTTGCCTAACGTACGATGGCTGCAGGGTTCATTGATACAGAATTTGGGTTACTTTGGAGAAGAATTTTATTTTATTTGTTCTCGCAGCATAGGACGTTCCTAGTCCAGTGCTTATGTTTTTACATTGTGCAGCCATACATTGCACACATACCCTCTTAACAAGATGCACATACGTCCCTGGCTCTCCTAGTCCCATTCATTCGTAGTATTCTGTGACAGGCTTTGAGAGGAATTTTATAAGGGGGTACAATGTGTCTTTGGGGCCCCTTCCCTTCTCCACTGGATCATAATTTCATACAATTATTGGTTCCTAACTTTTACGAATTGCGATATATGAAACGATGTAGGCGTACACAAGATGTACAACATATGCAAACATTTTCTGAGATCCCAGGAAATTTCCGGCTCTCTGCCTTTGGCTCCCCTTTCTGACCCTGGACAGTTTACCCCCTGCACCCCCTCCAGTGGGCCCCAATCTGTGACTTTGCACACATAGTCAAATGGTGCATCCTCAAATACAGGACACAGACAGGCTCTCCACCGTGCCTCCATGCACACTGTACAGGCATTTAAAATGCCAGAGATTATATTTGCTCACACGTCCATGGTTATGCACCATGGGGAGAGCAGGAGGGAGAATCTGTTGCAAGTGGTCTGGTCAGTTTTTCAGAACACACCTGCCTCTGTTCCAAAGCCAGCTCCTTTCACACCTGCTGGAGCTGACTTTTCTTTCCTGCTCCCTTTTCGGGCCTCAGGTGGTGGATCGTATTTCATAAGTGATTGGGCAGGAAGTCCACTCAGAGTCACACCTCTAGAATGAGACTATAAAATTGCCATCAGATAACCAGAGGAGAACACAAGTGAGGGGTGACACAGCAATTGCTTTCCCCCTCCCTCTCCAAGTGCCTGCTCAGACCTTTGTGGGCCCCAAAATTTAGGGTGCTCCTGCTGACAGGTCTCCACAAGGATGTGGGTCTGCCTCCTCCTCAGCGGTCTTGCTTCCTTCCTCCAGTTAGCTGGTGCGGATGGCTCCGATTTGTAAGTTCTTGTATGCCTGGAAAGTCTGTGATCCTGGGGGAAGATAGTGCAGAGACCATGGATGGGAGGGAGAGGCTCCCTTGAGGAAAGCAAAGGCGCTGTCTTGTGAGAGCCATGAAGAAGGGGGACGGATGGAAGGGAAAAGATCAACTGGAAAGATGAGCCAAAGGCTCGTTAGAGAAATCTCGAGGGGTTGGAGCAGGCCATTTGCTATGCAGGAGCATGAGGTAGATGGCAGGAGGTGAAGGAAAGGTAACTGAGAATATAGGCATTGTGAGCCGTTCAGATTGTGAGCCCATTCGGGACAGGGAGCCATTAGTTATTCGATTTTTTCTATAAACCGCTTTGAGAACTTTTTGTTGAAAAGCGGTATATAAGTAATAATAATAATAATAATAATAATAATAATAATAATAATAATACTTATATACCGCTTTTCAACAAAAAGTTCCCAAAGCGGTTTATAGAATAAATTATATATATATATATATATATATATATATATATATATATATATATATATATATATATATATATATATAAAATTATAATTATAATTATAATTATAATAGGCAGGTGGTGCTGGGAAATAGGTGCCCCATGAAAGGTGGCAACTTTCAGACTTTTCTGAGGGGAAAGCCCCAAGCAGATCCCGATGAGCAAGGAAAGCAGAGTAGCTGCTACATTTCAACTTTTGAGGCAAACTTGCACATTTCTGCTTGAATAAAAAGTTGAAAGGAAGTTAGCAAAATGTCTCAAGGAGGTGGGCTGCCAGCAAAGACTTAGGAGACAGACTAAAGGTGTGTTACATAGGACCGAAACCCATGGCAGGCAGGCAGGCAGGATGGGTGACCAGAACAAGTTTGGGGCCCTGAGCCAGCTTTCCTAGGCAAAGGGGCCTTGCAGTCAAACCACCAGATCATTGAGCTCAGAGCTGCCTGCTCTGACTGATGGTGGCTTTCTGAGATCTTAGGCACTCCAGTTTCCCTTGAGCCAGCCAACCCTCCCACCCAGTGGCATATCTAAGATATGGCAGGCAGGGCACATGTCCTGGGTGCTGCTTGAAGGGAATACCACTTAGCCCCAGCTTCCAGGCTGACACTTGGCTTCTGCTGAGCCACTGCAAACATCCAAGCACAGCTCTGTGCTCGGGGGGCTGCAGCAGCTCAGCAGAATCCAAAAGTCAGCTGGGAAGCTGCTGGAGAAGCAACGAGGTGTGACAGTCACATTGCAAAGCTGCTGCTGCCCTCCTCCAAACCCGGAAGTGACATCACAACATTGCATGATGTCACGACGTCGCTGCCATGACTGCCTCTGCCTCTGCTCCCACCCCAAGCTCTTTATCACTGAGAAAGGCAATGGTGTTGGCAGGAGAAGAAGATATGCCCACTGAGAAGAGTGAGCAAAGGCTGGTGTCCCCTTTGCGAAACAGCCCATTAGTAGCTAGGAGGATAGTATTGTCATAAAAGAGAAGGGGAACTCTTAGAGAGGTGCAGTGAAAAGAAAGGTTGTAAGCAACAGCTTGATTCAAGACTTTTCTCTTTTCTCATCAATCCCCACCAGAAGGTTTGGACCCAGATTTCACAATAGTCCGGATGAGTCTGTGGAGACCATGATAAAAAGATAGAGCTGCCTTCATTGGCTCAGTGGAAGAGCACCTGCTCTGCGTGCAGAAGGAGCCACCCCTAGTGAAATGGTCTAAGGTAGCAGGGTTGGGTAATGTCCTTGCCTGAAACCTCGGAGAGGGAGTTACTGCTAGCCAGAGCAGGTGACACTGGGCTAGACAGGAACCAACAGTTTGGCAGCATAAAGAAGCACCCTATGTTCATGACCCTCCCAGTCCATCAGACATTAAATAATAAAAAAATAAGGGTATATGTGTGTCAGCCTGTGTACCTGGTACATGTGAAATAGAGGATGCTTTAAAATGTTACATTGTGCAAAGTATGTGATTGATTGCCTGTGAATCATTTCATGCGCATGTGCATGCACGCATGTATATGTGTGTGTGTGCGTGCAAAAATATATACGAGACACACATAAAATCCCCTCATTCCTTCTCTCTCCCCCCTCTCTCTGCATTCAGGTCATATATGTTGGTCTTTCCTGCCCGCCTGCGTTATCCATCCAATGAGAAGCTGTGTATGGACTTGGGTAAAGTCACAAAGTCTGTCATACTCAACATTACCTTGGAGAGTAACACCATGACCCTCCCTCTGCTGGATGGATTCATCTGGCATGAGGAACAGTTCAAGTGCATCACCTTCCCAGTGAGTCTCTGTGTATCAATGGTAGACCTGGCTTGAATAGAAGAAAAATAGACAAATATACGTGATTAAGACTTATCTGAGCATATGAAAGTCCTTTGATCTATACTGCATTGTATGTGGCAGTGATGCCCCCAATACTAATTAATTGAGCTGGTCAGATGTCATGGAATGTTCATGAACATTCCAGTTTCTCAAGGACCAATGCTGCTAGAATGTTTTCAGTCTGATTGCTATGTAGGAAGAGAAGAAAGCTGTCAGCGTAGCAATGTGTGGTAGTGGAAACACTGAGTAGGAGAAAGGAAGAGTCAACAAAAAACCAAAAAGGGACGTTTTCAGGTGGGTGATGACCAGCACTGCTCATCCTATCACTGTCACCTTGTTTTCACAGACCTACAGACTGACTCTGTATTTAGTTGACAGCATATTCATGCTCATACTCAGATAACAATAAAGAGCAAGTTGAAGATTTGTATGTGTGTGAGGGTGTGAGGCTGAATGAATGCGCAAGTGAAAAAGAAAGGTCAAAAGATGAATGGTGTTGGAGCAAACATGAATGATGGCCTAATCCTAATATTTGATTTATGGCAGTGGGACACTATCCCACTGTTGCAAATAGGCTACCGGTAACATATGCAACATTCTGCTGGTGGTCATTTCTGAGCCACTACTGCAAAGCAGGTAAGCCAGCATGGGGTGGAGGTGTTTATGGGTGGGGAGAAGGTGTAATGGAACACCAGGGGGAGGAACTGGGGGTGGGGAGATAGAGGGAGTGGATCTGGTGGCACTCATGCATGCTGGATGTTATCCCCGCTCTTCAAAGCCTCCCCACTTTTTTCTCTCTTGGACACATGCCAATAAAATGACTGGCGTATGCCCAAGGAGACCCATAGGCAGCCCGTAGGCTTATGCAGTGATAAGTAAAAATGTTTTTTACTTACCTGCTGTTTGACTTCAGGTCTCCTACCCCCCACCATAGCATGTAGCCTGCACCTTTGTGGCCTGACTGCATGCTATAGTATGGCGGGGAATAGGATTGGCCTTTGAATAAATGTGTGCATATATTTCTCCATTGTGTAGCAAAATCTCAAAATGTCATCCTTAACATGCTTGCATTTGAACATCAAAAGCCACGAAAGTCTGATCTCTTTGGTCTGCGTGTGCTGGGAAGGACGTAAGTTCCAGTGTTTGACTTGTTTTCAGTGCCAGAATTAGAGTCCAGAAAATTTGAAGTGGAAATTAGTTCATCTACTTGTATGTTACTTGCTAGAAGAGGACAAAGCCTCCCCACCAGCACTGGAGAAACACCTTCCTTTCTATGGGGTATTCCCTTCATGGAGACTCCTAAGGGGTTCCTGCTATAAATGATCATCCTTCTTCAGAGGGTGCACACTTGCCTTTTCATGCCCAACCACGTAAGAAAACAGCAGTAGGCAAGAAAATCTTTCACTTCAGTGCCAAACTAAGCCGATGGTTCATGATTCACCTTCTGGCACCTAGGAAAAGGCTCCTAGATCAAAGAAGCAGGAGCAAGCCAGAAGTGGAGGGGCCAAGGAGCCTTCCTTTAATTGAGCAGAAACATTGTCACTCTAAAATTAATTACACTGACAAGTCTTTTCATGCTTTGAGCCCAACCAGCCTCGCCACCAGCTCACTTACACATCTTGCTGGTGGCTTCCATTTTCAGCTATCTTTTATGGCAAAATAGTATTGTTTTGCTATGAAAAGAACAGAAAAGAATGAGTCGGAACTAGTAATTGAAGTCACCTCTGTCCCAGGAAGAGAAGCAGGCATTCAGGGAAGATTGATAGCCCAGTCTTAACTAGGATTTGCGCTATCCTTTATGTCAACAGTTCTATGTTGTAAATGGCCATAACGGCAATGTGCGCAGCTGGCAGCCATTTTAGGTCTGCCGCTGGAAATGATGGCAGTGCTGGAGGCCTGCTGCCACCGCTGGCTACATCTGGCAGCAAAGGTAAGCTGGTGGTGGGGCAGGGAATGGGAGAGGGTAGGCAGAATGGGACAGTGAGAGGGAGGAATAAGGTCGTTTCAGAGCAAGGAGGGAGACAGGTAGGAGGTGAGATGGGAGAGGGATGTGTGGACCCAACAGCACTGGCATGCACCAGATCCTAATCCTGTTCCCTGTCCCAATCCCTCTCCCTTACTGTCCACAGACTTGCATCAGCAAAATGAGCTGACACAGATCCAAGGAGGCCATTGGGGCGTAAAGCCTAGCCATGGGGTAAAGGAATGAAAGTTCCCTTATCTCGAGGAGGTGTCTGGACTGCCCCACAGGATATACCACATACTCCATTGGCATATTTGCATCAGCAGGGGGTGGGGTGGGATTTAGTGTGGGTTAAGCCGTAAAAGAGGTTATTCAAAGGACAATTAACAGGCAGTAAGCATCAGTAATCTCACTGCAGTGTTCAACAAGAAGCTATAAAAAGGATGTACTACCAACCTGGGAGCTTTTAATTAACGGATAAAGGAGCCCTTTAAAGCCTCAATAAAATTTTGCCAGTCCACACTGGAAAGGCTTGCGTTGCAGTTGCATTTTATTGGAAAAACTTGTGACAAATCAGGTCTCAGAAAGGATGGAGAGACAACACAGAAAGGCAATATCATCTGGATTCTCTGAAAAAAGGGAGTGAACAAAGGATGGTAATTCCAGTCTAAATTGCTAGTTGGAAACATTCCCTGGCATAGCCATAATGGCATTCTGATGGAAACACATTTGGTGCCGCAGAATGCCAGGTTGGACAATATTTACCTACCACTTTGACCCATTGCATAGGGGTGTGCACGTGCACTTTTGGCCTCCCCATTGGTCCAGTATGCCAGCTCTGCCTCTACGTGCCCCAAATATCTGTGTAAGGACAAAACATGCACATATGGATGTCATGTCACATCGAAATCTCATCCTTGATTTTCTGGGGAAAAATATGGAAATTGACCTTGGCCTGCCTGCATAGGATTTTACATGAGTTGACTATATGCGCATGTTCTGTCTCTCTGTACATGCTGGGACAGTTGAGATGGGGCTGGTGTACTGGGTGAATGGGAGCAACAATTGCCCTTGTGCTGTTGTCCTCACATAAGCTGGACTGGGAGGACGGGTAACTGTCATCTGATCTGAATGAGAACCATTGCCTACTGTGGGAGTCATGGAATTTTGGTAAATGTGTTGGATATGGACATGGAAGAGACAAGTTCGAATCTCTCTCTACCCATTGAGCTCATTCAGTGACCACGGACCAGTCTCTTCTTCCACCTAAGCTACTCAACAGAGCTATTGCAAGGGTGAGCTCAGTACTGCCTCGACTCTCATTCAGGAAGGGGTGAATAAAGGTGTGATAAATAAATCACACTTAGGGCTTTGAACCCAGTCCCCGCACATGGAGACCCAACATCTGTGTGGTCTTTCCATTTTCAGATACTTCACACATGCTGTCAAGAGTTCATGTTATTAAAAAGAGAACAAACCAAACATGCAGCTGAAGAGGGATGCATTTTTGAGTGCTTGACCATTGAGCCAGGCATGCAAGGAAATCCGGATTATTACGGACAGCACTGTGCTTGAATTAACAGTAACTTGCAAGAAAAAAAAAAACCTTAAAAAACTTTTGTTGATGGGGGAGAAACTCCATGTTTTTCCCCCATCAACAGCCCTCTATGTTGCTACTGTCCCCAGCTAGACAAACCTCTTCTTTCCAGTATGTTAACTACATTAGAAACAGAAGCAGCTATAAGTTCTGTAATAAAGCTTTATCTTGCTATCTCTTGGCTTCACCCCACCCTTTGTTACACTTACGTAAAGGTAAGAGATCACCTGAGTGTTGACAGGAACAGGTATCTGATTGGCAGCCAAAGGGCACCTACTTAGCATGGCACTTTGAGGCACACAGAAAATAAGTGCTTTATATTGATACATAAATATGCATGCACACACAGGAAATACAAGAAATTTCCTCTATCTTCATAGTGTCCTGTTTTGATTTCAACTGAATGATTGTTGATTTTAAATGTGAGTTTAATGAATTTGACTCTTGTGCTATACAAGTGCTTTATTGTGCCTCTTGCCTCTTAAACATATTTGTAGTTCATTGTCTTATACAGCAGATGCTTGATTTAAAGGGCCTTGACTGAACAGGTTTCAGAAATAATGGACATTGTATCTTAAAAAACTAGTCATAGATTTTTTTTTCAATTTCAAAAACCTTTATTAGGCATTAAACTAGTCACAGATGTTTTGCACATCTGCGTGTGTGTTGTCACAAAATGCATTTGGATTCAAAGGACTTTGGGCATTAATGGACACCACTTTCTCCTCATTTGCCCAGTCAGTTAAGGGTCACTATATTTATTGTATCCACGGCCTTGTGAAATTGTATTTGAAAAATGGTATATCAATAAATTCCATGATTGCTCCCAGCTAATTGTCTCTCATCCTCCCAACTCAGAATGTATTGAAAAATGACAGCACTTATAGTGAAAGCAGCGTATGAAATTACTAGAGTAACACCTCGAAACCATAACATTCCTTGAGACTTAGCAATGAAAACTGTTAAGCAAGGGTTAACTAATTTACAACAAAGAAACTGTTTAGATCTAAAATGCCTTGTTTATCCTAAAGGTGCCCTTAGAGATACGTGAACTTAATGCACAACCATAGAAAATACTGTATTTTTGTTTTTTGTGTATGTGTGTGTGTTTTTTTTTTACCTGAGGGGGCCACTCAAAGGTAACATCCTTCCCCCCCCCCCCGGCACTCTCTGGATCGTCTCTCTTTCACTGCTCAGTCACACAAATTGATTTCATCCTCCCTGTGTTCATGTATATGTTGATGTAAGGTGTCAGCGTGTGGTTTTTTTTCTCCTTGTGTAAATCAGGTACCACCTCCCAAAGATGACATTGAAGAAGTTGTTTTCATTCGGATTTCTGATGCTCAGGGGAAAATAAATGAGAGTAAATCAGTTCTAATCCAAAAGGAAGAAAGTGGAACTTTTGTGCAGACAGACAAGCCAATCTACACTCCGGGACAGGACGGTAAGGAGGGGAGAATTCATAGGGCTTGTGTTTGCTGCAGGTGATGTAGGTAGAGCTACTGCAGAGGTGTGCAGAATTGTATATTAGTGTTGCTGAGGTGTGTGTGTGTGTTTGATTCAGAGCAGGTGTGCCCTTGTGCAATTCCCATTGTACAGGAGAACTTCCTTGAGATGGTACCCCAGGAGTCTCTTTTTTCCACGCCATGCTCTTAACAAAAGCCATAACCTACTACTTGAAGTGGCCACCTGACCTTTAGTTTTGGGTGGGTGTTCTGTTTTAATTCTGCTATTTCTTTTATGTGACACTACAAGAGACAAAGTCTGTAGAGGAATGTGCAGAGCCTCCCCGTCCTGTCAGCGCAGCGTCCCGTTTCTGAGTTGTTGTGTGATCACAGCGGAGGCTGAATTGTCATTGCTGCAGCCTCTGAGGACTCTCTGTCTGAGTCTCCCCCTTTGAGAGACTAGAGCTGCAGCAGCAAGAATTCAGCCTCTGCTGTGATTGCACAGGCATTAGGGCTTCTGGGAAGCCCCCAGAATGCCTTGCGACATGACATCACCTGGGAGCTCCGCGCACTGTGCCTCTCCAGCTTTGAACCTCACTGCACAGTACTGACGCTGTCTGGATTTTCTACCAGCCCTCATCAGAATGATCCTCACACCACAATTATCTCTCCCATACTTCATGTCTACTTCTTTGGCACCCCATCATCCCTATAATTCCTAAGGGAAAATGTTTTTTAAAGTAGCTAATGGAGGGCAAGTGGTGGTATAAACTGGAATAATCCCGCTTCTGCTTGTGCTCTTCCAACATGCAATGCTGGCAGAGTGCTGGGAGAAAATAAAGTGGACTTTGAAAGTACTCTGTGCATTTGTTCTGTTGCAGTGAAGTTTCGAATTGTCACCCTGGACTCCACATTTAAGGCCTCGTCTGATGAGGTAAGAAGCATGAATGGCAAAGACTGTGGGGAGAAGGTAAAATAAAGCAAGAGAGCAGAGCTGTATACTTGGCTGGAAGTTTCTTCCCCTGCTTCACCACATTATCACCTCACCTAAAGACAATAGAATTTGCAATACACAAAACTCTCACAGTGATGCTATTAATGAAAATCCACTTTGGAAGTAGATGACTTTCAGGAGAAAAGCAGAGGAGTTTGGGACATGGAGTGCTCTTCGGCTTTTGCTGTAAGAAGTCAGCTGCTGGGGTTTGGTTACCTGCATTTGTGTGTAACATATAATTAGGCCCTGATGCTGCTAAATTTCAAAATCCAGCAGGTTTGGGGAATTTGCTGATATTTATATTTCAGCAAATCCAACTCTTTCCTGCAAATTATCGTTTTGAGACTATAGCTTGCAGTAGTCAGCTGAAAAACGGGCTAATGATGTGCCCATACATACAAGCAACTACCCCGACAGCCTGATCCTGCTTCCACCTTTGCGGGGGGGGGGGGTATTTTCGGCTGCTGAAGGTCTCCTTGGGCTAAGGAGACATTTGTCTCTTTGTCCAGAGGTAAGCCCCTGCAGCCATTGTGGAGTAACTTGGACATGTGTCACTTCAAGGTCTGCTCTGCTCCATGAGGGCGAATCAGGCCCAGGAAGGGGCTCAGTATTCTGCGAGTGCTGCCACTGCCAATCCCGCCACCCTCCGAGGCCTGATCCACTCTCCTCCCTGCCTCCTCCACCGCTCTGTTCTGCCTACCCCGCCCTCTTCAATCCCCTGCACTGGCTCACCTCCTCTGGTGGACATCAGGCATCTGTTGGCATGTGGAGCTGGCCGCTTGCCACTTTCGGTGGCAGCCAGCTCATGCTCACTGGCGTAGTTGGGTTTGCAACTGCCATAAAGGAAGTTATGTGTTCTGCTGGTGTAATCTTTCAGTAGGAGTGGGCCATGAGATGAGTTAGTCTCAGCTGCTGCACCTCCCTGGATAGCTTGTTCCGTTCTCTCAAATTGTAAGGATGATTTTACCACACGCTAGAATCAGATTTATGGGAGAATGTGAAGTGGCTGTCTACATGGGCTCAACCCATTGAGATGGAGTGCAGCAGATCTGCTATGCTAGATTCCCTGAACACCAGGTTGCTTTTGGAGCAACTCAGAAAACTGGACATTTCATTGGCATGACACTTCGTTATGGCAACAGTGTGGGATGTACCTGTTCTGAAAGGCCCAGTGTCTTTGACCATGGGGGCTCTACCCACGTAGGGAGGGGCCCCATTTTACTCCAGATCTTAGGAATAAGGGAGCAGGATTGTAGAGTAACCTGATTCAAGTAGGAGGACAATAGCAGGGAAGGCAGTGCTTGCACTTTTCCTCACCTCCAGACTTGCCAAAACACCCCCTTCCAGATGACTATAAAGGTACTGACATTTAAATATCCCCCATTGCATCATTTGTTTATCCTTAATATCAGGAGTAAAATGTTGTTCCTGTGGAAAATATCAGTTCCTCTGGCCAAAGAGACATGACCTTTTCAAAATGTGATCCCCTTAAGAGGATAAAGATAATGGGGGGGGGGGGATGACTTAATGAGTGGCATTACTCCTGCTAGTGACTGAAGGGGTCTTTTCCTGTTTTGTTTTTCAGCACCAGCTGGTGGAACTGCAGGTCAGCACCCTTACATATACTTGAGTGTGACTTCCAGCATCTCTCAATAATACTCTTCAGATACAAGAGAAAGAACGAATGAGCTTTTTATATACCTATTGCTTGCGTGGCAGGGGGCTGCAAAGGGGGGGGTAAAGGCCTGCAGCGCTTCCATCTTAATTGCGACAGTCTTGTAGCATCTGCAGTGTTCCTATGAGGCATGCACAGGAATGTGCTATAACAAGAAATATCTTTTCTTTCTAATTGGTGCAACCAGGATCCAGCAAGAAACCGAATTGCCCAGTGGCATAATGTGAAACCCGTTCAAGGAATTGCGCAACTGTCCTTCCAGCTGGCAGCTGAACCAATGCTGGGGTCCTACACAATCAGTGTGGATAACATGAAAGGCTACACAAGCTTTGATGTGTCGGAATATGGTATGAATGGGGCAGAGAGCTCACTTGCTCAGAGGAAGTCCTTGTGTGAGGAGTAGGTCCGGCAACACCAAAGGGCTTTGCAGTTGGAGAAACTTGGTCTCCACTGTTTGTGGCTGGTCAGTAGTATGATGGGCAGCCCAGTCCTGAGCTGCCCAGCACCCAAGGCTGCAGAAGCACCAAAATGGCTGCCGCTGCGTTCAATGGATGCCAGGCAGCTGCTTGCAGCTCCCAGTGCCTCCTTGGGGGAAGGGGACATTTGTCCCCTTCCCTGGGTAAGAAAAGTTGCCCCACAATGGGGCTACTTGACTCTGCACCAGCTATTTAACTGGCACAAAGTAAGGGAGTTCCGTGTCGGGCTGGGAGGCCCGACGCAGGGCTCTGGATTCAACGTAGCACAGCCCCACCATAAGAACATAAGAACAGCCCCACTGGATCAGGCCATAGGTCCATCTAGTCCAGCTTCCTATATCTCGCAGTGGCCCACCAAATGCCCCAGGGAGCACACCAGATAACAAGAGACCTGCATCCTGGTGCCCTCCCTTGCATTTGACATAGCCCATTTCTAAAATCAGGATGTTGCACATACACATCATGGCTTGTATCCTGTAATGGATTTTTCCTCCAGAAAATTGTCCAATCCCCTTTTAAAGGCATCCAGGCCAGATGCCGTCACCACATCCTGTGGCAAGGAGTTCCACAGACTCAACACATGCTGGGTACAAAAATATTTTCTTTTGCCTGTCCTAGCTCTCCCAACATTCAATTTTGGTGGATGTTCCCTGGTTCTGGTGTTATGTGAGAGTGTAAAGAGCATCTCTCTCTATCCACTTTATCCTTCCCATGCATAATTTTGTATGTCTCAATCATGTCCCCCCTCAGGCGCCTCTTTTCTAGGCTGAAGAGGCCCAAACACCATAGCCTTTCCTCATAAGGAAGGTACCCCAGCCCAGTAATCATTTTAGTCGCTCTCTTTTGCACCTTTTCCATTTCCACTATGTCTTTTTTGAGATGTGGCAACCAGAACTGGACGCAGTACTCCAGGTGTGGCTTTACCATCGATTTGTACAATGGCATTATAATATTAGCCGTTTTGTTCTCAATTCGTTTTCTAATGATCCCAAGCATAGAATTGGCCTTCTTCACTGCCGCCGCACATTGGGTCGACACTTTCATCGACCTGTTCACCACCACCCCAAGACCTCTCTCCTGATCTGTCATAGACAGCTCAGAACCCATCAGCCTATATGTAAAGTTTTGATTTTTTGCCCCAATGTGCATGACTTTACACTTACTTACATTGAAACGCACCTGCCATTTTACTGCCCATTCTACCAGTCTGGAGAGATCCTTCTGGAGCTCCTCACCATCACTTCTGGTCTTCACCACTCAGAAAAGTTTGGTGTCGTCTGCAAACTTAGCCACCTCACTGCTCAACCCTGTCTCCAGTTCATTTATAAAGAGGTTGAAAAGCACCACCAGTGAGTTTAAAACGAGCCCTGCTATTTAACTTGTTCCATGAGGACTGGTCACTTTTTCTTTTCCTCTTCTCCAGTGCTTCCAAAATACGAAGTGACTCTGGTGGAGCCTCTTAAAGTCTTTTCAGGAGACAGCAGTTTCCCTCTGAAAGTTTGTGGCAGGTACGCATTCAAATATCTATCATTTTGTTTTGATAGACAATGTTACACCAAATATATAGCGGTTTCCTAATAATTCCATTAACTTGCAGGAGCTAAGGCTTATTTTGACACATTTCTGCAGTGTTGTGGGATGGTATTTGTTTTGATATGAATTGGGGCAATACTAAGTGGGGGAAATACTAAGTGGCCATACTAATCTTTTGCCCCTGCTATGTCCTTGATTTGGGTTCTCTGATCCCTGGCTTTCTCAGGAGGAAGGCTCCTATTGGTGCCAATGCAATCTCTCCTCCCAGGGAAAATAGCAGTGATGGGTATGGGAATTGGGCATCCAGATCAAGGTTGGGTGGGAAAGGATTCAAGTTATCCATCTTCTTCTCCTTCCTGTGGAGGAAGTTATCCTTCCTCTGACCCCCACAGTCTCAATCCTGATCCCCCCTCCTCATGTGCAGTTGCTAGTATCGCGCAAAGCAGAACAAAGCCAAGCATATAATTAACATAACAGGCAGTTTGTCTGGTTTGTCCCTCAGTGACTGAAGCAAATGTCTCTGTTGAGACTGATAAGGGTAAAGGTGACGAACTGCAATCTGGAAAATCAGAGTGAAAGGAACACAGCTCCCCCCCCCCCATTATCCAGTATTTATGTTCACCTCTCAAAAATGTTCCTGATTAGAGCAGCAGGTTTTGTCTTCCGGTACTCTGAGCAGCTGCCCATATTGCCTTTTGAGCTGAGCTTACTCTAGCCCTGGGCTCATTTCTCCTCTCAAAATTCAACACTGTGGGATTTTCTCCATTGCTGGCAAAGACAGGCTACAGTTGTGTTTATTTCCATCATCTGAGGTTGTTGGGAAGATTAGAAGGCAGGTGTATTGTCACATGATTAAGAAGCAACAATTTGTAAATAAATGTCACAGATCAACATTTTACGTGCCATGACCACAATATATAAATAAAGTATGGTACTGGGGATTCTGATGTTGATCCCACCCCCCCTCCAGTACCCTAACTGCCCACCCCACCCATGTCATCGCCCACTCCCCGCCACCATAACACCTTCCCAGCACTGTTCACTGTAACCAAATATTCTTAATAGAGAGTACAGAAAAAAAATTACCATGAATACTGGCACTAGTGAAAGCTAAGAACCTCACAGGACTGGGACAGAATCTACTGGTATCTGAAGGGGTACACCAGATGCCTCCCCCTTTACCTGGTGGCGCTCTCGTTTAGTGGTCTTCAACCATTTCCATTCCCATAAGTTGCTGCAACCCCACAACTGAGACTTGGCCACCCCATTGGGGTCCCCAGCCCAAGGTTGAAGAACACTGTCATAGACGTCAGGCACTTTCAACTTCTCTTACCAGGAAAAGGGAATGAACTTTATAAATAAGATTTATTCCATCTGGAATAATAATGTGCAGAAAGATCATGAGCAATAGTCGAGTGATGGGTTGTTTGTGAATAGAAGGAGACTAATAAAGATCTGTGGCATCCTAATTCTGGAGAAACCACTGAATGGCAGAACATGACTATAGTGTGTGGGTGAGGTAATGTGGGTGCCATGGTAGGGCGCCAGCATCTTTTTCTGGGAGGACTGCTGTGCCTTTAGCAGCTACATGAGAGGCAGACGTTCAGCAGGTAAAGCTTCTCCTGATATCTTTAATGTTCAAAAATGTTCCTGATTAGAGCAGCAGGTTTTGTCTTCCGCTACTCTGAGCAGCTGCCCATATTGCCTTTTGAGCTGAGCTTACTCTTGCCCTGGGCTCATTTCTCCTCTCAAAATTCAACACTGTGGGATTTTCTCCAATGCTGGCATAGACAGGCTACAGTTGTGTTTCATTCCATCATCTGAGGTTGTTGGGAAGATTAGAATATGTTCTTCTTTAATTTGTGAAACTAAGCAGGGTCAGGCCTGGTTAGTACTTGGATGGGAGACCGCCTGGGAATACCGGGTGCTGTAGGCTTATACCATAGTCTTTCGAGACTGAAGGTTGCCAACCATGTGCTTATCGTGAAACTGTTAATGGCATGGGAAAAAACGCTGGTAATTCTATACTCATGAAAGAAGAGAAATAAAGAGTTATGGGTGGAGGCGCTGACTGCTTTATATCTACTCACTCTCCTTCCTAGGTATACATATGGCAAGCCTGTACAGGGTTTAGTGCAAGCAACCTTGTGCCAGAAAGCTTACACTTATTACTGGAGATTACCTGATGAAACAGTACCGAAGCCTAGAGATATCTGCCGGAATTACACAGGCCAGGTAAGGATGAGCAAAAGAGTGGACCTGGCGGAGGAGTGGCTGGGAGAAGACGAGCTTCAGGGTGAGACAAAGGAAAGAAGAGCAGAAATAAACAAATCAAGTAGAAAGTAATAGTAGAATCATGACAGCTGGTGGGAAGGGTTCAATCCCCCCCCGAGCCATCCCCCCCCCCCCGCAACTACTATTTAGGAAACGAAATGCAGTGAATCCTGATTCCTCTGGCTGTCACGCACATGTCACTCTACCCTACCCCACTCTGATATCAGCAGGCATAGGGGAGCTTTTCTTCCCTGCCTGTTGTCGTGGCATTTCTGCATCGCACATTCCCCTGGGCTGTTGCCAGCAGATTAGGATGCAGCCTCTGCAGGGGTTTCATACCACATAATGGCTTCTAACTGAAGCAGCACTGTGAATCCAGAGGCCAGGTCAATACAGCTGCTGGCAGTGGCACAACCACTCTGCTGCCATCTCCATAGTGGCTAGAACTGAATTTGTGTGAAGCCCTTCCACACCAGACTGTTCACCCTGTGCTATGAAGCATAGAGCTAAAGTAAGAATGCAGATGACTCACAGTCACAGCACTGAACTTCCAGTATCAAACTAACTGAGTGGCAGGACTATAATAATTATTCTACTGAGTCGGATCAAGAGCCCATCTAGACCACCATCTGTCTTCCATGGAATGGAAAATGGAGCATGTTGAGTTCTCCCCTCACCCTTTCCACCAATGTTTGTGTAGACCTATTTCCATTGTTTCCCTACACCCCTGCCAACAGGGAAACACATCACAATATGGTATTAGTTCATGGCACAATATGGCTTCCTAAACATTAGGGGAGAAGGAGGGAAAACTCAACACCTCCACACATTGGGTAGCAGTCTTATGTTGCGCACCACATCTAGCTCTGCCGGGAGCCAATTATTGGGACAAACATGACATTTTATATTCCCTCTGACTGTTTTCCAGACTGATAGGACTGGCTGCTTCTCTGCATCTGTGGAACTGTCCCAGTTCCGCCCTGAGAGCCATGATCACAGCCATAGCATTGGTGTGGTCGCTACCTTGGAAGAAGCTGGAACAGGTAAAGCCAGGTGTTTGCAGGAGACTGTGCTGGTTGTGTGGAGCTGTGAATGTGAGATGCAGAGGGAGGGGGTTTCTCCTGTAGAAAATGAAAGAGGAAGGCAATCCATCTCTGAACGAGCTCAGTAATCCTTGCGCTTTTATTATGATGAGGTGCTGGTCATTATGATTGGTGGATGAGGCCCTTTAAAAGCTAGGGAAATCTCTGGAAGTGTGCATATGTATGCAATAGGCCTCTATGTGATCTGAACAGAAACACATTGTCTTCAACTATGAGGTCTTTGTCCATAGGGATAGAGTTTGAGCCACCCAGTGTCAGCGGTTAAAGACAGACTTTGTTCCAACTACAGAGCTTTATTTTTCTCTATAGGAGTGAATGGCAGTCTTTCTTTCTTAGAGATGGGCAAAAAAGAACATTTCTGGGCACACTATGGGAGCTCATCTGACCACCACCAACACTCCCGCAATGAATCTAGAAATTGGGGCAGGGGGAGTGTTTGCTCCCTTTCAGCTGTGTTCTAGATTGCAGCCCGTTGTGTTATAGAACTGATAGAACTGAACTTACCCAGTCCCGTTGTGTTGCCCCAGTCACACAGCCCTGTGGCAGCCCTTCCTTGGATTCCCTTTCTTGATCACAGTAGAGCAGTGCTTCTCAATCTTTTTACTGCTGTGACCCACTTCATCGGCAGTGGCAGCTGCATAACGCTTTGCAGCTTTGCATTGTGCCCCAGGATGCTTTGCAGCTTCTGGCTAGTGCTGGCACATGACCACTTTGTTGGCCATGTCACGCTCCAGAATGCTTTGCAGCTTCTGCATAGCACAGGTGTGTGGCCCACCAAAAATCGGGTTGTGACCCAGTGGTGGGTTGTGAGCCATAGTATGAGAACTACTGCAGTAGAGTATTATTCCAAGATTGTGGTTTGATGTTGTGAATGAGTATGGCTCAAGAGCCAGGCCCCAAAGCAATCTGTTGCCACTTTGCTTATCATGGACAAAAGAGGGTTAGCAAACATTAATGGCCCCAAAAGCTCCTTGAATGAGAGACTCCATCGGGGCCCCTCTGGACCCTGAAGTATATCTACCTGAGATGAAGGGTTAAGGGGTATCCTTCCCTCCTCTCCACCTCCTTTGGGAGTAACAGAAAACAGAAGCTGCATATGAGTTGACAGATTCAGAAAGAGGCAGACTGAGACCCAGGATTTGATCTGGGATCAAAGAGGCTGGAATGGAAGTCAAGAGGAACACTGGCAACCAGCATGCTTTGAAGATTTCGGTGCTGATGTTGCTTGCAGGTAATACTTTGTCCCTGGTACTTCTCATCACTCAGGGATGTGGGATATGAGCACATTAGAGGATGGAAGCTTTGGGGCTGGTTTTTGATTCATTGATTGATTGATTGATTGATTGATTGATAATGTTGGCATATGTTGAGTGCCAGTGTCCCAAGGTTTCCATTGCCCAAGGATGAAAGATTCATCATCTGTGGCTACTTCCTGTCTATATCCAAAGGTGTTTGTTTCTGGTAAAACAATATTACAGCCTAAGTCATACTGAACACAATGGGCTTACTCCTGAGTAAGGTAAATAACATTGTTTTCAAACATCTCTACCTATATCTCCTGGCATTAGGAAGTAGCCCAGTGACCATGGGATAGAGTACTCTGTGCAAATGCCCCAGGGGCCTGCTCTACCACCCAAAGATAAGTCTTACTTGTGAGGTGTGCATGTGAACACCATCTGCCAATGGCCTTTTACTGTATTGCAAAATGAAGCGCTTGCCTTTTTCATTAGGATGTACAATATGCCATCTGTAGTTCTGGGGAAGATGTCAGGACACCTGGTTTAAACAGATTTCCTGTGTCCCTTCTACAGGAGTGGAAGCAAATGTGACTCGGCAGATGTATATATCTGATGAAGCAGGATCCATGAACTTTGTGGACTCAGTAAATTTCTACCATCCAGGATACACTTTCAGAGGAAAGGTAATTCTGTGTAGGATCAGTTGCGGACTTGGTCCTGTGCTGCTTGGGTGCACAGGACTGCAAAATGCCCCCCAAGAGGAGACTTACCTCCGCTATGGAGCCTCACGTGACGTCCACTGGCTCTCCAAAAGTCTTTTGAGGCCTCTGGGGCGCTGTTAAACAGTACTTCTGGTTTTCAGATGAAAACAGTATTTTCTAGTTTTAACGGCCCCCTGGAAGCCTCAGAAGGCTTTTGGAGGGTCAGCAGATGCTGCATGGGGCCTCCCCAGGCCTTGGAAGGGCTCCGGGGGGCAGGCGGAGGTAGCAGCATTGGCGCAGCTGGTGCAGCAGTGCCACCCCCACAGGCAATGGTGGCAAGGGCGTTTGCCTCCCCCAACCCCTGCTGTATAGGATTACTGTCTTTTTATTGCTGGTACATCTGTTCATAATGTTTCACTTTTGTGTTTGGTCTAATGTGTGCCATTTGATCTTAGTTTATTGGTGTTTTATAGTTTGTGATTTGTTAGCTGCCTTGAGTGCCTTCAATTTGGAGGCAGAAAAGCAGGACGTAAGGAATTGTATAATAAATAAATACAATATTTTGGGGTGTGTCCTCTTCTATACTTTTCACTATAATGTTAGAAATGTACTTAAAGGCAAAAATGACTGCAAACAGCTTCAAAATCCCTCCTTTCTCTTTTTGTTTTTTTTTGGAGTTGGGAATTGTGTGAATAAACCTCAGCTTGTCCTGTATTTCTCCCCTCGCAGCTCAAAGCCCTGGAAAAAGATGGATCTGTCCTGAAGAACCACCAGGTGTACTTGGTCATTAATGTTAATAATACTCAGACCAACCAAAGCCTCACTACTGACAGCAGTGGTGTGGCTACTTTCAGTTTGGACACCACTGCTTGGAACGGAAAAGGGGTCTCTCTGGAGGTGAGGCTGTTTTTCTGTGCACATTGTGTGTGGTAAGAAATAAAGGCATGTTCCCGGAGCATGTTTTGGACTGTAGCAAGATTCTAAAGAAGTTCACTCCAGACTTCCTTCACCTATTTCTCAACCAGGACCACTGTAGCTTTTAGGGGGTTGTCAGCAAGGTGATCTCTGGCGGGTCCCCTCCTGCCTTGGTAGTGATGGTATTTTTCAGGGGCAAAGGGAACATGGTGGGCAGGGATTGCTAGCTACAGCACCTTGCTCCTGTTGGTCTACCAAGAATGAAAGAACCCACACCTGCTGCCACAATAAGGATAGGGAGGGAGATAGGGATAGGGAGAAAGGCTCAAGAATTGTTCTAGCTCCCAGGACTGCATCTTTGCAATCAAGCCTAAGGGATATCCAATATATATGAATATCAAAAGCTATCTTTTATTTGCTCAGACCTAGCTGATCCATTTAGCTCAGCATTGTTGACCCTGACAGACAGTGACTTTCCAGGGTTTCAAACAAGGGCTCTAACAACTCTTTCCCAGCCTGCCTGAAGGTGCCAGTGATTGACGTTGCAATCCTATACACACTTACCTGGGGGTAAGAGTCAGACAGTTATCTGTTACCCAGCATATGCCTGATCTTGTCTGATCTCGGAAGCTAAGCAGGGTCAGGCCTGGTTAGTACTTAGATGGGAAACTGCCAGGGAATACCGGGTGCTGTAGGTTTATACCATAGTCTTTCGAGACTGAAGGTTGCCAACCAAGAGTCAGACCCATTATTCTCAGTGGAGTCGACTTCTGAGCAGGCATGGATAGGATTGCACTGTGAATCTGGGATCTCCTACAAGAGAGGATTGTGCTCTGTCACCAAGCCTCAGCCCCACGAGGCTGTGATGGGCAGATGGCTGTTTGTACGCCTCTTCTCCACAAAAATTTCCAATAATCCCCAGAGATGAGCTTATGAGAAGAGTAATTGTGCAGTTCACATTACAGGGACATAAGAAGTAGGAAGGGAAGCATTAAGCAGCATGGTGGAGAAAGGAAAAAATGTAGGAAAAAGAGCAGGTTCAGATACAAACCAAGTGTGAGGCTTGGTTTGCCTTCACATCTCTCTCTCTCTCTCTCTCTCTCTCTCTCTCTCTCTCACACACACACACACACACACACACATTCTGTTAATGCGGCTGCTAATGTGGAAAAGAAAGCAGAGGAGAGGCATTTGCATTACAAATGAACATTCTCACCTGTATCAGTTTTATACTCTCTCTACAGAGCAAATCTGGATATTATAGGCCTCCTGTATGCAGTGGCCTCAGCCCACATATGAGCAGTTTTGCTTTTTTACCCAGCAGGTGGCAGTGTTGTCACAAATACTCTGAGCAAACGGGTTGCAAAAAAAAAAAAAAAGCACTGGAAAATCTTGGTGTTGTTAAGGACCAATTTTTACACCGCCTTTCCTCCAAAGAGCTCAGGGTGGTGTACACAGCTGCGTCACTCCTTTTTTTCTCACAACAACCCTGTGAGGTAGGTGAGGCTGAGAGAAAGTGACTGGCCCAAGGTCACCCAGGAAGCTTGTGACTGAGCGGGGAGTTGAACTTGGATCTTCCAGGTCTGAGTCCACCTCCCAAAGCACTACACCACTCTGGCTTAAGTCAGTCTTCACATTGAAGAAATGTTCAGTACAGGTTGTTGATCACACTGTGCAACTCAAAAAATGTCAGTCAAATCTGTAATGTTTCTTATACGATTCAGAGGTGCTGATTTAGTGACTGATTCAGTAGCCATCTGCAGTTTTGTTTTTTTTAAATGTATTTAATATGAAAGTTTAACATTTTTAAATGTGTTTTTTAATGTGATTAATCAGGAGTGCCATTTTAGTTTATCACAAGTTTTGTAATTGATGAATCTAATCAGTGAATAGGCTAAAGGTTGCAGCACTCATTCTAATTCAGGCAATTAAGTAATTGTGCATATTTCTTTCCCAGGGAAGGCTCAGTCTTCAGGATCCAGTGTATGTGCCAGGGAAGGTCAATCAGTACTACCAGAATGCTTACCTCTACCTTCAGCCTTACTACACCACCACCAAAAGCTATGTGAAAATTGAACAATTGCAGGGAGTGCTACCTTGTGAGCAGAAGCAGGAAGTTAGGGTGGATTACAGCATCGATGACAGTGATCTAGGAGAAAGCACCAAAGTGGAAGGAGTCATCTTTTCCTATTATGTGAGCACTCTGGGCAGGGCAGATATTGGGGATGGGGCATGCCAGAGATGGTGGAATAAGGAACCACACAGCCTAAGAGAGAGGCCAGTTCCCTTCTCATCCTGTGTGGTTCTGTTTTGGAGTACAGTTCAGAAGTATTCTCCTGCCCAAGCTCCCTTACTTCACCAGAGCAGCATTCCCTTCCATTTGTCCTTCCTCCTGCATCCTCCCAGAACACGTTCACGCAGAACACTAAATATTCACGCAGAACACTAAATATTCACGCAGAACACTAAAGGCCACATTTGGTCCTTGTGTTCATGACATCTGTGAATGTGAGATGAAATGGGGAAGAGCAATCACATGTACCTTCAAGCTAACACAGCCCCTTCTACCACTTGTAACATCTAAAAGATGGAAATCTAACAGTTTGAATATTCAGTGGTGCTTGTAGGTATGTATCTTCATACATTAGACTCGTGCTATGTCCTACGAACATACAGAAGTCTCCAATCTTTTCCAGTTCCAGAACCCAAAATTATGAAGCCCTAATACATAAGATACTGTCTGATACTAAATCAGACATTTGGTCCATATTGTCAATACAGACCTGGCAGCAGCTCTCCATGGTTTTAGACAGAAGTTTTCTTCTACCCTTTGTGGATATATCAGGGATTGAACTTGGTCTGTTCTGCAATCAAGGCAGGTGCTCTCGCGCTGAGCTACAGCCCTTCTCAAATTAGTTTTCTGGAATGGGTCTTGCTTTCTTCTTGTAATACTGTTTATCCGTTTAACATTTATCCTTTGCTGTCATTCCCAGAGAAGGATATGCTGTCTCTTTCAGTGCCAAGGATGGCAAATGCAAATATTTTTCCCATCAAGACCAAGGTTATTTCCCTTTGCAGAACCAGAACCCTAAGTAGGCTCTAGTTCTGCTATTCCACTTTCCACTATTGCTGTTCCACTATTTCACTTTTCACTGACTGTATCTGGTGGATATGGCTTTCTGCTCAGGCATGTCCTGGGATAGATCAATATTTCTATGCATTTGGTTCAGTTCTCACACTTCATCCACCTTTTCAGTAGAATCCATGAACTTATCATGCTTCCATTTGCACACCCACACACACACCAGAAGCCTTTGAAAAGGAAGTGCCAGCAGAAAAGAGCTGTGGTTTATACTTAAAAACACAAGCATGCAACTTAAAAAAAAATCCCCTCAATCTGTGATGAAAGAGGCCACTGAATTCTGGCAAAAGCCTTGTGAACAAACATGTCAGGAAATGGTGCCTATGAAAGAGATGGGAGGAATAAAACTGTGAAAGAGGAGGAGGTGGTCGAGCTGGGAAATATAATGGGATGATTGTCGTGTTTGGGGAATGCAAATATGGAGGTGGGGCTTGGAGGCATTCCCTGGGTGGGAGGATAGGGTGCCCACACTTGGGTTGTGCATCCACGTCAATTTTGGGTGAAGAAAACCCTTTAAATGGTTTTTATAGAGGATTCTGCTGCATTTGAGAAAGATATACCCCTACAGAGAATGACAACATTTGCATAGTGCGTACTGCTCATCATGCAGTAGATCTGTATCTACTGCACAGATCTGTATCTGCCCCACATTTCCCTGCTCTCTCTCCTCCCTCCAAGTCCCTGTGCTTTGAGTCCTCAGGAAAAAATTTAGTCCAGGGTTGAGTGGGATTCAGGGATAGGACTGACTCAAGACATTTTGGTGCCTGAGGTAGAAAGTCAAAATGGCACCCCCACTCCTGTTTACCTGTCCTTCAGCAGCAACCATTCACTTCAGGGGAGACACGTGTCAGAGAACTTCCTGGTGAACTGTGCCCCATTGATCAGATACATCATTCTCCCAGTCTGCCGCCTTTAGCCTGCCTCCTCTCTGGGGGAGATGGAAATGGGGGGCTGTTTCATCAACTGTTCCTATATGGATGATTGCATTCCAGAGTTGTCTCTTCCTTCCCTAGGTGACAGGAAAGGGGAAAATTCTTCTCCATGGACAGAAGAATGTGAATAGCAAGGATGGTGGTAAGTCTGCTAGCCAACTCCTCCTTAAAGACTGGGTACAAGTCTTCTGTGGTAGACTGGGGGGGGGGGAGCAGATCAAAGGAAATGACTTGGGAAGGAAAACTGGAGGGGTTTGTATGTAAAAACATCAGAACAGAAAGGGGAAGAGTGTAGAGAGGCTGGTATTAGCCAAGGAATTAAGAATTTTTGGTATTCCACTTGGTGTCGTAAACACCCTTCCATCTTTTCAGGTCTGCAGGGTTCCTTCTCCATCTTGTTGAGCATTAACTCTGACTTTGCGCCACGACCCTCCCTGGTGGTTTATTCTCTTTTCTGTGATGGAGGAGTCATAGCAGACAAAATCAACTTTGAAGTATCCATGTGCTTCAAAAATCCGGTGAGCAGGCCTAAGGTTGCCATGGGTGGAGCAGCTGCTGGGAGGGAGGGGGAGTCCAGGCAGAGGGGAAGAAAATGCATGGATGTTGTTGGAATAAAAATACAACACAAATAAGCCTGCTACTTTGGTGAAAAGAATGGGCTAGGATGTGACTAAGGGTGCAATCCTGACCCATTTTCCAGCACCAAGGTAAGAGCAGTGCAACTCTAGGGTAATGGAACAAACATTGCCTTACCTTGAGGAGGCCTCTGTGACTGCTTCCCAACTGCAGGATGCAGCACATGCCCCACTGGCACAGCTATGCCAGTGCTGGAAAGCTGGTTAGGATTGCGCCCTAAATTCTACAAATATAGCAGAGAAGATTGTACTGTAGAGAAGAGAGTGTTATGTAGGCTAAATGATATTATAGATATATGGGAAGGGAGTGTTCTTCTGGCTTCACCCCTTCCCCAAAGTGCATTCTATCATGTGAATAAACAGTACAAGCATGTCCCAAATCTTAATTTGGGATGTTAATTGTAGTTGTGGATTGCCTATATTGCCAGGAAGATCAACTTGACGATCTTAGAAGTCCTTTCCAGTTCTGCTTCTATGAGTCTATTTAACAAAACAATGATCGCTGGTAACAAAGAGCATCAAAGCCAGAGTGTTGGGAAAAAAAATTTTAAAGTGATCATTTACTTGGTCTTATTTTGTCTCACTTCAGTATACAGTTCAGTACATGGAACTGCCAAACAGGGCTTAACAGGTTCCAAAAATACATGGAATGTATTACAAGAACATGGTGGTACCAGCCGTGTGCACTGGCGGGCATCACAGCACATTAACAGCCCTTGCTGTGCCTGATGCCAGGGGCTAAGTGCCCCTCCTCACCCATCCCAAGTCTCTCTCTGTTCTCTCTTGCATGATGGCGACCCAATATTTATGACACAATTAGAGAACATATCGCAACAGATCAGGAAATCTGCTGCCTTAGGCCTTCTGTAGGTTTGGGCCATAAGGCTGTGACCTCTGTACAGTGGGAAGCCCCTTGTATAAAGTTCACCTCATTTTGAACTCGGGTCTCTTTAAGTGCCTGTGATATTAGAATAATATTGCTTCCCTACTTTACAGGGCTATTCAGTAATGAGTCTTGAAGTAATTTAAGTGAAATGCTATAAAAATGGTAACAATTATGCCTTGCCTATGATTACGTCTCCTGCTTTTGTTCATTCTGGCTCGGCTGATTTTTGATTCCTACCCATTCCTGCAGGTCAGCCTAGCGTTCTCTCAGCAGCAGGAGCTGCCAGGCGCCAGCATCAATCTTGAGCTGACGGCAACTCCCGGCTCATTGTGTGCTGTCCGTGCAGTGGACCAGAGCGTGTTACTCCTCAGGAGTGAGAGAGAGCTCTCCAACCAAACTGTAAGTGGGCAGGGGTGGGATGGCAGGGGTTATGGAAAGATCTGGAAAATTGTGTGTTGGTTCACAGTGCTTATCAGCTCTGTCCGGTGACACTGACTCAGGGTGAAATTTAAAAATAATTCAAGTTTACAGTAAAATAGTGAATCATTATAACCAGAATAAGAATAAACTCCTGCAAGAAAAAGCTCATTAAGAACATGGCAGCAGCGCAATATGTTTTAACAAGTCTTTATAAACAGCATACCTCCATAGTCTCGTTCAGGGAGACTATTAATGGGGTTCTTAGCTGTGCAATTGAGAAGGGCATGTGAAGATTGTATGTGACAAAGAGCCCAACCCTACCTAAATTTCCCTGGGCCAATGCAGCAGCGCTAGCATGGGCTACACTGCATCCCGCAGGGGAGTTTAGCAGGTGAAATAATAATAATAATAATAATAATAATACAGGTATTTCTATACCGCCTTTCTTGGTCCTCAGATTTCTCCTTAGACTTTATTCAAGGCGGTTTACATAGGCAGGCAAATTAAATCCCAGTAGGGATTTTTACAATTTGAAAGAAGGTTTCTATCTTTCAAGAAACCACAACATTCAGATGTTTCTTTCTTGATCTGGCTGCACATTCTGGCCTCCATCCTCCCACGCTCAGAGCAGATGGAATAGCTTGGCTCAGCTTGTCAGCTGCTTCAAGGTCGCACGGTGCCGGTGGCCTCGAACTGGCGACCTTCGGATGTCTCCTTGGGGTATGGGGACATTTGTCTCCTTGCCCCTGGGTAAGCCCCAGCCCTCACAATGGGTCAACTCTGATCTGAGCCAGTGATATCACTGGCGCAAATTGCATTGACCTGTGGCTGTGGATCAGGCCCAGGAAGGTGGATAGGCTGCAGTGTGCACCGGCGCTGCCGATCCCGTCCCCTCCCATGCCCAATCCACCCACCCTGTCCCCATCACTACTCTTCCCTGCCCTGTTCCACCCCCTCCCACCCTTCCCCTGCCCCTACTTTGTACAGCGCCAAACTTACCTGCTCCAGCGGGCATTATTCTTGCCGTTGGCATGCATGGGAAAGTCCTGGCCTTCCCACTGGTGCATGCAATGCCATTGCAAATTGCTTTATGGCACTTTCGCAACAGTGTGAAGGCTTGGCGTCCTGGCGGAGCATGCACTCCACCAGCAAACCTCTCTGTCAGAATTGGGGCCAAGGTTTCTGGGGTTATCTTGCTAGATTTTCCTAGCTACACGTGTTTTTTTTTTTCCTTTCTGGAAGTGGCATATCATGTGTAAGCATGCTTTGCATTCTTCTGTCAGGGGAGTGGCAGGTTCATTCATACCCTTTCTCTTGATAGTCCCTGTGTACTTTCTTTTGCAGTTGTATGAGATGTTCTCTTTCTATGGAGGGTATCCTTATCAAGTCGCTGAGTACGATCACTGCTTTCCAGAAGGGCCTTTCATTGACCCTATACCACTGGCACGGGAAAAGCGCTCTTTCTGGATACCCTGGCATGATGATGGAGTAGATTTCTTCAGTTTTCTCAGGGTGAGTGACTTCACCTAGAATGGGGGAAATCCTTGTAGAACAGGGATGTCAAACTCATTTTATACAGATGGCCAAAGTTAGTATTTGTGGTGCCTTGCTGGGGGCTGTGACATCATTAAGCAGATGATGGCCAGAATGAAGCACTTTGTCCCTGCATAGAAATTCATTAGCTGCAAATGACAGAAGAGAAAATGTGCAAATCTTGTTTATATTTTCAAGATATGAGAAAGGCCAATTATCTAGCTGGGAGAGCCCAATTAGAACGGAAGCTGGATAGATTGCTTCTGGGGGCCACATTCAGCCTGCAGGTCTTATGTTTTACATCCCTAGCTGGAAGAGTGAATGTCATGTGGAGGCATATAATGGGAGGATATGACAGCTGAGAGACAGAGCGGGTAAGGCCATGGAGGGTTTTGTAGGTAAGGAAAAGGAGCTGGTTCTGGATCTGGAGAGGAAGCCAGTGAAGGGATTTAAGGAGGGACGGATGTGTGTGTAGGTGAATGATTTTGGCAACATTGTACTGGATGGAGATGAGGGGCCCAAGAGAAGTTTGCAGTAGTTAATGCAAGAGATTATTGGAATGTGAATTGGGGATTTTGCAGAGGAAGCAGGGCTAGATTCTTGCAGTATTGTAAATGGAAAGGTGACATTTTAGCCACATAACATCAGTGCACAGAACCATTCCAACAGTAAACAATGGTTCATTGTCATACTAACGAACGCAATCTTCTTCTTCTTTTGGTCTCACCACTAACTTATGACAGGAGATGGGACTGAAAGTTTTGTCTAACTACAAAATAAAGAAACCAACAAAATGCAGACATCACCGCCCCTACTTCGGGAATGGAATGCTGGCTGGTAAGAATTTTCCAACTTCCCAACTATTTGGCTGGATACATTTGGCTGGAGACAGTTTTTTTAATGCAAATTGAAGATGGTATGAAGAAGCACTTTCATCCCACTGGTATTGCTTCTGTTGTCGGGTTTTGTAGTACATACTTGAAAAAGTTCAGAATTTCTTTTTGATCAGAGACAGCAGCAGAACAAAAGAAATGAGCATGTCGTAGACAAGGCTTCTCTCATACTGTTTTCATTTGTCTTAAAAATTGTGTCTGTGTCTAGCCTGTGACTGAGCACACCTCTTAGCTGTGAGCTTATTAGAAACAGGGGCATTTTATTGGAAAGTAAGGGGTAAGACTATGCCTGTGGTTTGTTCTCTTGAACCAGCAGCAGGATCTCGGTTCGGAGCAATGGACAGTCCTTCCCTAACATCTTCAGATGAGCGCATCTTGGGATCACGGCCTCGACTGTCTTCCTCTGAATTTCAAGCCCGCAAGAACTTCCCTGAGACCTGGCTCTGGAATTTGTATCCCATTAAGTAAGTTGTGTTTTAAAGATGAGAGCTGTTTCATGTCTATCTAATATCTGAATTAAAAGCAGATATTCCAGAGTTAAAAGCAGATTAAATGCATCAGGATGCAGCTAATTTCAGCAGAATAACATTTGTGATATTGTGGGCATTTATGTTCACCACACAGATGGGCATATCTCTATAAGAGTTTAATGTATCCATTTCTGATTGCCTTCTTAAGGATACCACATTAGCAAGAGGGAAAACTGAAGACTTCATGTGTTCTTATAGTTTCTCCTAAGGGCCAAAGTACACACAACACCAAAAGCAGGCTTCCATTTACTCCTGTGTTGCAGTTGCATGGGGCCAAGATTTAGAATGGAACTACATGGATGTAGAGATGGTATTTAACTTTTAACTCCAAAGCCTACAAGTACCATTTCTGCAATTTGCACCTACTTCCCTACATTCCAGATTGAAATTGTAGTCCTGCTGGGTTGCTGCACACAATTAAACATAAGCCTGTAACTACACACTGATGAACCTTGTAAGAAGGTACTGAGGATGGGGACTACTAAGGCTGCAATCTTATCCACACTTTCCTGGAAGTAAGCTCCATTGACTATAATGGGATACTTCTGAGTAGACATGCACAAGATTGGGCTCAAAGAGTTTGATCCTAATTAATCCAGTATTGTAGAGATCTGAGTTAAGAGTGTGGTTTCGGATGACTCATCAGCATTAAATCTCAGTCTAAAGGGAAGCAACTCACCTGCTTTCAGTTTCAACCTCTACTTATGCAGTTGTCTCCTACTGAGATAGAGACACCATTGGTAGGGTTACCAGATATAAAGGAGAACAGAGTGCCTATACCTTTAACCATTGTATACAAGAGGGAATTTTGGCAGGTGCAGCTTAAACCCTTGCATGTTGAGCTGCAGCTGCCAAAATTCCCTCTTCTATACAATAGTTAAAGGTATAGACACTCTGTCACCATTTGTATCTGGTCACCCTACCTATTGGTCCATCCAGCTCAAGATCATCTACAATAATTGGAGCAGGTCTCCAGGGCTTCAGACAGCCTTTCCAGTCCTATCTGAATCACAGATAGTGATGATAGACTAGGGATGGCCAACCTTTCAACTTTAGGACTCCTGGACCTTTAACAATTGTGTAGAGGAGGGAATTTCAGCAGGTGCATTTAGTCAACTATGAGGGAATCTGTGATTCCCTCTTCTATTCAATTGGCAAGGATTTTGACCCTCATATCCATGGTTTCACTTAACCATGGGTGGTTCTGGAATGGACCCCCCCCCCAAAAAATCTTGGGGCACACCTGTACATATATATGTTCAATCACCATCTTTTGATCAAAACACATCCAAAAGCAACTTACAATAACAAACTCTTTAGTTTTGTGCCCACTAACAGAGACCAGAGGGTGCTCCCACTTCCTTCTCAGGCAACTGGTTTCTTTCAGGTGGTAGGCAGAGAAGAATGCTCTCTGCAGCTGCTCCATTCTCTGGCTGATGTTGGGGGCCAGGCTAATCTTCTTCCCATGGTGCTTATCTTGGAAGAGAGGTGAGGACCTCTCACTTCACATACTTAGGGCGCAATCCTAACCCCTTTCCAGCACTGACTTAAGGGCAATGCAGCTCTGAGGTAAAGGAACAAACATTCCCTTACTTTGAGGAGGCCTCCGTGAGTGACACCCAACTGCAGGAGGCAGCACACGTCCCATTGGCATTGCTATGCCAGTGCTGGAAAGAACTGACATAAGGGGTTAGGAATGCGCCCTTAGTCATGCTGACCTGCCTTTGTTCAAATCCTAGAGTGGAAACACTCTAGGTGGATGGAACCAAAAAAGAATTCTGCTAGGGACAAGCGAGGATTCTGTTTTTAGGGAGAGACATTCTCCTTGCAGCAGGAACTGCCATTCCCTCCTGACAATTCCAATATCTCTGCAGTGGTTCAGGTGTAAATCAAGTGCCAGTCACAGTTCCTGACACCATCACGGAATGGAAAGCCAACATGGTCTGTACCTCCCCAAGCAGTGACTTCAGCATTTCCCCAATGGTGGGGCTGATTGCCTTCAAGCCTTTCTTTGTGAACCTTGCCATGCCGTACTCAGTGGTTCGTGGGGAGTCGTTTCCACTGAAGGCCAGTGTCTTCAACTATTTGAAACATTGCATAAAGGTAAGGAAGATCTCTGTTCCTCCTCAGCTAGAATAAAGCTCCCTGCGAGATGTCCTGAGAGTCTTCCCATATTTACTTGGGATTCGAAAAGAAATCATCATGGACCAAACTAAAACGCTGTTGTTGGCATCCTTCAGTCTCGGAAGACTATGGTGTCACGCTCTGAATGGTGGTTCTGGAACAGAGTGTCCTCTCCAGTGCGTGAAGCCTGGGTAAAGTAGGTATGGAGGATAGGCTGTTACCCATGCAGCAAATCCCCCTTCTCCACGTCGCTGAAATGGTCCAATGGAAAGGCAGAGGCCAATACGGTTGGTTCCAGCAGCGTTGCAGGAGTTGCCAGAACGTGACTGTGTTCAGCCATGAACTGCCTCAGGGGCTCCGGCTCCGGATTTTGCCTCGAGGTTGACTCCTGAAGCCTTTTCCCTAACTAAAATGCTATGCATAAAATAAAAGGTGTATCTCCTTCTAAGTTCAAGGTTAGGACTTGATACCTCAGGAAGAGGAAACAGTCTGAGGGATTTGAGAGAGCACATGCTGGAAACTAATCATGGAGGCATACTTTCCCCTGAATTGGAGATATGTTTCATTCTTACATACCCTTATGCCTGAAGTTCTCAAACAAGGGGTGTTGTGACTACTCCTGCCTGAGAGCCTCAGCCCCTGAAGAGGCAGGGGAAGGGGAGAGGCAGCGACGCGATCCCCTGGACTTAGTACCCCAGGAAGAGGTGAACTCTTTGCTCTGGCACAGTCTCCATCCATAATTCCTCCTGGCTGGTATTTAAGATGTAAAAATCAACCATAGCAGTCCTAATCACAGGCTTAATAGAATGTTTTGTTTGACTCTAAGTAGTCTAAAAGTCTTTTCTTTCTTGGCCTCAGATCATTTTCTTTCCCCCAGTTTCTTTTCTTTGCTATGGCTGATCCCCTTTCTCTTATTCACTAGATCCAGATTGTCCTGTCCAAGTCCAAAGAATATCAGGTGCAGACATGCAAGGACTGTGAATACATTAGCTGCCTATGTGCTGATGAAGCCAAGACTTACTCCTGGAATGTAAAGGCTACTAAACTGGGTAAGGGGGGGCAGACCTGAGGAGAGAGGTAGTAGACAGAAAGTGAATTCAACCAATCACACCTGTGCTCCAGCTAGGCCAATATCCCATTTCCTTGCTGAATCAAAACCAACACACCCATGCACTGAATTATTATTATTATTATTATTATTATTATTATTATTATTATTATTATTATTATTAACAATATTTATATACCGCTTTTCAACTAAAAGTTCACAAGTAAAAGTTCATATATTGGTGGAATTATTCCACCAATATATGTGTAATTGGCCTATAAACCCTTAATGAGCCTCAAAGCCCTTGCATCCTATCTTTTGGTACAGCAAGATCTCATGCTGGAGAAGCCGAGTGAACTGTGATCCACACTACAGCAGCCACTGGGATTGCAGATGTTAAGACCACATAAGCAGTCTTTGCACCACCAATTTAGTGGTGTTGGCCAACTTGCTTCTTAATTGCTACAGCAATTAATACAGAGAGTTAATAAATATAGTAGACAACATGTTTAGAAAACATTATAGGTTCCATGTTATCTGTCCACTAGCTATAAGTGGTGAGTGGGGCTTGATATGCAGCAATGCAATGGGGCTTTGAGGAGGGTAGGAAGCTTGGAGAGGTGTTTGAATTTCTGATTTCTGGATGAGAGATTTTTGCAGTCTTGATGAACTTGCTTGTTTTTGTCACTTGGTGCCAGGTATGGTGAATTTTACTATCACCACCGTGGCGCTAAACAGCAAGGAACTCTGTGGCAATGAACCAGTAGTTGTGCCTGAAAAAGGCCAGAGTGACACCTTGATCAAGCATCTCGTCGTCAGGGTGAGTGTGTAAGACAGTGTTTCTTGTTGCCATTATGATTCCCCTCTCCTAGACGGAGACCACATATAAATATTTATTTGTATTAGATGGACTTTTATATCTTTAAAACACAAAGGTAGGGTTAGGGCTGGGATAAGAGGCTTAGGATATATAACATGGGGTTGGTTGCCTAGTTATAGTGGGATGCAAATGACCAGGGGGTGCAAACAAACAAACAAAAAAACACAGACACAAATGTCCAGGGATGCCAATGTCTGGGACATAATAGTTCAGGACACAAATACCCTAGTACCCACAGTACCTCCCATTTGGAATATTCTTCTGCCTTCCTCCTCTTCCCTGCATCAAGGTTGTTGTTGTTCAGTTGTCCAACTCTTCGTGACCCCATGGACCACGGCATGCCAGGCATGTCTACCTCTAGTTTACTGTTTGTCCAAATTCATATTCATTGCCTCTGTGACACTATCTAACCATCTCATCCTCTGCCGTCCCCTTCTTTTGCCTTCAATTTTTCCCAGCATCAGGGTCTTTTCTAAAGAGTTCTCCCTTCTCATAAGATGACCAAAGTATTTAAGCTTCAGCTTCAGCATCTGTCCTTCCAATGAACAGTCAGGGTTGACCTGAGACTGAAACTGTCTTTCAGGCAAGCAGGTAGTACTGTACTGCTTTTGAGTAACAAGGGAGGTGCCACCATATGAAGTCCCTAAAATCTTTGAAGTGAATGAGTGAGTGAATGTCACAATGAGTTCTCTCTCTCTCTCTCTCTCTCTCTCTCTCTCTCTCTCCCCACTATTCCCTTCCCCCCCCCCCCAGCCTGAGGGAGTCCTGGTGGAGAAGTCGCATAACTCACTGATGTGCCCTGAAGGTCAGTAGCAATTCATGTTTAACCTGGAGATTGGACACAGGAATCAAATGGAAAAGCCAGATGGGGCACCCCATCACCACATACACACGAACATAGGAATTTTAATGGAAATTAGGTTTGAACCCCATAACTGCCAAATTCCTGTTTGTTCCGTTGAGGAGTGCGTGGATGAATTTCCCATGTGCCCCACAGAACTCTCTCTTAGTCTGCCACTCTTAGTGGTGCCCAAAATGTCCTTTGCATTGCCTCGTGGCAGAGGCTTCCTCTGCTAAGAAAGCAGAACCGTGCTTACAGAAGGAAAAATCTGCAGTCACAGAGAAATGAGCAGCAGGGCTCAGGTGTTCTTGCCAATCAGTTTCTTCCTATTGGCAAGGAGGTCTGAGGTTTGATGTCAGCATAAAAATCCCCACAAAAAACAGAAACCAAAATTTAGATGAATCATGCCTTGCTTCACACTGAGCTTTTTGAATTGTGATAGGCCTGATATTTGGACCCTCAAGATTCAGTTCATCATTCCATCTGCTTTCCAACAGAGTAAGGGCTGAATACATTCATCACAAAGATCAAGAATTCTGGAGTCTTCCTTAGCCTGTCTCCTCTTGCAGAACTTCCCATGTACTGTACTGCTCTTATTCACATATATGCTCTTCATTCTTTTGATAGGAGGTTCGACTTCAGATTCACTTTCCTTAGAGGTCCCTGAAAATATGGTGCCAGATTCAGCCAGGGCCTCAGTTTCTGTTGTTGGTAAGAACTAAGCTAGTTCATCTTCTCCAAGTATTTTACACTTTTTTTAAAAGCATAAGGGTGCAATCCTGAGAGCGCTCTGGGCTGATGCAAGTCCCTTGTGCCAGCCCACCATTGCTGCAAAAGTGCCATAAAGCACTTTCGTGCCACCAGGAGAGGAGGGAGCCTGGAGGCTGATGTGATCCCCGCTGAGCCGGAGCAAAAGGTAAGCCCACCCCAGTTGAACTAGGCCAGTGTGGGGGTCTGGAGGGGCATGAGGAGGATGGGAGAGAGGTGTTTCAGGGTCGGGGTTAGGCAGGCAGCAGGTGGGGGGGGCAGGGCCATGATTTGGCACTTATGCCGGATCCTGTCCTCGTTCCCAGGCAGCTCAGTGCAACTCTGGGATGCTCGGATCCGCACTACCTCTTTAGATGGGGCAGTTTCAAGTAGCCCAATGGGTGCTGCTGCCGCTTTACCCAGGGTAAGGGGAAGTGATTCTGCTTGCCCTGGGTTTAGCTGCAACTGGCCCCAACCCTGCCTTGGATGTAGGGCAGGCCCACTGGCCTGCCTGCTTCAGGACAGGTTAGGATTGGGCTGTGAGAGTCAGAAGCACATATATGAATAAGGCAGATGAGGAGAGGTGCAGTATGTGTTTTATATCGCAGCAGCTGAGATGAATTCAGACATTAGGATGTATCCCTATAAGATGTTTGAACCCATTTCTGTCCAGCCCACAGGTATACACATTTGATCCCTGTTGTGTATATGCAACATTGGGCAGAAATTGCTTAAGTGTGCACCTATGTAATGTGATGTGTGAATGTAGCTGAAGCATGTTTGCAGATATAACATATGGGTACATAAAAATGAGAACCCAAATAGCCATGGTTCCCTATGAGTATACACCTGGGAGCAAACCCAGGTTTGCTGCTTCATAATGTGAGAGTCAACATATGTCAGGCCTCAGCAGGGGTCACTTTCAGCCTGTCGGGTTCCAGGATTTGGGGCTGTTGCTCTTGGAGGCCAGTGGCAAGGCTGTGGCCCAAAACGTACAAGTTTAAGTTCCAGAGAAGGCCAACCAGGATCTAGAGAGCCAAGAGGGCACAACTCAGTGCAATGAAATGAGGAGAAAGGCAAAGGCATATATGGGCAGCAACAAAGCTTTTGCAATGGAGGTTATAATAACTGGGAAGGGGGAATCAGAAGGAAATGCAATGCAGTGTCCACAATCATATTCACACAATCAGGGCTTGAACTTCAGCGGTTTCTAGATAGGAAGGAAGAGATGCATAATGATGCAAACAGAGTAGGGAAGAAAGGAGGGGAAGCAGGATCTAAGCATCTTAGGAGCCCAATACTACCTTCTGTATCCACCTTGCCAGTGTTTGCACTGCATGTGAGGGTGAGGGTGAGAGACCAGAAGGCCTGGGAGAAATAACTACAAATACTTTTTACTAATTCCTCCTTGGGCCACCTGGCATTATTCCCTCCTGCCCTTGAAATGTTCTCTTCGCACCTCTTGGCCCTAGACAGACAGGTTTGCTACCCAGTGGGCAAGTGTGTTGCTGTGCACCAGAGCTGCCCCAGACAGGAAGATGAACCCTGAGTTCACATCCAGCATATGGTTGGGGAGTAATGGAGTGTCCAAACAAAGAATGCTGCAGGAGAAGTTCCCAGCAAAAGCACCCAAAAATACAGAATACAGAAAATTTGGGGGCAAAGGGGGGGGGGATGGGACATTCATCACATGGGGTAAATGAGAGTGTATAGAATTGGGTAAATGGTGTTGGGCTGGCTTTTGGGATGTAATTGCTCTTGGGGGCTTCCAGAGGAGCCGCATTCAATGAGAGAGGCATGTGACCTTTGACCATATCTACCTATCTATCTGCCCAGGTGATATCATGGGGACAGCTCTGCAGAACCTGGACCATCTGGTGCAGATGCCCAGTGGCTGTGGGGAGCAAAACATGGTGCTGCTTGCCCCCATCATCTATGTGTTACAGTACCTGGAAAGCTCAAGGCAACTGAATGAAAATCTGAAGACTAAAGCACTGGGTTACCTGCAGACAGGTCTGTTGGTTTTTTTTTTCTACTCTAGCTAAATTCATGGCAAAGCCTTCTTATTACCTCCCTGGCCAATGCCTCCCTTCCAATCGTTATCATGATGTCCAAACAAAGGACAGATGGACTGAGGATGGAGATCTCACATGGACTATAGCCTATCTATGATCAGATATGGACCAGTTATATGGAAAGCTCACGGAGCCATTTGTTCCACAGCTCTTAATTTGCAATATGGTCTGGATAGCGGTTGCAGGTTAAGTGTGCATTGCACTGTGTCTGGAGGAGTTTCACTGATTGCACTTTTTTTTTTTTTAAATACACAAGGGTACCAGAAGGAACTTCAGTACAAACATAACGATGGCTCCTACAGTGCTTTTGGACAAAGTGATGAACAAGGCAATACATGGTAAATACTGTACTTGTCCTTCTACAATATTGCACGACAAAATTATTTGCCCTGTATGAACCTTTTGATCCATAAGGTTTCTTCTGTAGTCCCACCACTAAAAAAAAAATCAGAACTTGTATAGTTTTATAAACAAAATCAAACGTTTTGATCCCAACCTTGAGCTGCATAAGGCTTGCAGAGATGTAGGAGCCAACCAGATCAGGAGACCATGGTACAAGCCACAAAGGTGCTAGCCCTAGACTCAACAGACCCCAACACAGTCTATTTCCTTGAACTGGGACCCCCAGAAATTGCTTTCCTGAGCCAAATTCCCCTAGGGAACAAGCTGCCTCCACAGCAGGGCCCTCACACCTGCCAGCAGAGACAATAGGAGTTGAAAGAGAAGTGATGGAGTGCTGGGTTCCAGGTAGAGAGGACTATCTTTTAAGGTTCTCTATATTTCAAGAAGGTGGTGGAGTTTGGGAAAGGTAGTCTTGCCCAAGAGTTATATCGGGCTCCTTTGATCTCCTGCACTTGCTGGAGCAAGATTCATGGAACTATCTGAAGTTGGGAGACTCCTGACTGGCTGTGTCTGGATATAGGCTTATGCCTTCTAGGCTCTTACTCATAGGCAGGACAAGATAAATACCTAGAAATGTCCTGCTCCTAAAGTTATCTTTCCCTCCTTCCAACCTCTTGATTGCAATTCTTTTAATGAACTGATTACTCATGGTTTAAACCTTTGTTTGCTCTCGTGTTGTATCTAGTGGGCTGTGGGGGGGGGAAGAGTCACCAGCTATCCAAATCTCTCCAACTTGGCGACCGGGATGCGATGTGATCCAGCATAGAGCAAAATTGGGATATCTTTGAAACTGCCATTTCTAAAGATAGTCCCAGTTCACGCTCTCAGTCTTCATTCCTTCTACTTGGCAAGGAAGAGTTCCTCATTGCTGAGGTCCTCTGGAAACACACCTATTTAGCAGTCCCCCCCGGAGAACCCTCTAAGGTTCACTGCTACTGCACTGAGTGTTAACTCCGCCTCCCCTGTTAGCAACTAATCCGAACTGGATTAAAAAAGACCAAAATAAATCATAGAGCGATCTGCTGAATATTAAAGGAGAAATCCTAAATAAGTCTGAGTTAGAAGAGAAAGGAATAAAAATGGACTGGTGGAACGAAATGTCCTGCTCCAAGGAGCTTACAACCTCAGTTTTGAAACCCAAGCCCACCTGGCACCTGGATGTGAGCCCAGGTGTCACTGCTCCCCCCCCCATTTTTTTTCCTTTGGTGCCGTGCTCGGTTCCTCCTACCAGATGTTCCCTACCATCTTCATCATGGTGGCAACTGCCGTTGCAGCTCTGATTACATTGGGCTGCATCCATTTTCTCTTTCTCATCCTCGCTGTTCCTGTTTGAGAAGACTATCAAGAAAGACAGGAAGAAATAAATGGGGCTACTATAGTACTCTGCTCCTCACACCTCTTCTTTTTGCTGGTTTTTGCATTGCTGCTGTTTTTAAAGGATAGGCCAGGGAGTGGCAGTAGCTGAAATCAGAGATGCTAGAGAACAGGGTGGAGGGTGGGGATGAGAGGCCACTCCCTGAAAGGGCTCCCTGGCATTTGAAGAAGGAAAGAGGAGAGGCAATGGTGGGTAACAAACGGGGGGGAGGGGAGAATGGAAGAGGCAAGGAGGTAAATATAAATGGAAGTTACACATTCTTAGGATTTATTTGGGCTGGAGAGGAGGCCTAAGCATTCAAACCTGAGGCTTCATAGGAAAAGAGGTTGCTGAGGAAGGAAACAAATATATTTTCTGGGCCACGTCACGTCACGTTGGCATCCTTTAGTCTCGGAAGACTCTGGTATCGCGCTCTGAATGGTGGTTCTGGAACAGAGTGTCCTCTCCAGTGCGCGAAGCCTGGGTAAAGTAGGTATGGAGGATAGGTTGTTACCCATGCAGCAAATCCCCCCTCTCCACGTCGCTGAAATGTTCCAATGGAAAGGCAGAGGCCAATACGGTTGGTTCCAGCGGCGTCGCAGGAGTTGCCAGAACGTGACTGTGTTCAGCCATGAACTGCCTCAGGGACTCCGGCTCCTGATTTTGCCTCGAGGTTGACTCCTGAAGCCTTTTGCATAACTGGATGTAGCCACAAGGCAGTGGAGGTTTGGGATCAGAGTTTTCCTTCTCTCAGATGAGCTGCCTTCCCAGGCTGACGAGTCCCATCTAGCTGGTGGCTGTTTAGTCGCCTCTTAAGACAAGTACAGCCAAACTGAAAGCCTATTCTTATCCCCAGCCCCCAGGGAATTTTCTGGGCAGGAGTTCCAGAAATAGCAAGGGGAAACGGGCAGAGTTCTACAAGAGAGCAGGAGACCTTGTGGCATCTGAAGGTGATAGAATTTTTGATTAAGGATAACAACCCTGAATCAAGACCACCTGATGTTGTATAAACAACCCTTTGATATATTTTCTCTGTCTCTTCCTAAGGCTGACAGCATTTGTGCTCAAGTGTTTCATTCAGGCAAAGCGATACATCTCAATAGATGACCAAAACATCCAGGATGGTCTGAGGTGGATGGCCAGTAACCAGCAAGACAATGGGTGCTTTGCCAGCATGGGAAAACTCTTCCATACGGCAATGAAAGTAAGTCTCAGAAGAAAGGCCTGTCAAGGAACATGGCAGTAATTCACTAGGCTTCTGCCAAGACCTGGCAAGCCAACACAGATGTATCATTTTACTGACACCTTTCAGAGGTCTTGGGTGCTGGAACCTGAATTATGGGACCTGGTCAATGTAATCTTCATCGGTGACAAAGGGGGACCTTATCTTCTTGTAGCCCATTCTATTAATGAATTTTTTTTCTAAGGATGATTTTAATTTCAGAGACAATACTGTGTCACTCCAGGACAGGAGTGCTTTTGAAGAGGAGGAAAGCAACTTGGAAAATGGCAATCCTAGCAGCAAATTTTTGCAATTTCATGAAATTATTTTTCAGCTCATTTTAAAAATTTGATTTAGGCTATGTTCAAGAGCACATCCCTGGAGTGTTTGAAAACCTGAAGGACTCTTAGGGTTGCCAACCTTCCAGGATTGTTCTAGAGACTCATCTCCTGGATTCAGCATCAAACTCTAGATGGCTACTGCAAGCCATCCTGGGGATTTTAATAGGACCTCCAAGGATTTCCAACATTGTATCAGGCTGGAAAACAAATCTTCAAAAATAACACCAGTTAGAGTTGGCAAAACTGTCTCCTCTAGCAAACTGAATCCCCTTGTAGGGCATTTGCCCACTCCTCTTATTTTTCATTACTCAGGAGCAGCATATTATATTACCAATACTGAATTGGGGTTAGCACCAAACATAATCAATTTTCTCCATTCATTTCTGGGCTCAATTCAAGGTGCTGGTATTGACCTTTAAAGCCCTATACTGCTCTGGGCCAGGGTATCTTAGAGATCGCCTACTCCCGCACAATCCGGCTCGTCCTCTTAGGTCATCAGAGAAGGCCTTTTTACAAGTGCCACCGCCTAGGGAGGTACGTGGGGCGGCTGCAAGAAATAGGGCCTTCTCAGTAGTGGCACCAACACTATGGAACTCCCTTCCCCTTGACTTAAGAATGGCTCCCTCTCTTGAGACCTTTCGGCGAGGCCTGAAGACCCTTCTGTTTAAAAAAGCCTTCTGAGTTCTCGGCCTTTTAACATCTTTTTAACATCTTTTAATATTTTTTACAGGCCTGATTCTTTTATGACTTGCTGCTGCTCTATGCTCTTTTTACCTATTTTTTACTCTGACTACTGTTTTTTATGATGTGTTAATATGTTTTTATTTGTTTTTAAATTATGTTTTTAATATGTTGTAAGCCGCCTTGAGTCCCTTCGGGGAGAAAGGCGGGGTAAAAATAAAGTTATTATTATTATTATTATTCCTGTAATCTAGAAAGCCTAATCTAGAAAACCCCATTTTTATCCGTTCCTGTAGGAGTTGGATATTGGAGGGTTTCGCTTTTGCCTTGCATGCAGTATAATCTCACAGGAAAAGGTCTTCCTACCTTTTCTCAATCCTTTCTCCATGTGATTCACAGGGGGGTGTAGATGATGAGATCTCTCTTTCTGCTTACGTCACTGTTGCGCTCTTGGAGGCCAAAATGCCACTTGAGGTGAGTGTTCTTGAGTCCAGCCAATCAGCTGATCTCACCCAGAAGCATTTGGTGCACAGGGGGACTTTGACTTACCTTTTGGGGGTTAAAAAGAACTGTAACACTGCAACAACTATAAAAGGAATAGGCTTATTGGCCTTTCTTTCTCACAAGAGGTGAGGCAATGATTATCAGGTTTCATCCAGAACTTCCCAACAATGAGGAACTCGTTTGCCTTCCACCAAAACTGGAAATGGGCCAATGACTTGTGAATCCACATAGGGTTTGGTGTAGATGGCATTCTTTTTTCCCAAAGAAATAGTTAGTGTGAATAAATACTTTGCTTTCCAGTGTTTGTTCCTTCCCCTGCTCCACCCCCAGATAGCCCAAACATATATCCTGTGACCCACAGGACTATATCCACCCTGACACCAGTTTTCTTATGATCACTTCCCCATGTCCAGCACCTCTGAGTTCCATCTCGTTTGTTAAAAGAGTGTTTCCTTCACACCCAGGATCCAATGGTGAAGAATGGCTTGGACTGTCTAAGGAAGACTGTCTCCAGTACCACTGATGTCTATACACAGGCGCTGCTTGCATACGTCTTCTCAATGGCTGGAGACAATGCCATCAGGCAGCTGTTACTTGCCAAGTTAGATCAGCAGGCCATCAAGTCAGGTACTGTATAAAATATATAAGCCAACTTCAGATGTACTACCAAACCAAGGTTTAGCTTTATAAGCATGAAGCTTGAGCTCACGTACTCCATCTTTGTGCATACAGATTGGGGTGGGAAACTTTGGTGCTTTCATTCCTGGTCCAAAAACAAATCACAATTTGTTATTGCAGCTGGACTCAGCGAATTGCAGCTTACTGTAACCATAGTTTGTGAACAAGCCAGGATATCAAACCAGATCATGCTGTCACTCATGCAGATACTTTTGTTTCATTTCATAGTTAGTCTCAATCAAAAATGCAAGTTAGAACCCTCACAACACGAAAACAGCAAGTGGATGGGTGAGGAAAGAAATATCACTCTCCCTGATAGACAGTACAATGGATAGTTTGGAGTGCATTATGGTGATCTTGAGTATTTGACCCTGACAACTGTGTGACATCACTGCTGAACACATTTCCCAGTACTGATGTATGTTCACTGGAATGACTGCAGATTCCACTCTAATACCATTCATAGTATAGACCAGCCATTTTCAACCACTGTGCCGTGGCACACTGGTGTGCCATGAGTAGTCCATTGGTGTGCCACAGGAATTTGGGGGAAGGTAATTTATTAATAGGGCCAATGGGAGATGTGAGCCCCCACTGGCAGCATGGTATACCTTGTCAATTGTCAAAAACCTGGTGGTGTGCCTTGACAATTTTAGTGCCTTGTCAGTGTGCTGTGAGATGAAAAAGGTTGAAAATCACTGGTATAGACCTTAATGCCTAACCATTGCCCCAAACTTAAAACGGCTGTTCCACTAGCATACCTGAGGAGGGGGGAGGGTTGGGGGCAAATGCCATGAAACACCACCCAGCCAGGGGCACTGCCACGGCCCCTCCCCACCATACTTTGGGGGGGGGCGAAAACCAGAAGTGACCAACCAGAAGTGACCTTTATAGGCCTTCCAGGGGCCTCATCCCTCCAGGTCTACTGGGGGATGGGGAGGTGCTGCACAGCCTCTCCAGCCTTCAGAAGGCCTAAAAATGTCACTTCCTTTTTCTTCTGAAAACTAGAAGTGACGTTTTTAGGCCTCCGGGCTTCAGGAGGGCAGCCTTTTGCAGTCCTGGCCCCAGGCAGCACAGGGGCCAGGATCGCAATCGGACTGTTCCAAGCTGTATGCTTTGCTTTTCTTCTCCTATAGGGGGTCAGATCTACTGGAAAAGGAAACCTGCCCCAACCGCCAGCCAGAATCCTTGGTCTGAACCTGATTCTGTGAGAGTGGAGCTGACATCGTATGTATTGCTGGCTTTAGTCACAGCAGAAACTATGAGCCAAGAGGACAGAGGGAAGGCCACCGGCATTGTGACCTGGCTAACCAAGCAGCGGAATGCCTATGGAGGCTTTGCCTCAACTCAGGTAACAGAGTTCTTCTCTCACACTGTCAAGTCAAACACCCTACCCCAGCAGCATAGCTAGAAAACACCCTACCCCAGTAGTCACAGTGCTAAGTTTTGTTGGCACCTGAATGTGCCGTGCAAGCAGCCCCTCCCCCTCTCCTTAGGAGCCATTCCTGGAAGCTAGAGCACAATGGAGGAGACACCTCGGTTTTGCTCTCGCCTGCTGGAAGGACTCCAAAGGGAATTGGGAAGCGCTGCTTGCACGGCTCGTTCAGATGCCTGCAAAACTTAGCACTGTGACTCCCCTCTAGCCATGTTACTGCCCTGCTCCACTTCACCCCACCCCATCTTGCTTTCTCAAAGATCTCGAAAACAAAGACTCGAACCCAGATAGATGAGGCCTCTGTTTAAAAATGAGCATTTTTAAAAGCTTTGTTATATCATTGTTGTGGCAGAAATTGCAGGGATTAGCAGGTGGTTTCAGAAATGGAGCTTCAAGGAGAACCTGTGTGTGCAAAGGACAAAGTGAGAACTCCTGTAGGGCAGGTGTGGCTAAAAAATAAGTATGGTACAGTCAGGTATTGTTATCTGCTGGGGTTAGGGTCCTGAACCATTGATCCAATGGGATCAATGGGGTTAGGGGGAAGGATAGCTTGTCTGCCAGCAGCAAAAACAGAATTCAGTGGAGACCCACACCCACAGCAGTTTGAAGTTCTCTACAGCTATTCTGAAGTTGCTGACCTTCAGAAGGCTGCCGTGCACTTCACAATGGTGCCTGCAACTAGTGTATGGACCTTTAAAATGGCTGTGGGAAAGCTTCTGAAGCTTTCCATGGACATTTTAAAAGGGCTCCACAGTAGTTATGGGCCCCATTTCCAAGTGCTCTGCAGTCTTCTGAAGGTCAGCAGAGACCTACAGAAGGCTGCAGAGACTGCAGATAGCCAAGAACGCGCTATGAATGATGCAAGGTAAGTGCCAGTCCTCCAGCCCATTTATAAGCAAATCCATGGATAGCAAATTGTGGGGAGCGGGAACTGACTGCACTTGTATCCTTTGGTAGATACGACGATACCTTTGCTCCAAGAAACTGGCCCCACATCAAGGTGTTAAGCTGGCTGGGTGGGTGGGTCTTGTGCCTTGCTTCCTTTTACAAGGTAATGTACCAGAGGCTGCATTGTGACTGCTCTCCTTTTCCAGGACACAGTAGTTGCCCTCCAAGCCCTGGCCAAATATGCAGCAGTGACATATGTTAGATATGGAGACATCTTAGTAACTGTGAACTCTGACAAGGGCTTCCAGCAGTCATTCCATGTGAGCGAGACCAATCGGCTGGTGCTGCAGCAGGCCACCCTCCCAGACATACCTGGCAAGTACATAGTGCAGGCCACTGGCGAAGGCTGTGGGTATGTACAGGTGAGTGACGGCTCTTCAGCCAAGAGTGGATGAATATCAAGAATTGGACTAATTAAAGTATTAGTTCTGTTAGGTTTAATAGTAACACAAGCTGTGGTGTCATGGTGGCCCCTGGCTTGGATGGCTTTAGTTGGACAAATTAATGGAGGACAGATCTATCAAATATTACTAGTCATGATGGTTATGCGCTACCTGTAGGTTCAGTGGCAGTATGCCTCTGAATTACCACGGAAGGCATGCAATGGTGGGAGAGAAGCATGCCTTTCTCTTCTACTTGTGGACATCCCCGAGATCACTGTGAGAAATAGAATGCTGGCCCAGACAGGCTGATCCAGCAGGACTTTTCTTATGTTCTTATCACCACCCCCTTGTGCACATGTCTAAGGCAAAAAGCTGCCTTGGGTACCCTTTGGGGAGAAAGGCGGAATATAAATCCAATGAATGAATTTTTAATGTAGTTGTGTTTTTCTGTATTTTTATTTATTTCTTTAATTGGCATGTTTTCTTTACAAAGCTTTTGCATAGACTACGGAGGGAGAGAGAGAAAGAAAAATTTATTTTATTTTTTACATTTTTATACCACCAAGGAGCTCAGGGTGGTTCCTCCCAAGGAGTTCAGCGTGGTGTACATGGTTCCTCCCCTTCTTTTGTCCTCATAGCAACCCTGGTGAGGCTAAGAGGTAGTGACTGGCCCAAGGTCACCCAGGAAGCTTCATGGATTTGAACCTGGATCTTCCAGGACTAAGTCCAACTCCTGACTCACTACAATTTTAGGGTTACAGAAAAGCATTTGTCCTAAAGAGCTGAAGGTAAGGGGTTGAGGTGAAGAGAAATAATTGGCTTGTAGATAGGAGAGTGCTAATGTGGCTAGGATAGATGAGATTTTTGGGTGTGGGGGGATACAATGCTACACAGCTCCACTAGTGTTCTGTTTCTCTGCCTCTTTCACATCAGACAGTCCTACGGTATAACATCCTTCCCCTGAAGAATTCCAAGACCTTCACCCTGAATGTGACAGCAAGAGAGAAAAGCTGTGAACAGCAGACATTGCCCCGGGTCCTGAACCTTAGCATCAGTGTAAGGTAACAGTATTACCAAAGTTCACATTTACCTTGTTTGGAATACAGAGTCGGCTGGATTGGTTGTGTTATGGATTGTGCATCATTTACACCGAAAGTTCTTCTTCAGTTTGTATCTTAATCTAAGCTGATGAATTTGTCTCCCTCTCTGGCATCTTGAATGCTGCAAAGGTAGCATCCCAGCCAGAAGGAGTCCTGGAATGTGTTGTTTCCAAGGTGTCTGGTGTTCATACTAAGACACCCTTGAAAAGTTATATTTTGTGTGTGTGTGTGTGTGTGTGTGTGTGTGTGTGTGTGTGTGGGTAGGGGGAGTGCTCTGGACAGCCTCCAGAGGTCTCTGTTGCTACTGCCCGGTAAGTGGGAAATGGATAGTTCAGTGCTTGCATGAGGTAGTTGGGGGGCCATTTGGATCCCACTGTGGTCCTGATGATGTCCTTGGGATTGTGATGAGAACTGACTGCAAAACCCTGTGCATGTCTACGCAGAAGCAAGTCTCATTGTGTTCAGTGGGAAAGAGCGGATAAAAGTGCAGCCTGAATTTTAGAGCTTTTTAGAATTTTAGAATTTTAGAGAATTTTAGAAAAAGATGCTAGAACATTTTTTTTTGGGGGGGGGGGGGGGATAGCTTGGTGTGCCAAACCCAATTCCAGATAGAACTAATGAGAGTTTGATCATTATTAGTGAAACAGGGAGATTTTTGGGAGCAGTGAAGGTCTTATTGCCCTGAAGAAGCAGGAGCTGAGACTAGAAATGGCTTATTATGTTCAGCTTTTTTTTTCCTCTGGTAGTTACATAGGTAACCGGGGCACCTCTAACATGGCCATTATTCAGATCAAGATGTTATCTGGATTCCATCCTGTCCAGGGAACCAAGTCCTCTGTAAGTCTGTTTTGCTTGGTATTGCCTCTCCCCTTTCACCCAAGACAGGAACCAGCTCAGATGTATCACAGGAGTCCATCCCTATGAACATAAACAGTTCTAGAGCTCCATGATATCAATGCATCAAAAAGTGGTGGCAGAATTTACCATGAATAATCAACCATTGATGCCTAATAGCCCAGTTCTATCCAGCAGAGGAACGATGGCTCCAAATGGCTACCACCAGATCCTGAGCTGGATTCAAGCAGGTTGGAGGTCTCCTAGAGGGAAGGGGACATTCTTCCCTAACCCTGAGTAAAGGCCCAGCCTGCTCAATGGGGCTTCTCGAGTCTGCACCCAGCTATTTCGCTGATGCAGACTTGATAAGCTCTGCATCAGGCTTCCAAGCCCAACACAGGATAGGATTCAGCGGGGAAGGCCTCCACTGGTCCCATCCCCTCCTGGGCGTGTCCCCCTCTGTTCTGCCCTTCCCCCCTGCCCTCCTGCCACCCTCCCCACACCCCTGTGTCACTCAGCACTTACCTCCTCTCCGCCAGTAGCTGGGACTCCAAATGCAGTGCCCATAGGGCAGCGCAGGCCCCCCCCCCCGTCTGCACTGGGGCTGCAGTGCTGGTGGCAGGGAAGCGTGGGATCAGGCTATAAGTGGAGAAATGGTCATTAAGAAGTTTGCATATTGCCCTGAGAATTCCAAAACACAAGAAATAGCAGCATTCTGTTACTAAGATGATCCTGATCCCAAGTATATTTCTGCCCCCGCCTTCTTCCAAAATGTCCATATATTCTGCTCCTGCTTTCAGTTGGCTGATTTCTTTAGTCCATTTTAGTGACAACCTCTTGTTTACCAGTTGCTACCATTTCAAGTACTGCCCAGTGAAAAGGAATTTCCTTGTGCTGGTGAACTGATTGGCAAAAATGGATACTAGCAGCTTTTTTCAATTCACTTAATAGAATTCAGCTCAGCCAGCAGTAGAGCATCCTAGCAAATAGTTTGAAGGGATGTGCCCTTCTGTCTGTTTTGGCCAAAGAACTGATCCATAAAATACATTTTCCCATCAACTAGATGGGAGACCTATCCTATTCATACATATCCTCTTCTAACATTTCTCAATAATGAATTGCAGTATATATTTTTGCAGTCAGAATAGAGCCCACTAGAACAGAAGGAGTTTCATCTGCTCTTGCAGACATGGGACAAATGTGACTCCTCTCCTCAATACCAAAGTGAGGCAACTGAGATCTTAACTCTCTTGTTTCCTGTTCACAGCTTGAGCAGCAGCCTCTTGTGAAAAGGGTGGAGACTGGGGAGGAATATCTCACAATCTACCTGGACCAGGTCAGTGCCAGGAAAAGGGATGTAGCTCTCTAATAGACTAGTGGCCCAGTTCCAACAAAGGTTTATGCTAGCGGGACATGCATTCTGCCAGCATAAACTCCTTTACAGCCTTTGCAAACACGACTAGGCTGTGCACGGGGCCTGGCCACCGCCACGAATGGCCTCTACACTCCAACAGACTGGGGACACCCACTGGCGGAGGTAAAGCTGTGCAGGGGGTAGAATGGGGGGTAGGGTGGAGTGAGAGGTGCTAATCTAGTTCCCCCTTTTAAACATCACCTTGTCTTTGCCTATCCCTCAGCTAGGAGAAGAGAGACAGAAATACACCGTCGTCATAAGTCAAGAGATTCCAGTTAAAAATTTGAAGCCCGCCACTGTCAAAGTCTATGATTACTATGAACCAGGTGGGTTCTTGCCAGCAGATTTTGACCTATGCAAAACATGGTTTGTATTTTAAATTCATTTGCTTCTCATTAAGCCTGCACAGTTTGTGGCCCCCTAGCTATGTCCTGTTTTATTGCAAGTGTATTCTCGCATGTACCCACACAGTCCCCAGGAGGTGTCTTCAGCCTGGTGAGTTATACATGTTGTGATGTCTGGCTTCCAAACCTACTTTTTGGAATGTCTAAAATTCCATTTTAGAATCCTGTGATTTGGGGGAAAGTGAAGACCGCTCTGTATGACTCCTTGCTTTTAATCCACACTTTAAGGCCTAGAATTCATGTGATGCTTCTGTCTACTGTATATAATTGTTCCAACTGCTGCAGTCACACATTATGCTTATTTGCCCCGCCTGCTCCACTTACCAAGAATGATCACTGGTCTTCCTATTTGTCCACTCTAAGGTGACCATTCAGGGGTTGAGAGAGTGAGGGAGTTCTGGTTGTGGCCAACCGTCTGCTCTAATTTCTCTTACAGATGAAGAATCCACAGTAGAATACAGTGACCCCTGCAAGTGATGTGCATCAAATGCAGGCCTGGATTCACCCTGGCACAGATGAGGAAGCCAATCTTTTGCAACAGTGAACCTGTCAAGATGATGCCTAGATGCTGCTCCTTCTGGCATGAAGGGGAAGATGTCAAATTCAGTAGTAAAGTTTATGTGTTACACAAAAATAGGCTCCTGTTTAATCTACAACCTCTCCCGTCGAAAGAAATTTAGCAACGGAGTTAAGAAAGTTCCCTGCCTGAGACCCTGGGAAACTGCTGCTTATCAGAGGAGAAAATCCTGGGCTAGATGAATCAAATATCTGTCTTGGTAGAAAGCAGCTTCAGGTAGTCAAAGGGATAGATCGGGGGGGGGAGGCAAACATTTTGGCAGGAGGACCACATCATCTCTCTGACACTGTGGCGAGAGCTGGGGGGGGGAATTAATATGTTTCAGATTTAAATAAATTTACATAAATGAATACATTAGAGACTTATATGAATGAATGAATTTTACTGAGTTTATTTATAATACACATGATAACTATAATAGAGGCATGTAAAACCACATGAGAACTATGAACTATGTTTGCCACACACCTCCTGCACAGTGAAAACCTACAGACCAGGCCTGACCAAACCAGAAATAAATGGAGACATAAGTTGTTTGGAGGCAATTGGGGTGGAGGGTTAAAATAATGCCCAGGGGAAAGCAGAAAACACATGGAGACATGAATTGATGCACTTGGGATGATTATGGATTTGCTTTCACCAGTCATACAGACCAAATCAGAAAAGTGAAAGGGGGATGGTGGAAATAACTCCCGAGCACACACCTCCAACATAAGGCATAGTCACGGGCCAGTGTAGGCTCCAATAGTCTCTGATGGGCCAAAGGCTCATTGGAGACTGGGGCCTCCCTGCAGGCTGAATTGGAGGTCCCTGAGGGCTGCAAATGGCCCGCAGGTGGGGGTTTGCCCACCCCTGGGATAGATGGAGTGCTAAACAGCTTGCAGACTGTCCCAAGCACCAAGTGGCCAGAAAGTAGTGCTTGGTCATCTGTTTTGCATGTAGAACTTTCCAACTTAAGGCCCAATCCTTTCCAGCTTTTCAGAGCCAATGCAGCTGCACCAATGGGACATTTGATGTGCAATTTCATGCAGAATGCAATGAAAACAAACCACATTGAAATATACTGTAGGCAACCTTCAGTCTCGAAAGACTATGGTATCGCGCTCTGAAAGGTGGTTCTGGAACAGCGTCTAGTGTGGCTGAAAAGGCCAATTCGGGAGTGACAATTTCTGTTGCCTGGTGCAGAGTTGTCGACCTGCTTGTCGGTTTTCACCCTAAACTCCACGCACCCCGTGAGGTTAACGGACCGTGGCGAGGCAACACCTTACTGACTGGGGACTGCCCAGCTTAAGGCGGGCGGTAGCTGCCCAATGAGATGCAATGATCGCAGTGGCTTGAAATATATTCTAGCAAAGGTTATATCCAAAAAACCAGTGGGGATGGGGCGATGGTACATCACCATGCCCACCTCCCAGGATGTTGCCCTGCCCACTGCATGGGAAGAGGCCCATCATGAGGGTGATGTGCTGGGTGACAGAAACCCTAATGAGGTCATTGTTGGAACCCAATTTTTAGAATGACATTCTGTAAGGGACAGATTCAGCACTTCAAAAGGAGGAGAGGGGAAGGCACTCCCACATTTATTGTGATCATCATTATTGCACGGATGTAAAGCTGAGCCCTGACACTAAAGACAGTTCCCAGGTGTGCAACCTGAAAGGATAGCAGTTAGGGAAGTCAAAAGGTCAGAGGAGAACTTTGGAAGCATGAATGGGGCCTGGACAGAGCCAACAAAGGGAGCGAGGATTAATAACAGCCCCTGGGAGACCTTCAGCCCACCATGCCTGCTGATGCTCCTCACTCAGCCCATTCATACTTCCGGGCAGGGCTGTTGGCATTACGGCACAGGAAAAACAAAAAACTATATGCTGCCATTGAGTTTCCCACCCTCGCGCCGTTTTGCTGGCTGCCAGTCACAGTGCTATGATGTCACATCCCCTAGCTTAGTTTCCTGAGCGTTTCCAAAAGAAGAGAGAGGAACAGGGATTTGGGATAATAGCCACACAATTTCAGCAATCACTGTAACATCAAATTCAGTTAAAAAGAAATGGAGACCCTGGAGCAAAGTTGTAGAGGGTACTAATAGGTTAAAATATACGTTACATGAGAAACACTCTGAACAAAATGAGCTTTTGATTCCAAGGAAACACTGAGGCACATCAAAATGCTCTTAAACGTAGAAAGATGCCATGGACCTATAGAAATACCATTTTGCCATCCAGCACAAGAAGCACAAGAAGAATGACATTTATGTTGCAAGAGCGAATATTTAAATTACATTGTAGGAAAGAATTCCTTACTGTTCTGCTTAGTTGAGGCAGTTGAACATATTTTCCAAAAAAAAAAGCAGCTGAAAAACCCTTCACTTAAGGGTTTTAAGAGATCAGAGGGCACAATTAGATACCACAAGAAGCCCAACACTGATATGACTGTGCTTCTTTTCCCCTCTAATGAGTACCACGTGGCACAGTAATACAACATGCAATGTTACATCATCACACTGTATATTTCTCTGCCATCTAATGACAAAAAGGGGGAGAAACAATGTTACATATTATAATACACATTAACAGGAAAAGGGGAGGGGGATAAAAACACAAAGAAAAGTAGCAGCTTCATGCTTCTTGCAACGTCTGTGGTTCTGCCCTTAGACCAGCCATTTTCAACCATGGCACACTGGTGTGCCGTGAATGGTCTGCAGGTGTACCATGGGAATTTGAGGAGGGTCATTTATTAGTAGGACCATTGGGGGATGTGAGCCTCCCACAAACAGCATAGTGTGCTGTGTCAATTGTAAAAAAAAAACTGATGGTGTTCCTTGACAATTTTAGTACTTTGTCAGTGTGCTGTGAGATGAAAAAGATTGAAAATCTCTGCCTTAGACTAATATCAGTCTCTAGTGCAGCCATTTTCAACCATTGTGCCGTGGCACACTGATGTGCCGCGAGTGGGCCAAAAGTGTGCCACAGGAATTTGGGGGGAGGTCATTTATTAGTAGGGTCAATGGGAGATGTGAACCTCCTCCTCCCCCACACTGGCAGCATGGTGTGCCTTGTCAATTGTCAAATACCTGGTGAAGTGCCTTGACCATTTTAGTGCCTTGTCAGTGTGCCCTGAGATAGAAACGTTGAAAATCACTGCTTTAATGGTTTAGGAATGGTGAAGTATATTCCAGTGTGTGCAGCTGGACAAAATTATTCCTCCAAATCTCTTTCTGCTTTTACAGGGACATATGTAAGTGAAAGTGTTGGCATAGTCCTGGCCCCCAGGACCCTGTCATAAGGTTGAGACACCCCCCCCCCAGAGGTCCTAGCCCACCAAAGCAGACAGACATAGGGAGAAGAGTTAAGGGATTTATTGAGAGGTAAGATAATAAATATTATCCAACTAAAAGGATGAAACAACAGTTATAGAATGGAAACTCTAAACACACATTGCTGAATGGGGGAAAACGGTAGCACTAAAATAGCATGAAAGAGCTGATACTGGGGCATTTGGTGGGCTGCTGTGAGATACAGGAAGCTGGAGTAGATGGGCCTATGGCCTGATCCAGTGGTGCTGTTCTTATGTTCTTATGATAGGTTCTGGGATCAAAGCACCAAACAGCCAACAACAACGATTCCCAAAGATAATGGGAAAAAAAAGGCCTGACTACAGCAAGACAATCCAAACAGAGCCAAACCGAGGGCAGGCAGCATGCTAGCCCACAGCAGGCAGCCTGCTGCACCACCATAATGGCCCAATAGCAAGTCCAGCTTTTCCACGTCTCTGCCAAGCATGCAAGAGAGCTGCAACACGTGATCACATCACAGGCATTCCAAAATGTTCCCTGTTGTTATTGGCTCTTTTGTTTCACCAAAGGCTACTTTCATGTCATTAAGGGCCCAATCCTATCCAACTTTCCAGCACCGATGCAGCCGTGCTAACAGGCGTGCGCTGCATCCTGTGGTGGTGAGGGCAGTCATGAAGGCCTCCTTAAGGCGGACCACCTAGCAGTAGTCGGATACCCTCCCCGTCGGTGGAGGCAGGGGAGAGAGGAGCAACAATTGTTTTTACAGCAGAGGATCCGCCTGCAGGCCAGTTTCGGAAGGCGGGCCTCGCCACATATGTGTGTGCTCTTAGGAGGGAGCTCAGGGGAAGGGAAGGGTGCCACTATCAAGAGAGTGACGGGCCAGGGGAAATATGGCGGTGGGGGTCGGACAGGCCGTTACAGGAGAAGGAGAGTTAATCACAGGCAGATCATCTCCCCTTCTGGTCCCTCCCCCAATTCTCGGATGCCTGGTGGTCTTGGCGGTGAGTCCCTGGATCTGAAGCTGCTACTTTTGAATGCCAGGTCGGTGAATAATAAGACCTGTATCATCCAGGATTTGATTCTGGATGAGAAAGCCGACCTGGTATGCATTACGGAGACCTGGTTGGACGTGGAGGGAGGCGTTAGTCTCTCTGAACCTTGTCCACCAGGCTTCCAGGTGTTGCAGCAGCCAAGATTGCAGGGACGGGGAGGGGGAGTTGCAATGGTCTATCGTGAGTCCATAGTGAGTCTATGCCACTATGAGGTCTAGAGGTAAATTTAATGCTCCAACTCCCAAACCACTACATCAGTGGTTCCCAAACCGTGGGCTGTGACCCACCAGTGGATTGCAAACCAATTTTTGGTGGGTTGTGAAGGTCCGGGACGCACTGCCAGCTGCCACTCTCCTCACCATTTGCTCGGCTGTCTTTGGCCCAATCCAAGCCTGACACATCGTGTTTTTGTATTCCGGCCTGCGCGAGACCCAGGACTCAATGATAGCTGCCTCTCTCACTGACAAGAGTTTCAAATCACTACGAACGCTCATCTCAGTAGGAACTACTATTACTATAAATCCCTTACTGTAAGTGACCTCCATTTTTGTAAAGGAATGTGTCTCATTTTACATCAGCTCTGTAGAAAATAACTGATGTGTCTTACCGTAGATAATCACCTATAGTACAGAAAATTTTCGGCAAGTAATCAAGCTGAAATTATCATCTCACCTTATCTCCAAGGCCAGAGGGCAGAGCTTTTCAACTCTGAAAAGTTTTGTTTCTTGCTCAAGCAGCAGACCACTTGCTCATTAGAAGCAATGCAGAGATCATTAGTTTATGGTTACCTCTCTTGGAAATTCAGCCAAAGTTAACCTCTTATTCTCCATTTTGCAAATGCTGCTGCAGCCTGGTTCCCTTTTGCCAATGCTTGCATTTGGCAGAGGTTTGTTTTTTTCAACACCAGGATGGGATCCTCCTTTCCATTTGAAACAATGTCCCAGGCTACAATTCAGTGCACTGTTATTACATAAGAATAACATCCATGGAAAAAGTGGGTCTACTTCTGAGTAAAAAGGGTTGCAACTATATGCAGCTCATCTCTCTGCTGTGAATTTAATTTCATACCCCCAGTTATGTGTTATAAGTTGTATGTTATACGTAAAGCTTTGGGCTTAACACACCAGACACCATAAAGGTGAATTTGATTCATGGATCTCCTGCAGTGGTTCCCAACCTTTTTCACTTGCATATCCCTTGGCAGCCCCTTTCCATAAATTGTACCCTTCACATTAGCAAAATGTTTCTAATTAATAACACAGGCCTACAAAATTGAGGGTCAGAAAAGTTTTTCCCAAACTTTATGGTGGTTTGAAATGAATTTGGGGTGCTGATTCCACAAATGGCATCTGTTTTGCCCTATCATGTCTAGTTTTGGAGATATAGCATAGCCTCATTAGTGAATGGTTCAAGCAGCTTCCTCATGAGGAAGCCATGGTGTAGGCTTCTTCATGAGGAAGCTGCTTCAACCATTCACTAAGGAGGCTATGATGTGTCTCCAAAACTAGATGTGATAGGGCAAATAGGACGTGTTTCAGCATTTTTACTGTGCTGGTTTTCAATCACTGGTTCATAGATGAACTGATGACCAAAAACTAGTTGTTGGTGAGGCTTTCACAGCCAGCTAGCTACCTTCCTTCCTACCTTGCTCGCCCTGCAAAGCATTCTGGAGCACGACCTGCCTTTTTCTGCCATTATTCCATTCTTTTTCAAGTACCCCTAAAAGTCCTGTTGAGTGCTCCTGGAGGTACATGAACCCTAGGTTGGGAAGCACTGTTTTACTGGTATGTTGTTTACAGTGCACTTACTCTGATAGTGTTTACCAAAAAGTGGTGAAACCAGAATTTAAAAAGAATAAAAATGTATCATGATCTTTTACTCTGTTTTTAATAAATTACAGACTGTACAGTTCTTCGGTAACAATTACTGGTAGGTTATTTTTCAGGATCTGGCCTTGAGTAAAATCAGACACCCCCCTATAGTCAGACACCCCCTAAGTTTAACCCCTGACTTATCCGAGGGTTATAGAAAATTCCATGATTTTTGGCTCAAAACCTGCCCTAGACTTAACTGTGAGATTGGCTTATAGGTGAGTGTCTGCAGTATTTCAACACCAGTTCTGCTGATGAGAGCTGCTGGCAGCAGTGAGTTCCAGACCTTGCACTGCCTATGATATGTGAGTTGTGATCGATTGTCTTAAGAACATAAGAAAAGCCCCACTGGATCAGGCCATAGGCCCATCTAGTCCAGCTTCCTGTATCTCACAGCGGCCCACCAAATGCCCCAGGCAGCACACCAGATAACAAGAGACCTATCCTGGTGCCCTCCCTTGCATCTGGCATTCTGACATAACCCATTTCTAAAATCAGGAGGTTGCGCATGCACATCATGGCTTGTACCCCATAATGGATTTTTCCTCCCGAAACTTGTCCAACCCTCTTTTCCACGCCAGTCGCCATCACCACATCCTGTGGCAAGGAGTTCCACAGACCGACCACACGCTGAGTAAAGAAATATTTTCTTTTGTCTGTCCTAACCCGCCCAACACTCAGTTTTAGTGGATGTCCCCTGGTTCTGGTATTATGTGAGAGTGTAAAGAGCATCTACCTATCCACTCTGTCCATCCCCTGCATAATTTTGTATGTCTCAATCATGTCCCCCCTCAGGTGTCTCTTTTCTAGGCTGAAGAGGCCCAAACGCCGTAGCCTTTCCTCATAAGGAAGGTGCCCCAGCCCCGTAATCATCTTAGTCGCTCTCTTTTGCACCTTTTCCATTTCCACTATGCCTTTTTTGAGATGCGGCGACCAGAACTGGACACAATACTCCAGGTGTGGCCTTACCATAGATTTGTACAACGGCATTATAATATTAGCCGTTTTGTTCTCAATACCTTTCCTAATGATCCCAAGCATAGAATTGGCCTTCTTCACTGCCGCCGCACATTGGGTCGACACTTTCATCGACCTGTCCACCACCACCCACAAGATCTCTCTCCTGATCTGTCACAGACTGCTCAGAAACCCATTAGCCTATATGTGAAGTTTTGATTTTTTGCCCCAATGTGCATGACTTTACACTTACTTTCATTGAAACGCATCTGCCATTTTGCTGCCCATTCTGCCAGTCTGGAGAGATCCTTCTGGAGCGCCTCACAATCACTTCTGGTCTTTGCCACCTGGAAAAATTTGGTGTTGTCTGCAAACTTAGCCACCTCACTGCTCAACCCTGTCTCCAGGTCATTTATGAAGAGGTTAAAGAGCACCGGTCCCAGGACAGATCCTTGGGGCACACCGCTTTTCAGCTCTCTCCATTGTGAAAATTGCAAATTGACACCCACTCTCTGTTTCCTGATCTTCAACCAGGAGAGGACCTGCCCTCTAATTCCCTGTGGAGTTTTTTCAGTAGCCTTTGATGAGGGACCGTGTCGAACGCCTTCTGAAAGTCCAGATATATAATGTCTACGGGTTCTCCCACATCCACATGCCACATCTCCCATATCCACATCAAAGAATTCTAAAAGGTTCGTGAAGCAAGATTTACCCTTACAGAAGCCATGCTGATTCTCCCTCAGCAAGGCTTGTTCGTCTATGTGTTTTGAGATTCTATCTTTGATGAGGCATTCCATCATCTTACCCGGTATGGATGTTAGGCTGACTGGCCTATAGTTTCCTAGGTCTAACAAATATAACAACAACAACAAATATAATAACAAATATAAACAAACACATAACAAACACAAACTCAATCTACAACACAAAAACACACCATTGGAGGGTGCAAGCAATCATATAACAGTATATCTAATCAATCAATACATATCTCCTAATCTTGTTCCTAGTTTAACCTCTTAGTATCATTTGTCTATCATATCATATCATATATAATATATCATGTATACAATACATTCATCTAAATGCCCTATCTTATACATCTACAACTTCATTTTCAACCAAGCATAGAATGGTCTCCATTGCTCTATCTGTGTCCTGGTCCTAGCGCAAACCGAGGCCAGGATATTTCTTAAGGGAAACTTCTTCTAGGAGAATCAGGTGCTCCGTCCACCTCAAGTGAGGTCAGGAAAGAGCCAGTCTAGGCTCTATGCTACTTTGGGGGGGTTCAGAGCTGCCACACTGGGGGTGTAACCCAATGTTCCTTGCAAGAGTGCATGCTGTGTAACTCATTTCAGTGCTCCAGTTGTAAATCTGAAAATAAAGCAAATTATTACAAAGACTGTGGAGGCTCCACTCACAACCTCTCCCAAAGCTAGCCACAATCTTTCAGTATCTCACTGCTCTGGCAAGTGGGGCACGAGCATGTAAAAGAATTTTTGCTAGAGTTGTTACTGCTTTAAAAGTACAAGTGGGCCTCCACATCTGTGAGGGTTCTGTTCCAGGGGCTCCTGTGAATATAGAAAACGCAGATATGGGGTACCCTAGTCAAAATAGCAGCCACCTCACCACCATCACTGCACCCATTACCTTAGTTTTTGTTTAATAGTGCTGGAAGTGCTGGTGTTTCTTTATTAAACAAAGCAACATTCTTGCTGAACTGAAGAACACCATGCAGACAACAAGCCTGCACACTACAGGCAGGAGAATGACTGAACACTAACAGGAAGTGCTTCTGTTATTGTTCAGTTAGTCTCCCTCTAGCATGCTGGCAGATTCCAGTGGATTCATGTAATCAAACCATGAGGAACAAGAGTGCAACTTTCCTTGATCTGTTTGTAGTTTGTTCTCAGCCATCTGTGTCATTCCAAAAGTCTCCAAGGCATACTATCTGTGGCATCCTTGAACCTATTGTGGACACCGTTTTGAAGGTTTCTGCTGCATTCAGAATGCCATCAGAGACCTTCAGAATGCAGTGGCGGCACTCAGAATGCAGTGGAGACCATCAAATTGTGCACACAAATAGCGAAGATAGTTTTAAAATGGCTGTGGGAAGCTTCAAAATGACATGGATAGCTACAGAATGCCAGCTGAGACCTTCAGACGCTATCCACACCATTACGAAGCTTCCCACAGCCATTTTAAAGTTATCTGTGCTATTTGTGGGCACCATTTTGAAGGCCTCTGCTGCATTCTGAGGGTCTTCGCTGGCAGTCTGGGTGTTTCCAATTCTGGCAGGTAAGTTACTCTCCCCCTAACACCATTTAACCCATAGGATCAATGACACCCTATCCATGTGTGTTTGTTTACTTGTGACTTGTGCGCCTTGGCTTTTACCACCAGCCATGTTAAGGGGAACACATGGTCACCAGAATGGTCTCAATCCGATGCACATGCAACTCAACAAATACTCTAGAAGGCACCCCCCCCCCCCCGCATAAAAAGTATAAAACCAGAGGCTTGAGTGGCTGGTAAAATGAAACTTTATTTTTAGACTCATAAAGCTAGATGTGTTCCTATATACAGGTCCAACTTTGTTCTACACCAACCTTTTATCCACGGATTTGACTCAACACAGACTGCCACTGCAAATGAAAAGGACCATGTGAATTCCTTTACAATAAAGGTTTATACATTGCTTTACAACAGTAAGAAAAGTAATTTTTAAACCTTGATGGTAAGGGGACACATTTTTTTACCCTTAATCCAGGGATCTGGCAGGCAGTCTTGGACGATTAGCAATGCAAATGTCCCCCTTCCTTTGCTGAACAATGTAATGTGAAAGCTAAATATGTCTGCTTTCCATTCTTCAGAGACCCAGGGCAAAGGGGAAGGAGGGGGTCATTTGCATTTCTAATTGCCAGAGCATTTCTAATTGTCCTGCCTCTCCACAACAGTAATGTAAAGGGGCACTTTTTATTTCATTTTTAACTGCTTTTATTTAACATGGTTATCAGCATCCACAGGAGTTCCAGGAACTGGACCCCCGTGGATGCTGAGACATGACTGTAGTGTCATTTTTAAAAGTGGGCCCTGGTGCTAAAACTTTTGGGAACCACGGATATAAGTATTTCAACATGAATAACTGAGGAAAATAGACCTAATGCTAAACAGGAAGTGGAAGTTCTGCTTCCTGTTTAACATTAAGTCTGTTTCGTCAGTTGTTCAGGCTGCTGGAGGTTTATTCTCTTTACACTAAGCTGGAATGCATATAGTGACCTATTTAAAGCAAAATACCTTTCCTGATAAGACTTTAAAGAATGCAAATAGGCATAGGGTGCACACGTGGGGGTCACTATTAATACAGGTGTCCCCTGTATCCACAGTTTCTGTAGCCATGGGTGTCCCCGGAACAAATCCAGGGCAGGAGGTGGCAGGAGGTCTGGTCTAGAGCAGGGGTGTCCAAAGTTTTTGGCAGGAGGGCCACATCAGCTCTCTGACACTGTGTTGGGGGCCGGGGAAAAAAAAGAATTAATTTACATTTAAAATTTGAATAAATTTACATAAGTTTACATAAATGAATATATTAAAGATGAACTTATATGAATGAATGAAGGTCTTGCAATAGCTCAATGCCTATAAAAGGCCTTGTACAAAGCAAAGCTGGCCTTTCCTTTGCTGCCGCTGCTGCGTCACAAATATGAAAGAACAAGCAGTGGAGGGAGCTCTCATCCCACAGCTCACACGAGAGGTCAAACAGTCGCCCTCATGCTGAGAGAAGTTGTGTTGGGCCAATGCGGGCTCCAACAAATCTCCAGAGGGCCAGAGGCTCATTGGAGGCTGGGGGCTCCCTGAGGGCCGCATTGAGAGACCTCTAGGGCCGCAAGTGGCCCCCGGGCCGGGGTTTGGGCACCCCTGGTCTAGAGGGTTGAGCCTCCATTTGCCTGAAGATAACATCCGAAGGTCGCCAGTTTGAGGCCACCGTGCGACCTTGAAGCAGCTGACAAGCTGAGCCGAGCTATTCCATCTGCTCTGAGCGTGGGAGGATGGAGGCCAGAATGTGCGACCAGATCAAGAAAGAAACATCTGAATGTTGTGGTTTCTTGAAAGATAGAAACCTTCTTTCAAATTGTAAAAATCCCTACGGGGATTTAAATTGCCTGCCTATGTAAACGGCCTTGAATAAAGTCTAAGGAGAAATCTGAGGACCAAGAAAGGCGGTATAGAAATACCTGTATTTATTTATTTATTTAAATCCCCTGCAAGTACAGGGACACACCTGTATACCAAAAACGTTTTTTTCCCATAGGGAAAATTTCCATTTTATAATTTCCAGTTGGTTTCTGGGCCTAAAAATTCACTGGATCCATGGATATGGGGAGTGAAAACTGTATGAGTTTTCACCTTACAGTCAGTTTTCATGGTATGAGTTAAGCTTGTATAATGGGGAACTATTGTTTACAAATGCCTAAACAGAAAGATGGATGGATAAAGATATTCCCTCTGCAGATACTGATTTCCGTGGGCAATGAAATCCACAGGGAGGGCCTTGTGGGACCTCCCAGACACAACCAGAAGTGCCTTCCGGTCACATCTAGGAGACCTTCTGAGGCACAGGGAAACCATGCATGGTCTCCCCGTGTCATAGAACACCTCTTGGACACAACCAGAAGTCACTTCTGGTCGCATCCAGAAAGTCCTGTGAGGTTCAGCGTCCATGGTTACTGAGCTCCAAAGATGCCAAGCCTACAGATTAGGAGGGCCCACTGTATATTGATGACATATTTATCATAGCAGCCCATTTGTGGCAATTATGTGGCAAAATCATAGGATTTGTGTCTGACGATGCCTTACAGAATTATACTAATGCCCGAAAACCAAATGTATTGTCTAGACCGGCATTTCTGGATCTCTCAAATTGTCTCTTATAAGTAATATTCTGAGATGACAAATCTGGGTGTGGTAAAGACCGAGAATGCTTGCAACAAAGAGTTTCACTTGTAACTCTGAGCACTTTATGGAGAATAGAAACTGAAAGCAGGAAAGCTCCATATAAAAAAAAAAAATTCATCCATCTACGTACTGAAGTCCCAGCAGGATAGAATCACCGCTCTCAATGGCTCAGAGAGGTAAAAGAAAAGCCAGTTCTATGGGTGGATTCAACTAGGGTGGGTTTTTCTCCCTCGGGTAATGATGGGTTTTTTTAAAACAGGCATCCAATAAATGTTGAAGTTTTGCATTGGAGGTGATCCAGCAGGCCAAAACTGGGCAAATGGTACCAACATCCAGTAGACTTTGACCTGGCAGCAAGGACAAAATAATAGAATCTTGATAACTAGCAGCAAAATCCAACATGTCTCAACCAATTTTCAACTTACTTGTTTCTCTCACCAAGTGGTTGTATATACACCTGATGAAATCACAATGCAGGAAGTACTTGCAGCTGTTAGCGTGATCTGATTTTACACATGAGACATCAAGGCACCTGGGGCTTCAGTCAGGTTTCTGATATGAATATATAACCTACATTGTCAAGAATACTCCTCTATAATTGCAAGCGCCTCCCTGATTTATGAACAATGTTTAGATGAAAACGTATGTGGTGGCAGAGAAGCTCAGAAGTGACTGAAACCTCAAGTGTGGAAAAGATCTCAGTTTAGGCTTACATTGGCAAAAGCACATTGAAATAAGAATTGTAGAGAGGTATGAACTTCCAGAGGTAACAACATTCCTCTGTAGCACCCAAAACAGTAATGTGTCATGAGGCACATTGAAGACGAACATATTTATTTCAGCAAACACTATCAGCAGACTGTAGAACTACATGGGGGGGGGGGAGAAATTGAAAAGGTTTCCCAATGCAAGATTATACATGCTGAAGTACTGTTGATTTCAACAGGTGCACACACCAGTGTGTGAGACTGTGTGACCCTTCTTTTTAATGGAGATCTGTGCAGAATGGCATTGTTTAATTGTGTAATTTCTGTCCCACAGGGCAGTTTGACAGAAGCACCAACCAAAGGTAAAGACCATGTTACATTTGTCAGAAAACAAACTATTTTATCTATGATGTTTTCCACGAATGACAGGGTGACAACAGGGAGGTCCAAGGCAAAGCAAGCAAAGCAAGAATTCACTTCAAACCAAGAATGTAGGAACCAAATGTATTTATTTCTTTATTCTGGAGATGTCTATCTAGCCACTCCTGTGGCTCACAACTATTAAAGTATACAAAAACTATTAAAAAAGACATTAAAATCATAAAACCTTTCTTCTTTTCCTTCTCTTCACAGCACAGTTGCAGTTTCTATTTCCTAGTTCTCTGTGTGAAACACTCACTTTGGTATCTCTAGCACAGTGAAATAGAACAGTGTTGCTAATGACTCCTTCTGTAATGGGGGCCTGTGCAGTTAGGAGTTTTCTAGTGCGCTGAGAGGGGATGCCTCTTGCTGCTGAACTGGATCAGTTCCAATTACAATCACAACCAGCATTTAATTAGACAACTTCTTATTGAATCACTCTTTATCCTTTGCAACAATTGATCATCTGGCTCTGTCATGTTGTCAGATAGGATTAGCAGTGACAAAGGGATCCATGAACTGAATCTCCCAAGATTTAAAGAAAAGAAAAGAAAAGAAAATGTTAATAACATCTCTGGGGGGCCTGATTTGGATGTGGACCATGGGGGAATTTTAGCCCAATCCTAACTAAGGTTTATGACAGTGGACAAGAAGTTCTGCTGTTGCAAATGGTCATATGGCAGGGCCCAATCCTATCCAATTTTCCAGGACTCGTGCAGCTATATCAATGGGGTGTGCGCTCCATCCTGTGGTGGGGGAACAGTCACATAGGCCTCCTCAATGTATGGGAGCATTTGTTCCCTTACCTCAGGGCTGCATTGCGACTGCACCAGAGCTGGAAAGTTGGATCGGATTGGGCCCTCGGATGTCAGCATCTTGCTGCCCTTACTGGCCACCTGCAGGAGCTCAGGTAAGCTCACACAGGTGGCTGTTGGTGAGAGGAACAAGGCAGGGAGGAGGAGAAATGGGGAGTGTCTGGATGGGGGGCAGGCGGGAGACAGAATGGGGTGGGAGGGGGTTGATCTTGACAACACCTGCATGCACCAGGATCCTATCCCTGTTCCCTCACCTCTTCCCTCTACGTTTTCTCTGTTCAGTCCTGCACCATAAAAATGGCTGGCGCAGACCCAAGGAGACCAATTAAGGCAACACAAGCTTGCTCCAGGGCAATGGAACAAAAGTTCTTTTATTAGATGTGACTTATCATACGTGACAGCCCCCCACTATAGGATGCAGCACACACTCTACTAACATGGCTACAGTAGGGGAGAGGGTTAGTTAGAATTGGGCTGTTTATCCTTTTCCTTCAACATTTTTTCCTGATCTAAATTCCATCCTACTCTGCTTAAGGTGGAAAATAGAACCAGAGAGGTTTAGAAGGAATTTTGAAGTAATTAGACCCCCAGAAGTTACTCATCTCCTATATGAAATCCGCTGGGGAAGAAGTCCCAAGACCTGGAAGAACTTCTGTACAAGTGATCCCACCCGCCATGCTGAAATCAACTTTTTGGAAAATGTGTGGAGTGAGCTCCGTTGCCAGCAGACCACTCCCTGCTATATCACTTGGTTTTTATCTTGGAGTCCTTGTGGTGTATGTAGCCGCCGTATCATTGAGTTCTTGGCAGAACATCGCAATGTGATGCTGGAGATACGCATGTCTCAGTTGTACAGGTATTATGATGAACGTAATCAGAAGGGCCTCAGGAACTTGGATCAAAATGGAGTGAAGATAGCCATTATGAATCCTTTTGGTAAGTTAATATCTTTACTAGTCCAAGTGGATGGGGAACCAGGGATTATGCAGTGGATCTGTTAAATAACATTGGCCTTGCATACAAGATAATATATTTTTACAAAGCAATTCCAAACTGTGAGTGGTGCACAGAATTAACACAGGACCTGGCCACATACTTATAAGTAGTTCCACTGTCCAGTATGAATCCATCCCCCCTTTTGAAGTTTGAGATCCGAGTTCCAGTTTTCTGTGTCCTGGAACTCACTTGGTATGTGTTCTGGTAGCAGGGTCCAATATTCTCCCCCTTAACTAGGCAAGCCCTAGTTGATCTGGAAAGCATAAGGAAGAAGGAAGTAGTAGGTGAAGGTGAATAGTAAGGTGAAGCATTGGGCAGAGACCAAAGGAGTGTGTCCCAGCAGGTGGGGATTTCCTTTAAAAAACACCTGTCCTGGCCAGTGCGGAAGAGCTGTTTGAGAATTTCTGCAATATGGCATGCATGTGTAGATATGTACGAAATGCTGCATGACAGCAAAGAGAAAATGTGTAAGGCAGTGCAGGAAAAGGGAGTTTGTAAGGAGCAAACAGAAAGGTTCATGTTAGAAGAGAGCAACTTGATTTCAGGTAAGGTCAGCTTGGCCCACCAATTGCATTAAGAACAAAAGGAGAAAACTGTTGTTACAGTGTATCTAGAGAAATTTAATACTTAACTAACAAACTTAGAAACAGTAGTTGCTAGAGGCACAAGCTGCCACCTGATTTTTGGCAGAAGAGAGCAGGAAAACAAAAGCCCCAGCCAGCCATATGGTGTAGGGCAAGGCTTTTCAAACTGGGGCATTGCGATGATCCCCAAGATCGTGTTGCCAAGGGGGCTGCAGGGACTGGGATGCACTCACCAGTCCCTGCAGCAGCCTCCCAGGGGTGCGGGGAGAGTTTCAGAACAGCAGGGGTAGGGGGATAAAGATAGAATTACCTGATTGGAACATCAATTGCAGGTGCACCAAGATGTAATCACTGCTATGAGCCTGAAGGAGTTGGCACATGCAGTTTAAACAACTAGTTACCCAGAATGCACTCCATAAAAGACCCTACATTACAATCTCTCGGCCTGGCTGGTTTACACAGAGGAGTTTGAGAAACTTCTATTAAGGTCACTTCAAGGCAAATGGTCATAAACAAAGGAAATACAAGGCTCAATCTAGAGCAGGGGTGCCCAAACCCCAGCCCTGGGGCCACATGCGGCCCTCGAGGCCTCTCAATGCGGCCCTCAGGGATCCCCAAGTCTCCAATGAACCTCTGGCCCTCTGGAAATTTGTTGGAGCCCACATTGGCCCAACGCAACTGCTCTCAGTGTGAGGGTGACTGTTTGACGTCTCTCATGAGCTGTGGGATTAGGGCTCCCTCCACTGCTTGTTGTTTCACATCTGTGATGCAGTGGCGGCTGCAAAGGAAAGGCCAGCTTTGATTTGTGTAAGGCCTTTTATAGACCTTGAGCTATTACAAGACCTTCATTCATTCATATAAGTTCATCTTTAATATATTCACTTATGTAAATTTATTCAAATTTTAAATGTAAATTAATTATTTTCTCCCCAGCCCCTGACACAGTGTCAGAGAGATGATGTGGCCCTCCTGCCAAAAACTTTGGACACCCCTGATCTAGAGAAAGCAGGTGTCACCTTGGAGGTCCTTTCTCCCAGTTATGTAGCAGGAGCCCCAGACTGCCAGAAGATTTTCGCGCCCCCCCCCCCCCCCAGTGAATCCAGTAGCAGGGTTAACTATTGTGGGGACAAGGTCACACACCCTCCACTGAGTCAACCAAGCCAGGCAGTTTAAGAATCAAAATAAGAGGAGCCCATTGCAGTTATCTAACAGAGAAATAACCCAAACATGTAGGTTGAATCTATGCATGTGACATAATGCATAGTTTGAAATTAGTGCTATCACTCCTCTGACTGCTTTTTCCCACTTTGGATGTGAACCTGGGAAAGAGGTTTTTCCCCACCAGCTCTCAGTTTGGCTCCTCTCAATCTACCAGGCTTTCTTAGGGAGCTGGAAACTGCACATGTAAGCCTCTCCACTGAAGCTCTCCATCTTTGACACACACTGACAGGGTATTTATTTCTTCAGATTATGCCTACTGTTGGAGAACATTTGTGGCTTGCCAAGGGAGTGGCGAAGAGTATTGGCAGTGGTTCTTCTTACAGCATATTTGGTTTTATTCCCAACTACTTCGCTGGATTCTTATGTAAGTGGCTATATGTAAATTCAGGCAAAAGTCAAAGAGATACATCCAAAAGGAGGGAAGTGCTTCTGGCTTCCCAGTGATAGAACTGGGTTGCCGACTGCCCAAATATCTGTGATTATGTTGGGCGGGGGACGGGACTAGTTCCAGGTTACCTAGAAAGGTACTGTACATTTGCTTTACCCTGCACACGGAAGTGTGCATGCACACAGTTTCATCAGGTTCCTGCCTATAAAGACCAGGCCATCAGAGATGGAAAAGCAGGGACACTCACTACAAGAAGTCTTGTCATCTGTTTCTATTGAGCAGCTCTGAGTGTCTTATTCTCTCACTGAACAAAGAATAGGTTTTGCCATGTCTCACCTGTGTCTCAAATTACCATTTATTATCTTGACCTTATCATTAGTGAAAGTTAAATTTGGGGCGCTGTTGTGGATATCACTTCATCTCAGATTGGACCTGACTCTCCAACCTTCTCTCTCTCTCTCTCTCCCTCCCTCCCCCCCCAGGTCATCCTGAACACTCCAATTCCCAGGTGCTATCAACAGTTTGCTACTGAAGGAGAATCAGCTATTTCCTCTTAACCAGCAGAAACTTATATAACCCTTTTGCTTGGCTCAAGGTGTGTTTTAGGGTCTATGAATGTTAGTGCCCAGCATGTTTCAGTTAAATGAAAGAAGCTTTCAGAAGTCCTGAAAAATTCAAAATATTTTACCAGGATTGAGCCATTAATTTATGAATTGCAGTCTATTTGCAACTTGATTAGAATGGAAAATTATAAACACCTTGAAAAAACATTTTTATTTGTTTCATCACAGTGAAGGATCATATGGCGAAAATAATTGATTTTCCTCTTTTTTGCCCTATTTTTCCAACCTTTGGACTTCTCTGTTCAAAGAGAGAAGTTTTCTTTTAAGGAGAACCCCCCCCCCCAAGATGTTGGGGTTTCCTGTTAACAAGGAAGAAAGATCTTCCCAAGGAACCCTTCGTCCATCTGGGCTCTCTAGCTTTAGGTGATGGCAGCAAAAACCTCTTTTTCCCAGTTAATTCCCAGTTTATTCAGTTAGAAGGGTGAAACTGCTGGAGTTTCATACCAGTTGCTAACTACAAGTTGCTGCACCTATCAATTAACAATCAATCAAGGGAACAATCAATTAAACAAACAGGTTTATAAACAGTATTTAAAAAATATAAGATCACACACACACACACTGGAGAAAAATGTATGAAGAGTGCCCAATTTTAAAAAAATGTTTTGACCATTTGTCTTCCTCAGTGGCAAAATCTTATTGCTGAAGGCAGACATTTTATTATTATTGTTGGACCTTTTCATTCATATGAACACCTATTTTTTAATTTGTGTTATTTAGCTATTTCAAAGAATGCAATTGATCAAAACACATTTAGAGCCCAATCCTAACCTGCCCTGGAGTAGGCAGTCCAGAGCGCAGGCAAAAAAAGATGCACAGACTTACGCACAGGGAAAAATATAGCAGCCCTCAGGAGGAGAAAGGCAGGATAGAAATGCAGTAAGGAAATAAATAAATATGCCCAGCTGCATTATATTGAAGCAAAGCAGTTAACCTCTCTCATAGATTACATTTCTTAAAGACAAAGGATGGTGGTTTGATAACATACCACAGGGCCCTCAAAACCCCAGCCCACAGGCCGGAATTCAGTGTTCAGAGAAAGCCTTCCCCTGTGAGCAGAGCTTGCCATTCTCATTGTGCTGCGTGTTTTTCAAACAGAACCAGTCACAGGAACGCTCTGGTCAGTTGTGTCTGTTGCCCAGTGCCCAGTAGGCTGTGTCACAGGATGTCCGGGCAGACGCAACTGCCTAGAGTGTCCCTGTGACCTGTTCTGTTTGAAAAACACACAGTGCCATGGTGGAACAGTAAGCTCCATGAGGGATGGAGAGGGCTTTTTGGTGACACAGCTGTCTCCAGTTTCAAGACCACTGATATACAAGAAGGAGTTGTTCCACTTAAAATGCAAATGCACAATCTTTTATGAGTATCTTATTGGTTAAGTGACAACCAGATCAGAAGCATAAAGGATGGAAAAGTCAGGAATAGTCAGAGTAAGTATGTGAGGCCCCCACAGATGCAAGCAAACACACCTCGCAGGCCCAGCTCTCTGCGCCTTGGAAAGGAGCAGCATCACCATTAAGGAAAATTTACCAGAGGTAAATTTATCAGTCCAACTCCCAAACCACTACACCAGGGGTTCCCAAACTGTGGGTCATGATTGACCAGTGGGTTGCAAGCCAATTTTGCGTGGTTCATGCAAGCCCAGAATTCACTGCCAGCTTCTGCTTTTATCACTGCAAGAGCTTCTGCTTGACTGTCTTTGGCCCACTTCAGGTCCTGTCACATTAGTCCCCTGCAAATTGGGTAAGAGGCACTTTTTCAAGTGGGTGCTCCTCTTTTATTTAGCAGGGGGAGAGTAACTGGCCCACCTCACCCCAGCACTGTCTGTTCTAGTGGCTGTCTGCTGGTATTCATTTGCATCTTTTTAGATTGTCAGCCCTTTTGGGACAGGGAGCCATTAGTTATTTGATTTTTCTCTGTAAACCGCTTTGTGAACTTTAGTTGAAAAGCAGTATATAAATACTGTTAATAATTAATAATAATAATTGTGTTTTGTTTTGTTTTTTTGCTCCAACTGGTGCGAGACCTGGGAATCACTGCCAGCTCCTGCTCTCAGTGATGAGAGCATCAAATCTCTACAGATGCTCATCTCCGTAGGAACTATTACCATAAATCCCTTATTGTAAGTGACCTCCATTTTTGTAAGGGAATGTGCCTTAATTTTACAACATCAGCTCTGTAGAAAATCACTGATGTGCCTTATTTCAACACATTCTGGTGATGAGAGCAGCATCTGGTGATGAGTTCCAGGCCTCATGCTGGCCATAATATGTGAGTCGCAATAGATTGTCATGTTAAAAATTGGGTCACTGGTCCAATTCAAGGTGCTGGTATTGACCTTTAAAGCCCTTCAGTTTCGTCTAGGTTATCTGAGGGACTACCTTTTCCCATACATTGCAGCCTGCCCTCTTAGGTCATCTGAGGTGTCGCCTTTATCTCAATTTAGAGGGATGGGAGGCACAAGGATGAGCCTTTCCTACAGTAGCACTTCAAGTGTGCAATTCCCTTCCAAGGGGAATTAAGAACTGCCTACTCCCTCATGGCCTTTTGGCAAGGGCTCAAAACATTCCTGTTGGTGTTTGAGTGATGCTGTGTTGTCTTACCTGATGTCCATGTCTCTGTAATAATGCTGTGGTCTAAGTAGTTTCCCCCCCACCCCATGGTTTTACTGTTCTTACTATGACTATTATTTTACATACTGTGCATTTTAATGCACAAATTGTATATTTTATTGGTATTTGCAAGCTGCCTTGGGCATTTGCCTTATTATAGGAAAGGTGAGATATAAATCTTTTAAATAAAAGTTTGAGAAGCATTGCACTAAGCCATCATGACTCTCTTCTGCGTACTTCTGAGTAGATATGCATACGATTTCCTCGTAAGATAATTACACAAATAGTTGAGTAATCTATTCTATTCCCTTCTTCCCCTCCTTATGTCTATACACCCATAATCTCTAAAGCCACCCTGGGCTGCAGGGCAGCACCTATGTTTCAAAACACCATTGTTGAAAACCCACAGGGACTCATGAGGACACCCTTAAATGAAAAGTGTTTAAAAGTGCAGTAAATATAAGTTTCATTTAAAAGTAAATGAAAAGTGTTTCCTGGAAGAACCAATTGTTCATGTGTTGTCTGACTTTACAGAATCCTGTATTCTTTTAAAGCCATGCTAGACAAAGCAAGTCATTGCTTTCCAGGTTGAACCACACTGATTTCATTTTGATCAGTTGCAGGGATCTCTAGGCCAGCACCAAGGACCACATTCCCATCTGAAAAAATTTGGTGGCCCTTCTCCACTATGGGATTGCATCAAAATCACATGTACAGTCAGTCTTATCCAGGAGGTACATATGAGATAGGGTTCTACTACCACCAGAACCTAAAGAAGCTGGTGTGTCCAGCCTGTATTCCTTCCTGCAACACCAACATCACTGTGCTAGTGTAGTTGGTACATTTTATCCTATGAGCTACTTTTCTGATGCGCATGTCTGAAGATTCCCCTGGGGGCTGGGGATAAGAATAGGCCCTCAGTTTGACTGAACTTGTCGTAAGAGGCGACTAAACAGCCACCGGGTAGATGGGACTCATTAGCCTGGGAAGGCAGCTCAACTGAGAGAAGGAAAACTCTGATCCCAAACCTCCACTGCCTTGTGGCTACTTCCAGTTATGGAAAAGGCTTCAGGAGTCAACCTCGAGGCAAAATCCAGAGTGTTTGGGAGTGTTTGGGCCGGAGTCCCTGAGGCAGTTCATGGCTGAACACAGTCAGGTTCTGGCAACTCTTGTGACGCTGCTGGAACCAACCGTATTGGCTTCTGCCTTTCCATTGGACCATTTCAGTGACGTGGAGAGGGGGGATTTGCTGCATGGGTAACAGTCTATCCTCCATATCTACCTTACCCAGGCTTCGCGCAGTGGAGAGGACACTCCATTCCAGAACACTATTCAGAGCGTGATACCATAGTCTTCCGAGACTGAAGGATGCCAACTGTTAGTTGAGTAAAAGTTGTATTGTTTTCATAATTAGGTTTCATTCTGTGCTCTGCCCAAGTCTACTTTGGGGGTAAATTTTTAAGCCCCCCAAAAATTGGAAATTATAACATGGGCTCTTATAGGAAAACCTATGAGTTTTAGTTATGAGTTTTCCCTTTAAGATCTGTTTCCATGGGATTAATTAGGTTGCAATTATATCCACACTTTCCTAAGCCCCACAGGAATGTACTTTTGAGTAGCTATGCATAGGATTGTGTTGTTAAGCTTGCACAATGAGGAATTACTGTTTGCAAATGCCTAAATAGAGGGATAGATGGACACATCAACAGATTGATAGCACATTGCCTTAGCAAAGCATTTGTGGCAAAATTGTAGAATTTATGTCTGACCATGCCTCCCAAAATTATACGTGCCAGGGAACCAAGTGCGAAGGCCAGCATTTCTGGGCTTCTCAAAATGGCCCTTACAGCTGACATTCTGAGATGACAAACAAATCTGTGTGTGGTGAATGGAGCCTGCAATGCTGGCAACCTACAGTTTCGCTTGCAACTTGAGCTCTTTCTGGGGAATAGAAACTGAAAGCAGCAAAGCTCTGTATGCTGTAAAAGAAGCAACTACTCCATATACATACTGAAATTCCAGCAGGACAGAATCACCGCTCTCAATGGCTCAGGGAGGTAAAAGAACAGCCTCTTATGTGGGTGGATTCAACTAGGGTGGGTTTTTTCTCCCCCCCCCCCCCCAACGAAGGGTTTTTAAAAAAACAGTCATCCAATAACATTTGCAATAGAGGTAATCCAGCAGGCCACAGCTTGGCAAACAGTAAACTCCGACCAGGCAGAATAGAATCTTGATGACTGGCAGCAAAATCCAGCATGTCGCATACTGCTTTCATCCTGCTTGTTTCTGTCTGCAAGTGATTGCATGTATGAATTCACAATGCAGGAACATCCTCACAGCTGTTAGGGTGATTTCGTGCACATGACATCAAAGCAGCTGCTGCCTCAGTCAGTGTTGTTATCAGAATATATAACCTGCATTGCTAAGAATACAGGCAGGAGGTCTGGTCTAGAGGGTTGAGCCTCCATTTGCCTGAAGATAACATCCGAAGGTCGCCAGTTCGAGGCCACCAGCACTGAGCGACCTTGAAGCAGCTGACAAGCTGAGCCGAGTTATTCCATCTGCTCTGAGCGTGGGAGGATGGAGGCCAGAATGTGCAGCCAGATCAAGAAAGAAACATCTGAATGTTGTGGTTTCTTGAAAGATAGAAACCTTCTTTCAAATTGTAAAAATCCCTACGTGGATTTAAATTGTCTGCCTATGTAAACCGCCTTGAATAAAGTCTAAGGAAAAATCTGAGGACCAAGAAAGGCAGTATAGAAATACCTGTATTATTATTATTATTATTATTATTAATACAGGACTCCCCAATGTTGCAAATGCTTCCCTGATTTTTGAACAATTATTAGATGAAAACGCAAGTGGTAGCAGAGAAGCTCAGAAGGGACTGGAGCTTTGTGCATGGAAAAGATCTCAGTTTAGACTTGCATTGACAAATGCACATTGAAATGAGAATGGTTCAGATTTATTATTATGAGATTTTGGCATAGTCAGGTAGGTGTTATTGACTGGCTTGTTTTATCCCAGCCATCGAGTCCTTCGCAAGGTCCTGGGATGCCTTGCTTTTATCCTATAAATACCACTGCAAAATGTAAGCTGTTCCCCATAGCACTGCTTCTTGCAGCTGACTGATAGTAATTTCAGTGGCCCCATACCATTCAGGTGCTTTTCAATGTGTTTTGGAATAGCACTGAGAGCACCTCCGGGATCACTTTGGTCTTTTTCCGCCACAGCCTTTCAATTTCTGTTTGTAAATCTTTGTATTTTGTTATTTTTTTCCAGCTCTTTTTCTTCCACTCTGCCATCTCCTGGTATTGCTGTATCAATGATTTTGATTTGTTCTTCCTTTCTTCTCGACTACAGTTAGGTCTGGTGTATTACAAGATAGATGTTTGTCTGTAGTCAGCAATCCCATTGTTTTGGCATCTTTATTTAAATTTTTATCATCATTTATCATTTATTAATTAATAATGTTTATTATATAATATAATAACATAATTAATATTTATTATTAGCAGCAGCAATAGCATTTATTTATACATACACACAAATATATAAAACAGTACTTTTTTCAACAAAAGCAGTATATGTTTCCAAAGCTGGTTCATGGTTCATATCAGAAAAGGGTAAGAACAACTTCCAGAGGTTACAGCATTCCTCTACAGCAGGGGTGTCCAAAGTTTTTGGCAGGAGGGCCACATCATCTCTCTGACACCGTGTTGGGGGCCAAATTAATTTACATTTCAAATTTGAATAAATTTACATAAATGAATATATTAAAGATGAACTTATATGAATGAATGAAGGTCTTGCAATAGCTCAAGGCCTATAAAAGGCCTTGCATAAAGCAAGGCTGGCCTTTGCTGCTGCATCACAGATGTGAAACAGCAATCAGTGGAGGGAGCCCTCATCCCACAGCTCACTCGAGAGGCCAAACAGTTGCCTTCACGCTGAGAGCAGTTGCGTTGGGCCAGTGTGGGCTCCAACAAATCTCCGGAGGGCCAGAGGCTCATTGGAGACTAGGGGCTCCCTGAGGGCCGCATAGAGAGGCCTTGAGGGCTGCAAGTGGCCCCAGGGCCGGGGTTTGGGCACCCCTGCTCTACAGTACCATGTTTTGCCAGATTCCCAGTTCAAGCTTCACTTAGAGAACTTATGCCCACTTTAAGCTAGTTAGCTCCCCAACAATGGCCCTCGTTCTGCACTGCAGCACCCCATCACCAGGGTAGCTCACCTATTCAACCTGCAGAGGTCCTCCTCCTTCCGCTCTCCTGCCAGCAGCTTTTCCAGCCACCACATCAACACCTTGGTCCTCAGCAGGTCTTGGGCATAGCAACCACACACCAATCTCCAGTAGTCTCTGTTCTAGCAATCCTCAGAAGTCCATTCACCCATCTATCCATTAGTCAGTTAGCCCATCAGCCATTAGTTCCCAGGTCCATCTGTCACCCTCCCTCCAAGCTTTTCTCCTCCTACTACCCAAATAACTCTTGCTTCATCAGGTGCTGCTTTTATCCCTTAATGACCTGGTTGCCTCTGTCTAATGGCTGCAGCTGTGCAGCATCCCCACTGCTAGTTAGAGCCCTGGGATTAACCCTATGTTTGCTTGCCAGAGCAAGGGGCCACTGTTGACACCACACCCTATCTCCTCCAGGGATCTTGTGCATTTCCATTACACACCAAAGACAGCATGTGTCATGTGGCACATTGAAGACAAACACATTTATTTCAGCAAACTCTTGGTAGAACTACACAAGGGAAAGAAAAGAAACTGGAAAAGTTTGCCAGTTCAAGATTACACATGCTAAAGTACTGCTGATTTCAACAGGTCCACATGCCAGTGTGTGAGACTGAGTGACTTTAAAGGAGATCTGTACAGAATGGCATTGCTTAATTGTGCAATTTACTTCCCACAGGGCAGTTTGACAGAAGCACCAGCCAAGGGTAAGACTATATGTTACATTCCCCAGCAGGGCCTAGGAGAGGGGGGTAAAGGGGTAATTTGTACCTGGGTACAGGGTCAGAAAGGGGGCCCAGGAACCAAAAGAGGGGGCCCAAAAAGTTCCTGAGATCATGTTTTCCAATCTCACCCAAACTCACTGCCTGCACATGATGCTGGGGGCACAACCACAGGTATAAAGTGGCAACTGCTGCAGCAAGCCATACACACTGGGCCCAGGAATGCACCCATGACCCTCCCAACACAATGTCAAATCTGGGAGGAAACTGGCCTGCTACAGTAGCTTTTTGGCTTGTGGATCCCATAACCATAACCATGAAGGAGCATATAGGGATTCAGGGACACAGTTGCGGGGCTACAGCTGCTGCAGAAGTTCATTTTGGTGCACACAGCACACTGTCCATTCTAGTGCAAGCCTGACTATGATGATGCTAATTTTCTGCATTGGATTTTCTATATTTCGAAGATTTTAGAGAGACTTAGGAGTGTGTTTGGGTTTCCATATTACTTTATCTAGCTGCCAAAGTCGCATGGTTGGGTAGCCTGGGTTCCGCATCAAGAAACCTGATAGACCTGGGCTCCAAAGACTATTCTGGCTGTCAGCACCCTCCCCCTGACCTATTCCCCCCCCTTTCTGCTTGCCACCATTACCCCCTCCCCCTTTGGGAAGGGACCCAAAAGAAACTTTGTACCCCCTGATAAAATTCCTCTCAGAGGCCCTGTTCCCCAGGAAATGAACTATTTTATCTGTGATAGGGCCTATGAGAGGGGGTGCAAGGGGTGCATCGTACCTGGGCCTGGGGTCAAAAAGGGGGCCCAGGAGGTAAAGGAAGGGAGACAGAAATTTCCTGAGATCTCTGAAAATATTTGTATATACAGGTCCAGCCAATTTATACACTGATTTTTTATACACAGATTTGACTCAACATGCATGGCCACTGCAAATGAGAAGGAATGTGCTGATCCCTGGCAAAGGGGAAAATGCAGCCCTTTAAAATCAGTTTAAAAAACTGAACAGTCCTTTAACAATAGCCTCCTTAATGAGAGGGGGGGGCAGCTTGCTGACAATCCATCAATCCTTCTCTCCCCAGGCAACCCCTCCCTTCCCCCTGAGCATGTGAAAGAGGTGATCACTTTGCCTTGGTGAAGGGAGGGGCTGAGTGAAGCAGAGGGCTGATTGATGGATTGTCTTCTTAATGACTCTTATCTTACATCACAAAGGTCAGCAAGGCTGTTTTTAAATCACAGGAGCAAAGGTACTTTGATTTTTAAATGGATTTGCTATAGTGCATTTTTTGCCATCCAAGTGAGTGCTTGGAATGGAACCCACATGAATAATGAGGCTCAACCTGTACTGTGTGAAGACTAGTGTTTACATTTGGAGTAAGCCTACATAGTTTTATATGTCCTAATTTGTAGAAATTATGATCCAATGGAGAAGGAAAAGGGCCCCCCAAAAACTTTGTACTCCTTGATAAAATGCCTCTCAGAGGCCCTGATCTATGACATTCTCCATGAATGCATGGTGCTATACAGTGACAGCAGGGTGTTCCAAGGCAAAGGTAAAGCAAAGCAAGGATTCACTCAAACCAAGAATGTGGGAACTGAAGTTGCAATCCCGTCCACACTTAATCTCAGAGAAATCCCCATTGACTGTAATGGGATTTACCATACTTCTCTGTAGCCATGCATAGGATTGAGCTCTGAATGTATTTTTTTCTTTATTCTGGAGATTTATATCCTGCCTTTTGTACTCCAAAGAAGCCCCTCCCCCAGTGGCTCACATCTATTAAAGTATGCAAAAATGACATTAAAATCATAAAACCCTTCTTTTCCTTCTCCACTACTTCACAGGGCAGTTTCTGTTTGCCATTTCTCTACCCCCCCCCCCCCAGTTTGCTCTCTCTAGTAGAGAGCCAGGGTGGTGTAGTGGTTTGGGAGGTGGACTTAGACCTGGATGATCCAGGTTCAAATCTCCCCTCAGCCACAAAGCTTCCTGGGTGACCTTGGGCCAGTCACTTTCTCTCAGCCTCACCTACCTCACAGGGTTGTTGTGAGGACAAGAAGGAGAGGAGGAGCAGCTGTGTAAACCGCCCTGAGCTCTTTGGAGGAAGGGCGGTATAAAAATGTGAATAAATAAAATAAATAAATAGTAGTTTTGTTCTACTGCCTTTTGACTTGGGGTTCTTCTGCCTTTGCAATATATGAAACTTAGATCTTCCCTTTCCACTATTTTTTTACACTAGTGTTGCTAATAATGCCTTTTGTAATGGGATTGCACAGTTAGGGTTTTCTAGTGAGCTGTTCTAGTTACAACAGTATTTAAGAAGACTTCTTAATGAGTCACTTCTTTCTCTTTACAACAACTGATCATCCAGCACTATCATGTTGACAGGGAAGGATTAGCAGTGATAAAGGGAAACCAAGAATGGGGTCTCCTACGATTAAAAAAAAGAAAATGTTAATAGCACCTATGGGGGGCCTGATTTGGATTTTGACCATGGTGCTTGGGCAAATTCCAGCCCAATCCTAAATAAGGTTTATGACAATGGAACAGAAGTTCTGTGTTGTAAATGGCCATATGGCAGTATGCACAGGTGTCAGCAGCCCTCTGCCCTTACTGGCCACCTGCAAGAGTGCAGGTAAGCTGGTGCAGGGGGTGGGTGGTGGTGGAATGGGGTGGGGAGGGGGAGTGTTTGGGCAGGGAGGGTGGGTGAGAAGTGGAACAGGGAGAAGGGGGTTGATCCTGCTGGCTCCAGTGTCCTGTCCTATTCCTCTTCCATCTCCTGCTCCCTCTCCTCAGTTCTGCACTGGTGCAGATCCAAGGAGACCTTTTTAGGTAGTGACAGCTTGTCCCAGGGCAATGGAATGAAACTCCCTTTACCATGAGATACTTCTGCAATTGCGCTTCCACCATAGGCAGGCAGCACATGCTTCGTTGGCATTGCTAAGGTAGGGGGGTTAGTAAGGATTGGGCTGCATCCTTTTCCTTCAATATGTTATCCTGATCTAATTCTAATCTAATTTTATTCACTATGCTTAAGGTGGACAATAGAACCAGAGGCATTTATGAGCAATTTTGCAGAAGACAGTCACCCTAGAGAAACTGATCTTCTATATGAAATCCAGTGGGAAGGAGGTTCCAAGACCTGGAAGAACTTCTGTAGAAATGAACACCCCATCCATGCTGAAATCATCTTTTTGGAAAATGAGTGGAGTGAGTTGATGACGCGCCGCCGCCATAAGACCACTCCCTGCTCTATCACTTGGTTTTTGTCTTGGAGTCCTTGTGGTGAATGTAGCAGTGAAATTGTTGACTTCTTGGAAGAACATCCATACGTGACGCTGGAGATACGTGTGGCTCGGCTGTATAGGTATGATGACGAACGTAATCGGCAGGGCCTGAGGAACCTGGATCAAAGTGGGGTGGAAATAACCATTATGAATGGTGATGGTAAGTTAATGACTTTACTATAGAGTGCAAGTGGATGGGGGTCCAGGGATCATGCTGTGGATCTGTTAAATAACATTGGCCTTGAAAAAAAGATGATTATTATTATTATTATTATTATTATTAAGCAACATTTATCCATGGGTTCTGCACAAAAATTAAAAAAGGACCGGACCTTACCAGATGCTTTTAAACTAAATAGATTAGCAGAAAAGGAGAAAGGAAGCAAGGATGGAGACTTTTGTATATAGGAAGTATGCTTTGTTTGTAGTCTTGTTTCCCCCCTTCTAGTCTGCTATTGTACAGGGTGACTCTAGGCAGCCATTCCAGGATAGGGTCTGGTTCCATAGAAGGTTTAGCACCACTGGGCTTTGAGCATTGGCTACGCAGTGTGGGGTCGCCTGTTCTTGTCCCCATCCCACTTTCTAGCCCAGAAGTCTAATTAAAGTGTCAATGAACTGGTCTGGTGTCTTGTGGAAGATGCCTGTGCTGGAACAGGACTTGGGGCTGTAATGTGGAGTGCCGGCATGCCCAGCAAGCAAGAAAGTGGGCTCCCTTGACACCCCATTGGCCCTTCAGTTCTGTGAAAATTAGAACATCTTTAATTGCTTTGGCCCTGCGCAGCCCTGCGCAGCGCTCCCCAAGGCTTAGAACAATTGGAAAAAGCGGGTGCAAAAGCGGGTCTGTTTTGCACTTTTGTTTCTGAACGTTGCAAGCAGCAGGAAGGGCTGTGCAGGTCTCCCTCCACCTCCTGCAGCCTGCTGCAGCCCTGCTTACATAACATGAATCAAAAGCACCCCTCTTGCCCCCCCCATATGGATGCTATCCTGGGGATCATGTTGCTGCCCTAGCCCTTCCCCCACAAAGACTTACTGAGGGAATAAAGCTCCCTCAAAGTTTGAGAAGCACTGCTCTAGAGGAATTAAAAACATAAAAACCATAGAACAGCAGTTGGCAGAAGCACAAGCCGCCACCTGATTTTTGGCCCAATAGAGGAGGAAAAACAAAAGCCCCATCGAACTGTGTGGGGGTGGGGGAGAGGATACAGTTAGAATTACCTGTTTGCACCAAGATGTAATCACTGCTATGAGCCTGGAGGAGTCAACACACTATGGTGTAGATACTAGTTGCCCAGGTTTACATCGTGGGGTTTGGGAAGCTTCTATTAAAAAGGTCGCTTCAAGGCAAGTGGTCACACAGAAAGAAAATATTTATGAGAACTAGGATTAGAGAGGAGGGCCCTACATGCCTGTTATCTAGCTGAAAGAAAATCTGGCAAGAGGAAGGAAGGAAGGAGAGCCTGAGATTAGCAATCTGCGCACCAAACAGAGCTCTGCTAGAAAAGTAAGAGGGGAGAATCTCACATCCCATCTGGCCCCTTTACTTTCTGGTGCAAGATGTTTGTGCATTGTTAGAATTATCTGTTTGCACCAAGATGTAATCACTGATATGATCCCAGAGGAGTTGACACACTGCAGTTTAGGGCCAAATCATTTTCCAGCGCTGGTGCAGCCATGCCAACAAGGCACATGCTGCGTTCTGCAGGAGAGGAGCAGTCATGGAGGCCTCCTCCAGGTAAGGGAACATTTGTTCCCCTTCCACAGGGCTGCTTTACGGCTGCACTGGCACTGAAAGTTGCATAGGATTGCGCCCTTAGGCAACTAGTTGCCCAGGTTTACACAGTGGGGCTTGGGAAGCTTCTATTTAAAAGGTTGCTTCAAGGCAAGTGGTCATAAAGAAAGAAAATATATTTATGAGAACTTGAATGAGAGAAAGAGAGAGGCGCCCTACATGCTTGCTATTTAGCTGAAGAAAAATCTGGCAAGAAGGAGGAGGAAGGAGGGAGCCTGAGATTTTCAATCTGCATACCAAAGAGAGCTTTACTGGAAGAGTAAGAGGCGAAACCCTCACATCCTATCTGGCTCACTTACCTTCTGGTGCAGGATATTTGTGCAGTGCTGTTGCATCTTTCTCCACGTCCAACATAATCTTGCTTGGTCTGGTCCCAATCATGCCTCACGCCCCTGTGAAGATGTGGAAAACCCCTAGCACCCCAGAAGTCCCAAGTCACAGAGGAGTCAGATAGCAGTGAGGAGGAAGAGGGTTGTGCAGAGAAAAGTCATGTGAGACTCAAGATCTAGTGTTCTCCGGAGATTTGACAGGTCTAAAGTGCTCTAAGAAGGAATGTCCTTCCCCAGAGAAGTCATAAACCCCATTGTGTGAGACCAAGGCTCACAGAGGTCAAGGGCATTGTGGAGTAGCTTCGAGTCCTAAACTCCAGCAACGCAATAACTTGGCTCACCTGAGCGTGGTGAGTGGTCTCTACCACCACTGTCATAGCTTTCTTCAAAGAGCACAAAAGATTGTAACTTTGGAAAGGTGCTGTGTTCCAAGATCCCATTTTCTATTTCAAAAGCCTGCAAGAGCTTTTGAGAGGAAGGAAAGAAATGAGCGTGTACTCCAAAGGAAACTCCACCTTCAGTTCTGTGAAAAACAATCATTGATTGTAGTCTCTATCATAGCCCCTGCATGCACCTTAAAACCTTTAAAATCTCTCAAAAAACTATCCAAGCCTTCCTGGTGGTGGAACAGATTGCCAGGGGAGGGAGTGGATTCTCCTTCACTGGAGATCTTCAAGCAGAGGCTCAATGCTGTAAGAGGATTTCCGGCTACAGGCGAGGGGTTGGACTAGATGACCTAGTAGGTCCCTTCCAACTCTGTGATTCTATCATTCTATAGATAGAATGTTGTGATTATAGCCACCTATCTAAAATCAAAATGCAAACATCTGTAGCTTAAAATATGGAGGAGGTTACTAGCATAAGAATAGTACAGCAGGTCATACACTGACAATCCGTATGGAAATGGTCTTTCATCACAACATCCATTAATTTTAGCCCCATACCTGAGGACAAACTTCATATTATGTGTGTGGCCTTTTTTTCCCTTTTTTGGTTAAATAGCAGCCACAGGAGGTGATCAGGATCAGAACTGCTACAAGTGGGAAGATACGGCATTTCCCTGGCAAAAATTATACCCCTGAAGCTGCATTTAGCCCCAGGAGCAAAGCTTCCAAATAGGTTGAACACAAACTTGAGATTCAGGAGGTCCACGATAGTGATCATGACAGGCCTAGGGAATTCATATGCTTGTGTGTACAACCTAATTGTGTGTATAACCTAATTATCCACAGATTTTTCATTTGTGGTTTTATCTCACGCAATGAGAAGTGCCCTTTAAATTAAAGGAAAAACATCCCCTTACTCAGCAGTTTAAAAATACCATTGTAATGCAGGACAGTGGCAGCAGGCAGGCAAACAATCACTTTCCAGGTGCTTAGAACAGCTTAGTTTCAGTTCAGGATGCAAAGAGAATGCAAAGCGGAGGTGATAATCACTTCCATACTTTCAGGGAAGAAGGGGGAAGGGAGTTCCCTCTTGCCTCAGAAGGAACTGAAACTAAGCTAAGCCCCTGGAGAGAGATTGATTGATTGATTGCCTGCTAGTGCTATCCTGCATTACAAAGGTAAGTGAGGCTATTTTTGAACCGCTGAGCAAAGGGACATTTTTTTAAAAATGGATTTTATTTAACACAATTTTTGGCATCCATGGGGGTTCTGGGAATGAATCCTCACAGATGCCTAGATTCAGGGCCCAGTCCTATCCAACTTTTCAGTAGTGGTGCAGCTTACCTTAAGGAGGCCTCTGTGACTGCCTCCCCAACACAGGAAGCAGTGAATGCCCCCCCCCATTGGCACAGCAGCACTGGCACTGAGAAAAGGATTGGGCCGCAACGTGTATACTGAATGACTGAAGAAATCTGATCCAAGGTTCATAGCAAAGGCATGAAAAACATGCAACAAAAATTAAGGGGAAAAGTCTAATTTTTTAAAAGTACTTTTCCCCATTTTTTCACAGCAAAAATTGCAATGTTTCTTTTTTAGCATAATGAGCGAAATATTTTTAAAGTATTGTTTTAAAACATTGTTAAGCTCCTTCTGCAAACACCTACTGCCACACCACTTCCCATCTTCCTCCTGTACTTTCAGGCCAATGGAAAGAAGTGGAGTGATATGCCTGCAGCCCATACTAAATTTTGCATGGTGGGCAGGAAGAATGGAAGCAGTCCTTTGAAGTGTAACTCTCAGGTGCTGTGACAGATGCTTGGAGGGACCAACTCAGCACTCTCCTTCCTCCCCTCAGCTCACCCTTATTCTAGATAGAATAAAGCAGTAGTAATCACTGCCTCCGCCAAACCTCAATCTAGAGAAAGGGGGACTACCTTGCAGGTCTTCCATTTGGGTGGCCAGGAGCCCCAGATTGCCAGGAGATTCCCACCAAAAATGAACAGAGTAGCAGGGTTAACTGTTGTGGGGACAATGTCACACACTCTCCACTGAGTCAACCAAGCCAGGCAGTTTAAAATAAGATAAAATAAGAGAGCCCCATGGCAGCTATTTAACTGAGAAAAACCCAAACATCAAGGTTCAATCTATGCCTGTAACAAAATGCATAGTTTGACTCTGAAATTAGTGCTTTTGTTCCTCTGACCCTTTTTCCATTTTGGATGTGAACACGTGAAAGGGTGTTTTTGTTTGTTTGTTTTTCACCAGCTCTCAGTTTGGCTCCTCTCAATCTCCCAGGCTTTCTTAGGGAACTGGAAACTGCACATACGGTAAATGCCTCTCCAGTGAAGCTCTCTCATCTTTGACAGACCCTGACAGGGTATTTATGAGTGATGTATTCAAGTCTTTTATTCCAAGCCACAAGTCAAGTCTAAAGTCCTTGCAAGATACTTTCAAGTCAAGTCTCAAGTCAGAGCCAACCTTAACAGAAAAAAAGGAAGTGGTGGTGGAGTGTGGGGTGGTGTTTCAATAACTAGAAATCAAGAAGACATGTGCAAAGTTAGGTAAAAAAAATTAAATCATCATAGGCAAATTTAATAAGGCTTTATATAAAAAAGCTGTGTGCTGTTAATCAAGTTTATCAAGATTGCATTTTGGAAAAATTATTTTTTCCACAGTTATGCTACTGAACCAAAGCCAGCAATTTAGGGCGCAGTCCTAACCCCTTATGTCAGTGCTTTCCAGCACTGGCATAGCAGTGCCAATGGGACGAGCTGCATCCTGCAGTTGGGTGTCACTCACGGAGGCCTCCTCAAAGTCAGGGAATGTTTGTTCGCTTACCTCAGAGCTGCATTGCCCTTATGTCAGTACTGGAAACTACTGACATAAGGGGTTAGGATTGCGCCCTTTGTTGCTAAAAATATACAAGTTGCAAGTCAAGTCAATGTGTCACTTATTGCCAAGTTGAGTACAAGTTGAATCACTGAAGTGAGTCCAACCTGAGTCTGACTCAAGTCTACATCACTAGTATATATTTTTTCAGATTATTCCTACTGTTGGAGAACATTTGTGGCACAGGAAGAGAGTGATGAAGACGATCAGCTGAAGCATTTCTTCAAGCATGTTTATTCCAAAAAACTTTACCGGTCTTATTCCAAAAAACTTAAGCGGATTCTTGAGTAAGTGGCTATATCTAAATTCAGGCTCAAAGAGCTACATCCAAAAAGAGGGATCTGCTTCTGACTTTCCAGTGATGGAACTGAGGTGCCTATTGCCCATTGCCCAAAGACCTGTGATTATATTGGGGGTGGGGGGTGGGTGGGGACTAGATCTGAGTCACCAGACAAGGTACTGTACATTTCTTTTACACTGCACACAGAAGCATGCATGCGCACAGTCCCATCAGGTTCCTGCCAGTAAAGACCAGGCCATCAGAGATGGAAAAGCAGGCATGCTCACTGCAAGAAGTCTTGTTATCTGTTTCTATTTGCTGCTGAATGGCACTCAGTGTCTTGTGATCTCAGTGAACAAGGAATAGGTTTTGCTGTGTCTCACTCATGTCCCACATTACAACTCATTATCTTGACCTAATAATTGTATTATAATTATATATAGTTATGATTATAATATATTATCTTGCCTTATAATTGATGAAAGCAATGGACAACCAAACGCAACCTCGCTGCATGGCCCCTTCAAAAGATCACTTTCTTGAACACATGACATGACACAGAGATGGCAACCAGAAATTGGTATGTGTAGAAGACAGATCAGGACAGATGAATAGAAGAAGAAAGGGACAGATTCTTTCAGTCCTTTTTTCAACACAACTTTCCACACCCCTTCCCCAGGCAAAGAAGCTGGTTTGAACTCTGGGCTCAATCCTATGGGCTGCAGCGCTGACACTCTGCTGGTGCTGTTGGACCAGGGCTGTTGCAAAAGTGCTGTAAGGTGCCTTTGAGCCACTGCTAATGAAGCGTCACTGGCACTGAACCTCAGCACCTGAAGTCAGACACCAAGAGCTCCTGGCAGTAAGGTTGGCCGCTGGCTGGCAGCAGGGCAGGGGAAGGGTGGGAAGGGGTCAGAACTAGGAGGGGAGGGGAGGGGAGGAACAGGCCCAGAGGAGTGACAGGCTCTGTTGCTGTATCCTAACCAGAGTGATCAGACATCCGGAATCTCCTGGACACGTCCTCATTTTCAGCCAAATGTCCGGGAGTCCATGAGTGTAAAAGCCCTCTGTTTGGCTCTTTTTCCCTGTGAGCCGCTCTGCAGGTAGCACTAAGCCTTCTGAGATGAGCAGGCTCTTGTTACCTGGAAATCCAGGTTAGGCTTCAGTAGCGGCAAGCTTCAACAGTCACATGACACTGCCAGAGGAGGGACAGGGATCTTCATAAGAACATAAGAACAGCCCCAGTGGATCAGGCCATAGGCCCATCTAGTCCAGCTTTCTGTATCTCACAGCGGCCCACCAAATGTCCCAGGGAGCACACCAGATAACAAGAGACCTCATTCTGGTGCCCTCCCTTGCATCTGACATAGCCCATTTCTAAAATCAGGAGGTTGCACATACACATCATGGCTTGTAACCCGTAATGGATTATTCCTCCAGAAACTTGCCCAATTCCCTTTTAAGGGCGTCCAGGCCAGATGCCATCACCACACCCTGTGGCAAGGAGTTACACAGACCAACCACATGCTGAGTAAAGAAATATTTTCTTTTGTCTGTCCTAACTCTCCCAACACTCAATTTGAGTGGATGTCCCCTGGTTCTGGTGTTATGTGAGAGTGTAAAGAGCATCTCCCTATCCACTTTATCCTTCCCATGCATAATTTTGTATGTCTCAATCATGTCCCCCCTCAGGCGCCTCTTTTCTAGGCTGAAGAGGCCCAAACACCATAGCCTTAGGAAAGCCATAAGGAAAGTGCCCCAGCCCAGTAATCATCTTAGTCGCTCTCTTTTGCACCTTTTCCATTTCCACTATGTCTTTTTTGAGATGTGGCGACCAGAACTGGACACAATACTCCAGGTGTGGCCTTACCATTGATTTGTACAACAGTATTATAATATTAGCCATTTTGTTCTCAATACCTTTTCTAATGATCCCAAGCATAAAATTGGCCTTTACTGCTGCCGCACGTTGGGTCAACACTTTCATCGACCTGTCCACCACCATCCCAAGATCTCTCTCCTGATCTGTCACAGACAGCTCAGAACCCATTAGCCTATATGTGAAGTTTTGATTTTTTTGCCCCAATGTGCATGACTTTACACTTACTTACATTGAAACGCTGCTTCCATTTTGCTGCCCATTCTGCCAGTTTGGAGAGATCCTTCTGGAGCTCTTCACAATCACTTTTGGTCTTCACCACTCAGAAAAGTTTGGTGTTGTCTGCAAACTTAGCCACCTCACTGCTTACCCCTGTATCCAGGTCATTTATGAAGAGGTTGAAAAGCACCGGTCCCAGGACAGATCCTTGGGGCACACCGCTTTTCACCTCTCTCCATTGTGAAAATTGCCCATTGACAGCCACTCTCTGTTTCCTGATCTTCAACCAGGTCAATCCAGGAGAGGACCTGCCCTCTAATTCCCTGACTGTGGATTTTTTTCAGTAGCCTTTGGTGAGGGACCGTGTCAAACACCTTCTGAAAGTCCAGATATATAATGTCCAGGGGTCTCCCACATCCACATGCCTGTTGACCTTTTCAAAGAATTCTATAAGGTTCGTGAGGCAAGACTTACCCTTACAGAAGCAATGCTGATTCTCTCTCAGCAAGGCTTGTTTGTCTATGTGTTTTGAGATTCTATCTTTGATGAGGCATTCCACCATCTTACCCGGTATAGATGTTAGGCTATAGTTTCCCGAGTCCCCCCTCCTTCCCTTTTTAAAAATCAGTGTGACATTTGCTATCCTCCAATCTTCTGGCACCATGGCCGTTTTGAGGGACAAGTTGCATATTTTAGTCAAGAGATCAGCGACTTCATTCTTCAATTCCTTAATAACTTTTGGGTGGATGCCATCAGGGCCCAGTGACTTATTGATTTTTAATTTATCGATGAGGTCTGAAACATCTTCTCTTTTAACCTCTGTCTAACTTAATTCCTTGGTCAGGAGGGGCCATTCGGGCAGCGGTATCTGCCTGAGGTCTTCTGCCATGAATACAGATGCAAAGAACTCATTTAATTTCTCTGCCATCTCTAAGTCTCCTTTTATCTCTCTCCCACACCATCCAGAGGGCCAACCACTTCTCTGGCGGGTTTCCTGCTTCTAACATATTTGAAGAAGCTTTCATTATTCCCCTTAATGTTGCTGGCCATGTGTTCCTCGCAGTCTTTCTTGGCCTCCCATATCACCAGCCACAGTTTATGTTCCTTTTTATTCTTCTCATTAGGGCAAGACTTCCATTTATGGAAGGAAACTTCCTTGTCTTTTACGGCCTCTCTAACTTGGCTCGTTAGCCAGGCGGGGACCGTCCTGCACTTAGTGGAGCTCTTCTTCCTTTGCGGTATACACTTCTGCTGGGCCTGTTGTTTAAAGCAGCTTCCATGCATTCTGGAGAGATTGGACTCTTTTTACCTTCCCTTTCAACCTCCTTCTAACCAGCCTCCTCATTTGAGGGAAGTCCGCTCGTCGGAAGTCAAGGGTTTTTGTGAGAGATTTGTCCGGTATTCTTCCCCCAACGTGCATGTTGAAACGGATCGCAGCATGATCACTGTTCCCCAACAGCTCATTGACATCTCTAACCAGGTCCTGAGTACAGCACAATATTAAATCCAGAGTCACCTCTCCTCTGGTGGGCTCCATGACTAGCTGCTCTAAGCCACAGTCATTTAGAATGTCAAGGAATCTGGTCTCCTTTTCGTGATCAGAACACAAATTAACCCAGTCGATGTGAGGATAATTGAAGTCCCCCATGATTACAACCCTGTCCCTTCTTGTCACCTCCCTGATCTGTTTCCTCATTTCAAAGTCCCCATCCGATTTCTGGTCTGGAGGATGATAGTACGCCCCCAGTATTACATCACTCCCCAGGCCTGGTAATTTAACCCATAGAGATTCTATGGAGTTGGACTCACCTTCAATCTCTACTTTGCTGGATTCTATCCCCTCCTTAACATAAACGGCCACCCCACCTCCAACGCACCCCTCCCTGTCCCTCCTGTAGAGATAGCCTGGGATTGCGGTACCCCACTGGTTCTCCGCATTCCACCAGGTTTCCATTATGCCCACTATGTCAATGTTTTCCCTAGTCACCAGACATTCCAGTTCTCCCATCTTTGCTCGGAGACTTTGGGCATTTGCATAAAAGCATTTGTACATGGAATGCCCCAGGATGGGCTGCTTATTAGTTCCTTTATCTCTGCATCCTCTCATTGTGCCAAACCATCTATCACATCCCGTCACGTTACCATTCCCAGTTTCTTCTCCTACTCTGCCTTTACCTTGTTGTTCTCTACCCTCTCCATCCTCATCCCACAGGGATGAGGAGTCCCAAACCGGATGCCCCTCAGCTCCTGTCAGCCTTCCCCCAAAGGTCATTTTAAAAGCTGCTCTGCCACCTTTTTAATGTTATGTGCCAGCAGACTGGTTCCATTCTGGTTCAAAAGAAGCCTGTCCCTCTTGTACAGGCCTCGCTTGTCCCAAAATATTTCCCAGTGCCTATTGAATCTAAACCCCTCCTCCCTACACCACCGTCTCATCCACGCATTGAGACCCCTGATCTCCGCCTACCTAGCTGGCCCTGCGCGTGGAACAGGTAGCACTTCCGAGAACGCTACCTTTGAGGTTCTGGCTTTCAGCTTTCTACCTAATAGCCTAAATTTGGCCTCCAGGACCTCCCAGCTACTTGCCCACGTCATTGGTGCCGACATGCACCACAACCGCTACCTCCTCCCCAGCACTGTCTACCAGCCTGTCTAGACAAGAAGTGATGTCCGCAACCTTTGCACCAGGCAGGCAAGTCACCATGCGGTCCTCACATCCGTCGCAAACCCCCCTCTCTATGTTTCTGATAATCGAATCCCCCACTACAAGAAGACCCCAACCCCCCTCCCGCCAAGGAGTATCCTGAATGCGTTCAGATACGGGCCCATCCCCTGGAGAAGGGGTCCCCCTAGGGGATTGTTTCCCTCCTCTCCAGGATGACGTCCTCCAGCCCCGAGACTTCCCACCCGGGCAGCTGAGGAGCTGCGCGCCTGAGGGTACGACGAAGCCTGACCATCCCCGGAAGTCTCCCCATGGTCCTTCTCTGCCTGCCTCTGCTTCTCCAGGTCAGCCACCAAGCCTTCAAGGGAGCGGATGCATTCCCTGAGTCCCTGGAGCTCCTTGCACCGAGGGCACACCCATGACTTATGCCCCAGAGGCATATAGTCATACATGTGGCACTCCATGCAAAACACTGGATAGCCCCCACCCTGCAGCTGGCTGTCTGACTGCATAGTTTTGTTTGTTTGTTTTTATTTAGGGGTACTTAAAAACCCTACACTGGTTTGCTGCTCCTCTTCTCAAGAGAAGAGAAGAGCAGTGTCTGGGGCCCTGGCTTGCTCGCCCTGCTGCTGAACTCACACAGAGGCTAAACTCGTGGTGCCTTACCTGGCACTTTGTTCCTGAGGCACTTGGTTTCCCAGAGGCCACGCACACTTCTGCAGAGAAGAACGCTTCTGCAGATAACGCTTCTGCGCGCTTCAAACTGGTGGCCAGTCTTATCTTGCTGCTACGTATTAGGGGTTTTCCTGCAGGAAACTGACTGTCCAAATGGGCAGGGCGAGTATGCAACCCTGTCTTCTTTTTTTCCTAAGAAAATACATATGTGGAAAAACTGAGATTTTGCAAATGGGAATAACTGGACTTGAAGATATTTGTCTTATATTTGCATTGTGGGGGGGGGGGAAGGGAAAGGTCTCTTCTGTCTGTTTCAAACAACTCTCCTCAGTCCCTTTTTAAAATAAGTTTATAATGTGTCTGTGCTTGGGGGAGGGGAAGTCAGCCCTTTTGTGACTGTAAGTCGCCCATGTTTCATTTGATGTTTTACTATCCCCTGCTACTTTAAGCAATATTGCATCTTGTTTTAATCTCATCAGTTCCTTTTGAATCTACTTTGGGAAGGGGGTAGAGAGAGAGAGAGAGAGAGAGAGAGAGTGAAAGCACCAGTACAGTCCATGGGATAAAACTAGAAAAGACATGACTTTGGTTAAACTTCCAGCTCAGAATGGATTTTCTGGCTGGTCTTGGGATGGTAGATTCTATGTCAGCCTTTCTTGATTGCAAAGCTTCCCTTTTTGCACAAGCTGCGGCGGAGGGGAAGCTAGACGTTGAAAGGCACTTTAATGTTAAAGTACTGGTGTACGTAGTGACCAAGAGACTGAGCAGTGAACTAAGTTGTGTGTGGTTTGAAACTTTCCTCTTTCATGAAACTTGGTAGGTGCCTCCTCCTCAGCTGCTACATGAGAATAAAAAGACATACGTCCCTTACAGGGTTGTTGTAAGGCAGCCATTGTCAAACTTTTTCAGCTCACGGCACACTGACAAGGCACTCAAATTGTCAAGATACACTACCAGTTTTTTACTTACATTAAATTATTATATTACAATTTATTTTTAATTGATATAATTAATACAATTAAATGATTACATGACAATTGAATAAATTCACAAGAAGCTGGGAGGGGGATGTGGTTTCTGGAAAGGAGGAAAAATGTTTTGAAGTCATGTGATCAAATTGTTATCAAAAGTGCCAGAAAGTGTTGGCAAAGAGAGGTCAGAATGAACACATACTGGAGAAATGTGGAGTGAGAGTCAATGAGGAGACATGATTGAAACAAGTGCAGGATTCAACTGGGGGTGGGGGGAAGAGAGAGAATGCAAGTCAACTTATTCTGGATCTTTGGAAGGTGGGGATAAGTGAGGACAGTAAGAGAGGTGTTCACTGTGATTATGAGATTTGGGGGGTGTATGGGAGGGAGTGGGATGGGGAGAAGGGGAGAGAGATGTGCCAATTGCCTGCTCGTGCATTTGAGAAAAAGAGTGCAAATACCACCCTTACTCTAAAAGCCACAGCTTAAAAGCCACAGCTCCCTGCAGCTTTGAAAGCGAAAGCGGAAGTGGAGCACAATCGCTTCACTTTCACTTCTGAAGCTGTGGGGAGCCCTGCAGAAGGTCACGCAGGGCTCCCTCGGCACTCAGACTCCAAGCATGCAGACTCGAGTCTGTGTCTGCTTGCTTACTTTATTGTGGCATGAAAGACCTTGTGGGGCTGGTTGAGCAGCAGGGAGGTTCCAGCCAGGAGGTAGGGAAAGGTTAATGTTTTCCTTTTGCATTGGGGGGAGCAGGTGCTCTGGGATTCCTCCATGGGCACATCCTTCCCACGGTCTCTTCTTCAAAACAGGCTGGGTAGGCAAAGTGGAATCAGGATGGTGCAGTGGTTCAAGAGTTGGAATTTGACCTGGAAGATCCAGGTTCAAATCCCTATTTAGTCATGAAGCTTCCTGGGTGACCTTGGGCGATCTCTCACTATCTCTCAACATCACCTACCTCGCAGAGTTGTTGCAAGGACAAAAAGGAAGGAACTATGTACACCACCTCTTTTAGCTCGGGGCTTTTGAATGACACAAATACTAGTGACACCACTGCCCATGGCTTCTTCTTCAGTACAAGCTTGGTAGGCAAAAAGATGCCCACAAAGACAGTTTGGGGCGTATGCACACAGAGGCGCATGGAGAAATAATGGGGGGGGGCCACTGGGCACTGTTTAGGATGTCACTTTGTCTCAGACTGGTTCTGACTCTCCACGCTTCTCTTTCTCTCCCTCCACAGGTCATCTTGAACCATCCAATTCCCTGGTGCTACCAACAGTCACTCCTTGCTACTGAAGGAGAATCAGTGATTTCCTCTTAATCAACAGAAATTTCTATAACGCTTTTGCTTTGCTCAAGAGTATTTGAGTGTCTATGAATGTTAGTTTCAAACAGGTTTCAGTTAAATGAAAGAAACTTTCAGAAGTTCCGAGAAGTTCTAAAAGATTTTACTTTCAAATGATGAACCAGAAAACCCCACATGTAAAAACAATCCCATCTCCCACCATGCTGCAGTTTGCAGCTGTGCCAACAAAGCAAATGCTGCAAGATATTGGGGGGGGGGGGCGGGCACCAGAAGGCCAATGAGAGGTAAGTGAAACACCCTACTGGCTACCTATGGGTCTCCTTGGATGCACACCGGCTATGTTGCTAACATAAGTCTGAGGAAATGAAGGGGGCAGCGGGGGAGCTAGAAAGTGGGAGATAAGATTCCGCATGCACTTTTGCTGCTGAGATCCGTCCCCTCCAGCCTGCTGTCTGCTCTCCACCGCCGTACCTCCTGCAGTGTGACCCAGGTGGGCCACTGGCGCACATAGGAAGCAGCTGGCTGCCTCCTCAGTAGGCTTTCTGGTCACCTATGTGTCTCCTTGGACCCGCACCAGCTATGTAGCTAACATAAATCTGAGGAAAGGAAGGGGGCAGGGGGGAGCCAGAAAGTGGGGAATAAAAATCTGGTGTGTGTTTTTGTTGTTGAGATTCTTACCCTCCAGCTTGCTCTCTGCCCATGACCAGTCCCCTTCACCACCTTACCTCTTCCAGTGTGACCCAGGTGGGCCCTTTGTGCACACAGGGAGCAACTGGGTGCTGGCTCCCTTGCACATGACAGTGTTGTGCCATTTTTCCAATATGGACTTCTCTGTCACCTTTTCATTTTAAAGAGTCTCCCCAGATATTGGGGCTTCCTGTTAATCAGGGAGAAAGATCATCTCAAGGCAGACTCTTCCATTTGGGCCCTCTAGCTTTGGGTGCTGGCAGCAAAAGCTTCTTTTTAACCAGTTAATTCCCAGTTAATCCAGTTAGAAGGGTGAAGCAAGGACCAGGGAATTGGGTATCAGTCACTAACTGCTAGGTGCTGCACCCATCTTGCCCTCTGTCTACCCTTACAGAGAGCATTCAATTAAACAAGTTTATAAACAGTATGGAAAAAAGAAAGGGGCAGCCCCGCAAAACAGGAAAAGACCAGATATTCAGTGCATACTGGACAAAAATGTATGAAGTGTCCAGTCAAAAAAAATGTTTTGACCAATTGTCTTCCTCGGAGACACTATTACAGCTGAAGGCAGACATTTATTATTTTTTTGGGCTCTCTTCATTTATTTGAATGCCTTTTTTATTATATGTTATTTAGTGATTTCAAGGAATGTACTTGATTAAAGCATGTTAATCTTCACACAATACTTGGGTGGTAAAGGATCAAACTCCACCTCTTTGCCAGAGGGCATAGCCGCAAGGTACTTCCAAGGAGTGGTGGATTGGAAGAGGTTCAATCTATAATGTATATCCCAAATGTATATTATTGGCAGAGAAATACCCGATTTAGGGCCCAATCCTGTGCTCGGCGGCATGGCTCCGTGCCACTGAGCACTGTTGCAAACGTGCCATAAGGCACGTTTGCCAGCCTCACGGCCAGGCTCCCGCCAGTGCTAGCCCAGCGCTGGCCAGTGCTGGGCTAGCGCAGGGCAGTCACCCAGCTTCCGCGGCTTGGCGATCTCCCGAACCTCTGAGCTGCGGAACGGTAGGCAGGGGCGGGGATGGGTTCAGGGAGGAGGCATTCCAAGGAGGGGGGAGGCCGGCTGTGGGGTGGAGAGAGGGTGGGGGCATGACAGGGAGGTGTGACGCGGGGAGGGAGGCGGGCTGGAGGCGTGCCTGGGGGAGGGATGGGAGGCGGGTCCGCGGAGCTCTGCTCCACAGGATCCAGGGCGCTCGTGTAGGCGCTGTGTGCCCTACACGAGTGCCTTTACCTTACCACTGACCATTGCGGGGCTGCTTACCTTATTCGGGGGAAGGGGACGAACGTCCCCTCCTCCCGAGGCGCCTCCCACAGTAGCAGCCCTTCTGGGTGCCGCCAAACCTGGGCGCCCCGGCCAGCTCAGGATTGGGCTGCCCATGTCCTTGGGAATGGAAGATAGTGAGAGGACCAAAAGATAACACCCAGGTGCAAATTATGAGATCATGCCAGGTATGAGGGATACATGCAAAGACTGATTGGTGAGGGGGATAATCTGAGCAAGCATGATTCAGCAGAATTGGGAAGTTATGATTGGTCAGAAACCTCACAGGGTTCAGATATTAATTTTCTATAAAAATGAGCTAAGTTTTGGGAAAAGTGTCTCTTTCTCCTGGCATCAACCGCCAAAGGCCGTGGCTCCCTGAATATTGAGATGAGTCCAACTAAGCGAGTAGGATAGCTGTAAGTAGTGTAGTCCTAGCTAGCTTTCTTATCTTGTATGGCTTTGTGTGTACTGACATTTCCTAAATTTGTCCTTGAGATGCCCACCACTTGTAGGGTGACAACTTCTTATGTACTAACTTCAGTCTGTTTAATAAAGATGTTTACTCTTCATGGAGTGCATGCGTCCTCAGAGGGGAGGTGGTTTGCTCAGAGGGACCTAAGGCACTTGCTGTAGCAAGTGGACACAGATTGCTAGAAGCGTTCCTCTGCCGGGCATGGTGAGTGCTGTGAGGGGAATGGCAACTTCTGTTATACCCTATTATTCGGTTTAGACATGCTCCTGTATATGTATTTGAAAGCAAGGAGCATTAACTTCACTGTAATCTTTTTTCAAGTAAGTTAAAAAAAAAAACAAAAAAACAGATCCATAGACTTAGATGCAGAGGAAAAATATGGCACCCCTCAGGAGGAGAAAGGCAAATAAATAAAGGTAAATGCAATAAATAAATAAATAAATTTGCCCAGCTGCATTCTGTTGAAGCAAAGCAGTTAACTCTCATGCATCACATTTCTTAAAAACGAAGAATGGTGGGTTGATGATATATAAGGAGGAGGAGGAGAGCAGCCCAGCTTAAAATGCAGATGCACAAACAACCTTTTATAAGTGCCTCATTGGCTAAGCAACAATGTCACAAGCATCAAGGAAGGGAAAGTCAGGAATAGTGAGTGGGGGGAGGTGAGGCTTCCCCCACAGGTGCAAGCAGTTCACATGCACACCTCACAGTCCCAGCTCTGCTCCTTGGGGAGGAGATGCATCATCAGTAAGGAAAATTTACCAGAGGTAAATTTACTGGTCCGACTCCCAAAACGCTGCATCAGTGGTTCCCAAACTATGGGTCGTAACCTGCCAGTGGGTTGCAAGCCAATTTTTGCTGGGACTTATCACCAGCTGCCACTCTCCTCACCACCTGAGCCTCTGCTCAGCTGTCTTTGACCCGCTCCAGGTCCTGATATGTTGTGTTTTTGTTGCTCCAGCCAACACAAGACCCGGGACTCACTGCCAGCTGCCCCTCGATGACAAGAGCTTTAAATCACTACAGATGCTCACCTCAGTAGGAACTACTATTACCATAAATCCTTTATTGTAAGTGACCTCCATTTTTGTACCTTATTTTACATTATCAGGTTTGTAGAAAATCAGAGACGTGCCTTATTTCAACACCATTTCTGGTTATGAGAGCTGCTGGCAGCGGTGAGTCCTGAACCTTGCACTGCGATGATTCACTTGTAACTTGAGCCTTTTCTGGGGAAAAGAAACTGAAAGCAGGAAAGCTCTGTATGCTCTAAAAGAAGCAACTACTCCATATACATACTGAAGTCCCAGCAGGACAGAATCACCGTTCTCAATGGCTCAGAGAGGTAAAAGAATAGCCAGTTCTGTGGGTGATTCAGCTAGGGTGGGTTTTTTCTTCCCCTGGTAATGAAGGGTTTTTTTTAAAACAGTCATCCAATAACTTTTGCAATAAAGGTAATCCAGCAGGCCGAAATCCACAAACAGTAAACTCTGACCAGGCAGCAAGGGCAAAGTTATAGAATCTTGATGACTCCACTAAAATTGAGTGTGGGGATATCCACTAGTGGGGACTGTCGTATACTTGGTCTCACACTCCCAGGGTTTTGGGTGCTCAGAGTTGTTGGTTCTGAACCCTAGAGCCCTCAAAGATCCCTGTTCGGTAGTACTGCCACCACCCTGTAAGAGCCAGTGCCTCAGTCCAGGGAAACCGAGACCCTCTAGGCTTAACTGTATCCCTTGTAGGCACTGAGCACTTTCTTTACTTAAAGTCTCAGTCCTCAAGTTTCTAGTCCACAATGAGGATTTTTGGTAGCTTGCTGAACGGCTAGGCAGGATTCTGAACCTTTGTCCCCAACAGACAATGAACCAACATGGTAAAAAGATTTTCTACTTTATTAAGTACATAGGGTTACAAAAAGTTACAAAAAGGCAGCAAATGCTAGAGGCATAAAAAACTTCTAGGAAACATATCAGCATAAAACAACAAAGCTAACTGGCTAACTGTATTAATCTCTGACTCTCACCTGGGTCAGCTTCTTTTGTAGATCCTCAGTTACCTAAGAGGCCACATGGTTCTGGCGGGGCAGGATGTGCACCCACCACCTCTCTCACCAAGAGACAAGGAACAAAAACCCTGTCCTCCAGAAGTGGGGCTGGAAGCTCGCCCTCAGCTCTTCCCTCCCCCCTGGAGATCTGCAGCTGCATTCCATCCTTGATGGGCGTCTTTCTGGCTGCCTAGGTGCTACATAATCACCTTCCATTGAGTTGTAAATCCTAGCAGCTAGGAAATGCAAGCCACTTCTGTGTTACTGTTTTAGCTTGGTTCAGGCCTTGCAATGCTACTAGGCCTGAACTGTACATATCCATGACAGGGACATCCACTAAAATTGAGTGTTGTGAGAGTTAGGACAGACAAAAGAAAATATTTCTTTACTCAGCGTGTGGTTGGTCTGTGGAACTCCTTGCCACAGGATGTGGTGATGGCATCTGGCCTGGATGCCTTTAAAAGGAGATTGGACAAGTTTCTGGAGGAAAAATCCATTACGGGTTACAAGCCATGATGTGTATGTGCAACCTCCCAATTTTAGAAATGGGCTATGTCAGAATGCCAGATGCAGGGGAGGGCACCAGAATGAGGTCTCTTCTTATCTGGTATGCTCCCTGGTGCATTTGGTGGGGCCGCTGTGAGATGCAGGAAACTGGACTAGATGGGCTTATAGCCTGATCCAGTGGGGCTGTTCTTATGTTCTTACTGGCAGCAAAATCCAACATGTCACATCTAACTTTCAGCCTGCTTGTTTCTCTCGATAAGTGGTTGCGTGTATGAATTCACAATGCAGGAACATCCTCACAGCTGTTAGGGTGATTTCATGCACGAGACATCAAAGCAGCTGCTGCCTCAGTCATTGTTGTTATCAGAATATATAACCTGCATTGGCAAGAATACAGGACTCCCCAATGTTGCAAATGCTTCCCTGATTTTTGAACAATGATTAGATGAAAACGCAAGTGGTAGCAGAGACGCTCAGAAGGGACTGGAGCTTTGTGCATGGATCTGAATTTAGACTTGCATTGACAAAAGCAGATTGAAATGAGAATGGTTCAGATTTATTATTATTATTATTATTATTATTATTATTATTATACTTTCGCAGTAGGTGTTATTGACTGGTTTGTTTTATCCCTGACATTGAGTCCTTCCCAAGGACCTGGGATGCCTGGTTTTTATCCTATAAATACCATTGCAAAATGTAAGCTGCTCCCAGTAACACTGCTTTTTGCAGTTGATTGATGGTAATTTCTGTGGCCCTGATGCTGTTCAGGTGCTCTTCAAGATGTTTCGGAATAGCACTAAGTGTCAAGCAACAAGTGCTGCTGATTTCAACAGGTCCATACGCCAGTGTGTGAGACTGTGTGACTGTACTTTTTAAAGGAGACCTGTGCAGAATGGCATTGTTTAATTGTGCAATTTACTTCCCACAGAGCAGTTTGACAGACGCACCAGCCAACGGTAAGACAATATGTTTCATTTCCCAGGAAATGAATTATTTTATCTGTGGTAGGGCTCATGAGAGGGGGTGCAAGAAGTGCATCTTGCCTGAGCCTGGAGTCATAAAGGGGGCCCAGGAGGTAAAGAAGGGGAGCCAGAAATTTCCTAGAATCTCTGAAAATATTTGCATATACTGTATGAAGGCTAGTGTTTACATTTGGAGTAAGCCTACATAGTTTTATGTGTCCTAATTTGTAGAAATTATGATCCAATGGAGAAGGAAAAGGGCCCCCCAAAAACTTCGTACTCCTTGATAAAATGCCTCTCAGAGGCCCTGATCCATGACGTTCTCCATGAAAGACGTGATGCTATACAGTGACAGAAGGGTGAGCCGAGGCAGAGGTAGAGCAAAGCAAGGATTCACTCAAACCAAGAATGCAAGAACCAAAGCTGCAATCCCATCCACACTTAATCTCAGAGTAATCCCCACTGACTATAATGGGACTTACTTCTCTGTAGCCGTGCATAGGATTGGACTCCAAATACTGTATATATTTTTTTCTTTAATCTGGAGATTTATATCCTGCCTTTTGTACTCCAAAGAAGCCTCCCCCCCAGTGGCTCACATCTATTAAAGTATGCAAAAATGACATTAAAATCATAAAACCCTTCTTTTCCTTCTCCACTACCTCACAAGGCAGTTTCTATTTGCTATTTCTCTACCACCACTCCCCACCCAGTTTGCTATCTCTAGTAATTTTGTTCTACTACCTTTTCACTTGGGGTTTTTCTGCCTTTTCTTTATATGAAACTTAGATCTTCCCTTTCCGCTATTTTTTTTTACACTAGTGTTGCTAATGATGTCTTTTGTAATAGGACTGCACAGTTAGGGTTTTCTAGTGAGCTGTTCCAGTTACAACAGTATTTAAGAAGACTTCTTAATGAGTCACTTCTTTCGCTTTACAATAACTGATCATATAGCACTATCATGTTGTCAGGGAAGGATTAGGGCTGACAAAGGGAAACCATGAACTGAGTCTCCTAAGATTAAAAATAGAAAATGTTAATAGCACCTATGGGGGGCCTGAATTGGATTTGGACCATGCTGCTTGGGGGGGATTCCAGCCCAATCCTAACTAAGGTTTATGAAAATGGAACAGAAGTTCTGCTGTTGTAAATGGCCATACGGCTGTATGCACAGCTGCCAGCAGCCCTCTGCCCTTACTGGCCACCTGCAAGAGTGCAGGTAAGCTGGTGCAGGGGGTGGTTGGTGGAATGTGGCAGGGAGGGGGAGTGTTTGCACAGGGAGGGTGAGCAGGGAAGTGGAACAGGGAGAAGGGGGTTGATCCTGGCAGCTCCAGCATGCATCAGGTTCCTATCCTTCTTTCATCTCCTATTCCCTCTCCCTTACTCTCCTCAGTTCTGCATTGTTGCACATTCAAAGAGACCCTTTCATGCAGCATAAGCTTGTCGCAGTGCAATGGAATGAAACTTCCTTTACCATAACAGGCTTCTGCAATTGCCCTTCCGCCATAGGATGCAGGCAGCACATATTCAGTTGGCATGGTTGTGGTGGGGAGGGGTTTAGTTAGGATTGGGCTGTTTATCCTTTTCCTTCTATATGATTTCCTGATCTGAATTCCATCCCACTGTGCTTAAGGTGGAGAATAGAACCAGAAGCATTTATGAGCAATTTTGCAGAAGACAGTCACCCAAAAGAAACTGATCTCCTATACGAAATCCGCTGGGGAAGAAGTCCCAGGACCTGGAAGAACTTCTGTAGAAATGACCACCCCATCCATGCTGAAGTCAACTTTTTGAAAAATAAGTTGAGGATGCACAGCACTACTCCCTGCTATATCACTTGGTTTTTATCTTGGAGTCCTTGTGGTGTATGTAGCCGCCGTATCATTGAGTTCTTGGCAAAACATCACAATGTGAGGCTGAAGATATGTGTGGCTCGGCTGTATAGGTCTTATGACAAACGTAATCAGGAGGGCCTGAGGAACTTGGATCAAAGTCAGGTGAACATAAGCATTATGAGTCGTGATGGTAAGTGCAAGTGAATGGGGGACTAGGAATCATGCTGTGGATCTGTTAAATAACATTAGCCTTGTATACATGATGATGATGATGATGATGATGATTTTTCATAAAGCAACTTTAATCTGACAAGGAAGAAAGGAAACAAGTGTGGGGACTTTTGTGTATAGGAAGTACAAACAAAGCACACTTCCTATACACAAAAGTCCCCACACTTGTTTCCTTTCTTCCTTGTCAGATTAAAGTTGCTTTATGAAAAATTATTATTGTCTTGTTTCCCCCTTTCTAGTCTGCTGTTGTACAGAGTGACTCTAGGCAGCCATTCCAGGATAAGGTTTGGTTCCATAGAAGGTTTAGCACCATTCGGCTTTGAGCATTGGCTAGGCAGTGTGGGGTCCCCTCTTCTTGTCTCCATCCCACTTTCTAGCTCATAAGTCTAATTAAAGCTCTGGTTCCCAATCTGTGGTCTGGGGACCACAGGTGGTCTGCAAAACCCTGAGAAGTGATCCACAAGGTGTCGGAGGGGGGGGGGAGTTTTTGATCACTTCCACATCTCACTGAGTGAATATTCCCCCATGGACCACCAGAGAGGGCATAGAATGGACTGCCTGCAGCTGGCGGCAGAAGCGGCAAACCACAAAATCTCTAATAAATCTTTTCTAATTACAGACAGCTTATGTTATCCACAGGTTTAGTACCTGGATTTCTTCATCTGTGGGTCCTTGAACCTGTGGTGTGGGCCAACCTGGAGGCTCTGGAGACAAGGGGAGTTGTGCCCCCCTTGCCTCTGGAAGCTCTTCTGAAGCCCACAAAGGCTGTGCACATCTGCCAGCAGCCTCTATGGGCTTCAGAATGAAGCCTGAAATCGTATAAAGGTGACTTCCAGTTTTCAGCAAAAACAGGAAGTCACCTTTAAATGGTCCAGGCTCCAATCTGTAGCCCACAGGGGCTGTGTGCAGACACCTGTGGCCTCTGCAGGCTTCAGAAGAGTCTCTGGACTGACCAGAGCTTAGCTCTGGTTGGGTTCAGGGTGGGGCAAAAACCACTTGTTTTGAATACCCATGGTTTTCCTTATGTGTGGGAGTTTTGGGAATGGAACCTCTATGAATAATGAGGCCACCTGTATTACAAATTTAAATGTATTTTTTGTACGTGGGTGTGGGGTGTTGCATGTGGTCCAGGACAATTTCAGTTTTTGCTTCAGTGGGTCCACTGTCTCCTAAAGGTTGGGAACCACTTAATGAAAGTGTCAGTGAACTGTGCTTCACTTGTGACCAAGTGAACTTGGTCTTTTGGAAGATGGCTATGCCAGACAGAACAGGACTTGGGGCTGTAAGTGGCTCTGAGTGCCCATCAATCAATCAACAATCAATCAACAGTATTTATATACGACTTTTCAACTAAAAGTTCACAAAGCGGTTTACAGAGAAAAATCAAATAACTAAATGGCTCCCTGTCCCAAAAGGGCTCACAATCTAAAAAGATGCAAAAATGAATACCAGCAGACAGCCACTAGAACAGACAGTGCTGGGGTGAGGTGGGCCAGTTACTCTCCCCCTGCTAAAAAAAGGAGCACCCACTTGAAAAAGTGCCTCTTACCCAATTAGCAGGGGTGAATTAGCATGGGTAAGTGCCTCTTACCCATGTGCTCAGCGAGCAAGGAAGTGGGTTCCCTTGAAACTCCACTCCCCCTTCAGTTCTTTGAAAATTAGAACATCTTTAATGGCTTTGGCCTTAGAAGGGCAAAGGCATTTTAAGATTTTAGGTATTTGGTCTTTTTGATTGTAAGTGGCAATATGGGTGAGGTCTTGAGACTGTAAGAAAATGTTGAGCCAGTTGAAGAATTAGGAATTTTGAACTGTTTTGGGGTTTGGTGCTCCACATACCATAAGCAGTGCAGAGATATCAACTTCTCTGGCAGAAAAGCAGAGAAACACTCCAAACTTGGTGCCCAACAAAGTCAGTAAAAGTGGTTCAGCTGTCCTTGTTCTGTACGAACCCTGCCTCCTCCTTTTGGCATTTGAGATCCAAGTTCCAGTTCACTCTGTGCTTCACAAAATTCACTGAGTATATGCTCTGATGTCAGGGACCAATTTTTCCCCACTTAACTAGACAACTCCCAGTTTTTCAGGAAAACATAAGAAGTATAGTAAGGTAGTGAGTTAGGCAGTGACTGACCAAGAAGCGTGTCCCTGGCAGGTGGCTTGCTTTGAAACCCCAAACATTCAGCTAGTGCAAAAGAGCTGTTTGAGAATTTCTGTAGTATGGGATGCATGTGTGGATATGTACAAAATGTTGCAGAAGAGCAAAGAGAAAATGCATAAGTTGGTGCAGGAGGGATTTTGTAAGGAGCAAACAGAAAGATCCAGGTTAACAGAGCAGTGATTGCAGGTAGGGTCAGTTTGACCCACCTGCTGCATCAAGAACAGAAGGAGAGAACTGTTAACGTATCTCTAGAGTAGTGCTTCCCAAACTCCTACAAGGGAGTTGGGAGCACTTTATGTCAGAGCTATTCAAACTGGGGCATCGCAACGCCCCAGCCTTGGCCTCTGCCCCCTTAAGGGTCAGTGGCAGGGGAAGGGCAGTGACGCGATCCCCAGGATCGCACTGCTCGGGGGGGGGCTGCAGGGACTGGGATGTACTCACCAGTCCCTGCAGCAGCCTGTCGGGGGTGCAGGGAGCCCTGTGCAAGCGTCTGCTGGGCTCCCCGACGTTCCAAAAGTGAAAGTGGAGCAATTGCGCTCCACCTCCACAAAACCGGAAGTGGAGCGCAATTGCTCCACTTTCACTTTTAGAAGGCTGGGGGGCACTGCAGATGCTCGCACAGGGGAGCGCATCCCAGTCCCTTCAGCCCCCCTTAGCATCACGATCCAGGGGATCGCATTGCTGCCTCCCCCACCCCGCTGCCTCCCTCCCCTCCAAGGACTTACTGTGGCTTTAAGAAAACCGCAGCTTTAAGTTGTTGCACAGGAGAGGGCGAAGGCAGCGACACGATTCCCAGGATCGCGCTGCTGCCAGGGACAGAAGTGGGGTTTTCTTCTTATCTGCAGTCAGTTCTGTAGTCCTGGGGGAATGCAGGGAGCCATCTGCAGGACTCCCAGTGACTGCGAAACTGTAAGAAAAGGGAGAAGGGGCACTTCCGATTTTTACAGCTAAATAGGAAGTGCCCTTTCCCCTATTTTTAAACAGTTTTGCAGGGTCCCGTTCCCCCTGAACCCCCCAGGACTGCAGCTTTGCCTGCAGGTAAGTAGAAAAAACCCTCCCATCCCCAGCAACAGCGCAATCCTGGGGGTTGTTGCCTTCTCAGTGTCCCTACCCCTTAAAGGGGCATTGGCCAGTGCTTCCCAGGCAGGTGGGTCATTCAAAACAGCAGTTGCTAGAAGCGCAAGCTGTCACCTAATTTTTGGCCCAACAGAGAGGAAGAAAATGAAAGCCCCATCCAACCATGGGAGGGGGAGTTAGAATTAACTGTTGCACCAAGGTATAATCACTGCTATGAGCCTGGAGGAGTCAGCACACTGCAGTTGAGACAACTAGTTGCCCAGGTTTACACAATGGGGTTTGGGAAACTTCTATTAAGAACACTTCAAGGCAAATGGTCATAAAGAAAGGAAATATCTAAGTTATGAGAATTTGGATACTTGGATGAGAGAGAGAGGCCCTACATGGAAAGAGAGAGAGGAGAGAGAGAGAGGCCCTACATGGAAGGCCCTAGTGGAAAGAAAATCTGGCAAGAAGAAGGAGGAAGAAAGGCGAGCCTGAGATTCGGAATCTGCATATCAAAGAGAGCTTTACTGGAAGAGTAAGAGGGGAAACCCTCACATTCCGTCTGGCTTATTTACCTTCTATCACAGGATGTTTGTGCAGTTCTGTTGCATCTTTCTCCACGTCCGACATGATCCTGCTTGGTCTGATCCCACACCCCTGTGAAGATGAGGAAAGCCCCTACTGCCCCAGAAGACTAGGTCATAGAGGAATCCGATAGTAGTGAGGAGGAAAACAGTAGTGAGGAGGAAGAGGTGTCGTGCAGAGAAAAGTCATGTGGCACTCAAGGACTAGTGATCTCAGGAGATTCCACAGGTCTAAACAGCTCTTAAGAAGGAATGTACTTTCCCAGGGAAGCCCATGAGCCCCACTATGAGAGGCCAAGGCTCACAGATGTCAAGGGTGTGAAGTAGCTGGAAGTCTTAACCTCCAGCAACACGATCACTTGGCTTACCAGAGCTTGGCAAGTGGGCTCTACCACCATGGTCATAACTTTTTCCAAAGAACACAAAAGATTTGGAAAGGTGCTAAGAATGTGTTCCTAGATCCCTGAAGTCTTCCTACAACTAGAACTCCCATTATGAGTACTGGTACCATGTTGGTGGTGACCTTGGGGCAATCCCCTGACAAGGTCCCCCTGTGGCACCCCTACCAACCCACTAATGGAGCACTGAGAGCTACTTACTGAAGGTTCAGGGGTTGACCTGGCCAAGCAGGCCCTCTGTGGTTTAGCTTTGCATCATAGAGAGACTGGCAAACATGCTTTTTCCCCATTGTTGAAAGTGATATGATATGACTCGTAGTTCATACACTTATTTCTTTGTCAAAGTATGAAGCAATTAAACTGTTTTCCATTTTGAAAGCTTGCAAGAGCCTTTGAGAGGAACCAAAGAAATGAATGGGTACACAAAAAGAAACTCCACCTTCAGCTCTGTGAAAAACTATCAACAATCGTAGCCTCTGCACACACCTCCAGAGCTTTGAAATCTCTTCCAGAACTATCCAAGCTTTCCGGGCAGTGAACAGATTGCCAAGGGACGTGGTGGATTCTCCTTCACTGGAGATCCTCAAGCAGAGGCTTGACAAGCACCTGATGGAGATGCTGTAGGAGGATTTCCTGCTACAGGCAGAGGGTTGGACTAGATTACCTTAGAGGTCCCTTCCAGCTCTATGATTCTATAACCATAACAGCCACCTGTGTAAAATCAAAATGTAAACATTTGTAACTTAAAATATGGAGGATGCTACTAGCATAAGAACAAAGAATAGTAAAGTAGGTTATCCACTGACAATCCATATGGAAATGGTATATCATCACATTGTACATTAATTTAAGCCTCATGCCAGAGGACAAAGTATACATTATGTGTGTGTGATTATGTGTGTAAATAAATATTTAGGGTGCAATCCAGAGGCGCCCTTGGGCCAGCACAAGTCCCTTGCATCAGCCCAGGAGGGTCACAAGCGTGTGCCATAAGGCACATTTGCGCTGCCTTGGGAGTTGGCAGAGGTGCAGCCTGCAGAGGCTGATACAAGCCTCCACACCGATTGAGGCACCAAGCCTTGCTGGGTCGACGCAAGGCTCTGGGGTAGGCGGGAGAGAGGTGTTCTGGGGTGGGGGGAGGGCAGGCCGCCCCAGGGGCAGGCAACCTCAGGGGTGCGCAGGTGGGGAGCAGGAGGCAGGACTGGGACATGGCAGTTATGTGATGTCACATGGCAGGCCTGGGGATTTCACATATTTGTGTGTACCTATATAGTGACTGATCCAAGGTTCATACCAAATGGATGGAAAGCATGCAAAAAAAAGTCAAGGGAAAATCCTGAATTTTTTTAGAGGACTTCCCCCATTTTTCACAGTAAAAATTGCAATTTTACTTGTTAGCATGTTGAATGAAAAAATTTTGAAGTATTGTTTTAAAATATTGTTACGTTCCTGCTGTAAATACCTACTGACACACCACTTCCCATCTCCCTCCTGTACTTTCAAGCCAGTGGAAGGAAGTGAAGTGGTGTTCCTGCAGCACATACTAAATTTTGCATGGTGGGGGGGGGGGAATGAATGGGAACAGCCCTTTGAGATGTAAGTCTCAGGCCCTGTGATGGCTGCTTGAAGGGGGTCTCCACTCAGCACTCTCCTTCCTCCCCTCAGCTCACCCTTATTCTAGATAGAATATATAAAACTGTTGTTTTATATATGCCAATAAAGGGATGGATGGATGGATTAAATAAAGCAGTAGTAATCACTGCCACCAAGGCTCAATCTAGAGAAAGGAGAAAGGGGCTACCTTGCAGGACTTCCAGTTGTGTGGCAGGAACCCCAGATTGCCAGGAGATCCACCCAAAAATGAGCACAGTAGCACTGTAACTGTTGTGGGGACAAAGTCACAACCCCTTCACTGAGTTAACCAAGCACGGCAGTTTAAAATAAGGAAGATCAAAATAAGAGGGACCCATTGCAGATATTTAATGGAGGAAAAACCCAGACGTGAAGGTTCAATCTATGCCTTTAACAGAATGCATAGTTTGACTCTGAAACTAGTGCTTTTTACTCCTCTGACCCGTTTTCCATTTTGGATGTGAACACGTGAAAGATTTTTTTCGCCCGCCAACTCTCAGTTTGGCTCCTCTCAATCTCTCAGGCTTTCTTAGGGAACTGGAAACTGCACATACAGTATATACTTCTCCACTGAAGCTCTCCCAACTTTGAAACACCCTGACAGGCTATTTATCATTGATGTATTCAGGTCTTTTATCCCGAATCTTGAGACTGCAAGTTACTTTCAAGTCAAGTCTCAAGTTGGAGCCAACTTTAACAGAAAAAGGTAGTGGTAGGGTGTGGGGGGGGGACATACTAGAAAATCAAGAAGACATGCACAAAGTTAGGTTAAAAAAATAAATTATCATGGGCAAGTTTAATAAGGCTTTATTTAAGCAAAAGTGTGCGGTTAATCTAGTTTATCAAGATTGCATTTTAGAAAAACTATTTTTTCCAAAGTTATGTTACTAACCAAGGCCAGCAAGTTGGTCGCTAAAAATATACAAGTTGCAAGTCAAGTCCAGTCAGCGCTTCATTTATTACTGAGTCAAGTCATTGAAGAGTCCAACTTGAGTCTGAGTCAACCAACTCAAGTCTACATCACTAATATTTATTTCTTCAGATTTTTTCTACTGTTGGAGAAAATTTGTGAATCAGCAAAGTGGTTATTGTTGGCGATGGCATTTCTTAGAGCATGTTTATTCTGAAGAACTTTACTGGATTTATTCTGAAGAACTTGACCAGATTCTTGAGTAAGTGGCTTTATCTAAATTCAGGCTAAAGTAACAGAGGTAAATACAAATAGAGGGAGGGGCTTCTTACTTTCCAGTGATGGAACTGGGTTGCCTACTGCCCAAATACTTGTGATTATATTTGGGAGGGGGACTATAGCTAGGTCACCAGGAGAGATACTGTGCATGTCTCTTTCCCCTGCACACAGAAGCATGCATGCGCTCAGTTCCGTCAGGTCCCTGCCGATTTCAGTAAAAGCGAGTGCAAAGCCAGTTGCAAACCTACCATAAGGTCAGATGGGGCAAAAGCCCCAAGTGCGAGGTGCTAGGGCCCCATGGAAGCCTCTCTGAGGCTCCCAATGGGGGCAGAAACTGTGCTTCCAGTCTCCCAGAAGTACAGTTTACATTGGGGAACCTCAGAGAGGTTTCCTTACATAAGAACAGCCCCACTGGATCAGGCCATAGGCCCATCTAGTCCAGCTTCCTGTATCTCACAGCGGCCCACCAAATGCCCCAGGGAGCACACCAGATAACAAGAGACCTCATCCTGGTGCCCTCCTTTGCATCTGGCATTCTGACATAACCCATTTCTAAAATCAGGAGGTTGCGCATACACATCATGGCTTGTACCCCATAATGGATTTTTCCTCCAGAAACTTGTCCAATCCCCTTTTAAAGGCATCTAGGCTAGACGCCAGCACCGCATCCTGTGGCAAGGAGTTCCACAGACCGACCACACGCTGAGTAAAGAAATATTTTCTTTTGTCTGTCCTAACCCGCCCAACACTCAATTTGAGTGGATGTCCCCTGGTTCTGGTATTATGTGAGAGTGTAAAGAGCATCTCTCTATCCACTCTGTCCATCCCCTGCATAATTTTGTATGTCTCAATCATGTCCCCCCTCAGGCATCTCTTTTCTAGGCTGAAGAGGCCCAAACGCTGTAGCCTTTCCTCATAAGGAAGGTGCCCCAGCCCCGTAATCATCTTAGTCGCTCTCTTTTGCACCTTTTCCATTTCCACTATGTCTTTTTTGAGATGCGGCGACCAGAACTGGACACAATACTCCAGGTGTGGCCTCACCATCGATTTGTACAACGGCGTTATAATACTAGCCGTTTTGTTCTCAGTACCCTTCCTAATGATTCCTTGACATGGGTGGAGGTCACACGAGGCTCTGTGAGCCTCAGGTGAGTAGGGGGGCTGGATTTTTGTACGAGGAGGCAGTGATAGGCCGCGGACATTGCGGACCTTTGCCCTGGGCATGGGGCTGGGAAAGTTCACTGCTGCGCAAAGCACTTCTGTTTTGCAGGAGGTGCTTTGCACTCACTTTTTCGGAATGTTCCAAGCCTTGGGGAGCCCTATGAAGGGCTGCTCAAGGCTCCCTGCACCTCCTGCAGCCTCCAGCAGCCCTACCTAGTTAAAAGTAAGTGCAAAGCACCCCCTTGCTCCCCTTAGCCCCCCTCTTCCCTTGCCCCTTAAAGGGATAGGAGGAAGTAACTGGGGAAGTGTTACACAAACGTGTTCAGCAACAGACCTCCATACTGAGAGTACTCTGGTAATTATACTCTCTTCAGAGGAGAGAAAGGGCATCCCTTTTGGGGTGTTCCCTTCTGTGCAGTAGCAACTACTCTTCCCGGAACTGTCTGTGTCAGGGCACTGTGCCATCACAATCTTCCCAGAAGGTACCCAAAGGTGCAAGGGAAGGTCAGGTGCACAGGTTGTGTGCTTTGCTTCTTTCCACATTGTCCCTGCCTGCTGTTGATATAAACAAAAATGGGTGCCAGTCCCTGTTGATTGGTCAGTTAGGTAGCTCTATCCTAGCCTTCCTCCAGTGAGCATGCATGATGTGTCCAAGCATCCCTTTCATTCTCCCAATGGTTCTAATCTACCTGTGAGTCGAGTTAGACTGAGAAACAGTGAGTGATCAGGGCTCACCCAATATGTTTGTGGCTGCTGCGATGGTGTTCTGATTGTTCCCCTTCCAGAGAGGTGATCAAAACACAGAAAATGGAAATTTGGGGCACTGTTTAGGATGTCACTTTGCTTCAGACTAGGCCTGACTCTCCACTATTCTCTCTCCCTCCACAGATCATACTGAACAGACCAATTCTCAGGGCGACCAACAGTCACTCCTTGCTACTGAAGGAGAATTGGTGATTTTAACCAGCAGAAATTTCTATAACCCTTTTGCTTGGCTCAAGCGTATTTTAGTGTCTAGGAATATTAATGCCAAACACATTTCAGTTAAATGAAAGAAACTTTCAGAAGTTCTGAGAAATTCAGAAGATTTTACCTACAAATGGTGAACAAAAAACAAACTTCATGTATTGACAGTCACATCTCCCACCACGCTGTAGCATGCAACCATGCCAACAAAGCACATGTTGCATGGTATGGGGGGCACCAGAAAGCCAAGGCGAGGTAAGTAAAACACGTTTTTACTTACTCCTCAGTAGGCTTTCTGGTCACCTATGTGTCTCCTTGGACCCACACCAGCTATGTAGCTAACATAAATTTGAGGAAAGGAAGGGGGCAGGGGGGAGCCAGAAAGTGGGGGATAAAAATCTGGTGTGCGCTTTTATTGCTGAGATTCTTACCCTCTAGCTTGCTCTCTGCCCGTGATCAGTCCCCTTCACCACCTTACCTCTTCCAGTGTGACCCAGGTGGGCCCTTTGTGCACACAGGGAGCAACTGGGTGCTGGCTCCCTTGCACTTGGCAGTGTTGTGCCATTTTTCCAGTATGGACTTCTCTGTCACCTTTTCATTTTAAGGAGTCTCCCCAGATATTGGGGCTTCCTGTTAATCAGGGAGAAAGATCATCTCAAGGCAGACTCTTCCATTTGGGCCCTCTAGCTTTGGGTGCTGGCAGCAAAAGCTTCTTTTTAACCAGTTAATTCCCAGTTAATCCAGTTAGAAGGGTGAAGCAAGGACCAGGGAATTGGGTATCAGTCACTACTAGGTGCTGCACCCATCTTGCCCTCTGTCTACCCTTACAGAGAGCATTCAATTAAACAAGTTTATAAACAGTATGGAAAAAGGAAAGGGACAGCCCCCCAAAACAGGAAAAGACCAGATATTCAGTGAGTACTGGAGAAAAATGTATGCCCTGTCAAAAAAAGATGTTTGGACCTATTGTCTTTTTCAGAGGCACAATCTTACAGCTGAAGGCAGACATTTATTATTCTTTGTGGCCCTTTTCATTCATTTGAATGTCTGCTTTTATTATATGTTATTTAGTGATTTCAAGGAATGTAGTTGATCAAAGTATGTTAATCTTCACACAATATAATTCTAAATTTTCTTCTGTCCAGCACTAGTCCAAGCTCTTCCCACCCCGTTATTCTGGCATTAACTCTCTCTTCTGCCTATGAAATACCCTGAACACTCCAAAACTGCTATGTAAATATTAAGCATTATTACTGGTACTGTACTGGTTCAAAGTTCCTATCTATATTGAAGCAACTGTGACCAAATCAGAAAAGAATGTTTGATTTTTTTTTCTTCTGTTAGTTTTGTTTTTCCCCTGATATGGTTATCAAAGCATTTCCTTGTTTGCTGACAATGGGTCTCTCCCTCTATTATTAGATTTAGACACATTCCTGAATATATATGTATTGGAAAGCAAGTAATATTAATTTTAATGTAACCTTTTTGCACGTGTGTTTTTTTTAGGGGGTAATCCAGAGGCCCCCTTCGGTCAACACAAGTTCCTTGCGCCGGCCCAGGAGGGTCACAAATGTGCCGTAAGGCACGTTTACGCCTCCTCAATAGGAAGCCAGGCCGGCACTCCAAGAAGTGCCGGCCTGTAGAGCCTGACACAAGTCTCCGCACTGGCTTCCTCTTCAACTCTTGTGTCGGCCTGACTGGACTGACGCAAGGACAAAAGGGAGGAGGGGAGGGGAGGCAGGGAGGAGGTGGGAGGGAGGCGTTTCTGGGCTGGGGGAGGGCAGGTGGTGGGTTGCCCTGGGGGCAAGTGGGTGGGTGGGGAGCAGCAGTTGGGCTGGGATCCCACAGTTATGCCAGATCCCAACCCCCGTTCCCCGGGGAAAACGGAGCGGCTCCAAGTCGCTCTGTTCTCCTCAAACTTGTGCCACCTCAAGAGGTGGCGCAAGTCCAAGGAGACCCATAGGGGCCAGCGGCCCTTACCCAGGTGTAAGGGGGAAAGTTTTCCCTTGCCTCTGGCTGAGCTGCTTATGGCCACAAACCTGCGCAGGATACTGCACAAGCCTCTTGGCTTGCCTGCTCCAGTGTAGGATAGGGTTGTGCCCTTAGATTCACAGCCTTATATGGAAAAATATGGGACCACTCAGGAGGAGAAAGGCAGGGGAGAAATGCAGTGAATGAATGAATGAATGATTATGCCCCACTGCATTGTATTGAAACAAAGCAATAAACCACTCTCATGCATCACATTTGTTAAAGGCAAATGATGGTGGGATGATAATATACAAGAAGGGGGTGAGTTGTTCAGCTTAAAACAAACTTTTTTAAGTGCCTTTTTGGTGAAGCAACAACCAGTGCACATGCATAAAGGACGAGAAACTCAAGCATAGTCATCGGAACAGTGTAACGTGTTCAAATAATGTTAACCTGATTAGTTTTGGCTGATGCTTCCACAGCAGACTGTTCAAAGGATCGTTGCAGAGTTAGCCAATGTTGTGGGGCTACAATTATTGGGCTGGCCAGTAGTTCCAGGATGGTGTAGTAGTTTGGGAATTGGACCTGGAAGATTCAGGTTCAAATTCCCATGCAGTCATGAAGCTTCCTGGGTGACCTTGAGTCAGTCACTGTCTCTCAGCCTCACCACCTCACAAGGCGGTTGTGAGGACAAAAGGGGAGGAACTATGTACACAACCCTGAGTTCCTTGGAGGAAGGGCAGTGTGAAAATATGGAAAATGAATGAATAAATATACAGAGGACTGGCTAGCTGCCAATAAATTTGAGACAGATGTGTGAACAAGTATTTCTGGTATTTCACAGGGTATTTCTTAAGGGAAACTTCTGATAGGAGAAGTTGACTTCAAGTAACATTTGCCTGAGAGAGCAGGCTACCATTGAAGGCACAAGGTCACCCATTTCCCCTTCCCTCTGTGGAATGGATGGTCACTGGGAGAGAAAAAAAAACAAAGACGGTACATTCTGAATGAGAGAATGGCTAGGATTTGATCTGTGGAAGACAAGAAGTTGGCTGGAAGCTAAGGAAAGAGCCTGTTTAGGGTCACTGTACTTTCTAGGGTGCACAGCTGCCACACTGGGGATGTAACCCACTGTCACTTGCAAAACTGCATGCTGTGTAACTCATTGCAGTGCTGCACTTGTAAATCTGAAAATAAAGCAAATATTACAAAGATTGTATGCCTCCAGTGACAACCTTGCCCAAGGCTAGCCAGAATCTCTCAGTATCTCACTGCTCAGGCAAGTGGGTCATGAGCAGGTATCAGAATTTATGCTGGAGTTGTTTCTGCTTTTAAAGTGTTTCAGCGTAGCAGAGGTCAAATTCTACCTCCAGTATAATAATAACAACAACAACAACAACAATCTGGTCATCAGATTACTCCTCTGACTTTATTCAAGGCGGTTTACATAGGCAAGCATTTCTAAATCCCTCAAGGAGATTTTTACAATCATAGAGGTTCTCTCTTTCAAGAACCAACCACATTTCAGAATGGATCTTCCTGGTTTGGTCTCACTTCCGGCCTCCAGTTCTCCCACGCAGGCTGACAAGCAGCTCCATCCCTCACGTGGAGGGCAGCCAAGACGCTTCTTGCTCACGTCAAGAGCAGGTGGAATCACTCAGCTCAGCTTGTCAGCTGCTTCAAGTTCTCGCCATTCTCAGCCATTCAGGGAGCTGCCACTGTCCTCGAACTGGCGGCCTTCTGATGTTATCTTCGGGCTAACGGAGGCTCTACCCTCTAGGCCAGACCTCCTGCCCAGACCAGACCTCCTGCCCCTGTTACAGTCTGCCCAGCTCTTTCCCAGCAAAGCACTGCCACAATCAAGGCAAACAGGGAACTGCAAAGACAGCTGGGGAAGGCATGACCATGAACAAGACAAAGAGGCAGAAGAGGGATGTCACAACTGCAGTATGTGGAACTTTAAATGGAGCCTAGGTGATGCTGAAAGGAGGAGAGAGAGCAGACTGTAGATAGGCCCTTTAGCTGCCAAACCATGATCCCTGGAAGTCTTTCTGGTGAGCTAACTGACCCTTGGCTTAGAAGCAGAGAAAGGAGAGTCTCTGCTTTAATTAAGAGCCAAGCTACTTTAAACAAGTAACTTGGACCTTATGTGCTTGTTTGTACTTTCTAAGTGAAATAGCTGCTGAGGTGTGTGCGAGTCTGGGACAGTGATGTCAAGTGGTGGTTCTAATCCTTTTAAGGAGGAGCCCTGCTGGATCAGGCCAAGGGCCCACCTAGTCCAGCTTCCTGTATCTCACAGTTGCCCACCAGGTGGCTCAGGGAGCACTGAAGACAACAAGGTATCTGTATCATGGTGTCACTCCCTTGCATCCAACACTGGCTACCTCTAAAACCCAGAAGTTGCATATAATCTGTGATGGCTTGTAACTTGTGATGACCTTTTCCTCCATAAACCTTTTCTTTTTGGTCCTGGTTCAGATTGGTTTCTCTGAGGCTGCTGCTTTTGTTAGAGAAAAACTCATAGTGGAACACATAAGCAAAGTAACAAACCAAAAGTTTTATTGTTTTGTCTTAAAAAGATTATGCAGATTTCAGCATTACCATGCACAAGTAGAAGAAGCATTTCAGAAAATAATCATCCTGACAAGATCATGGAGGAGTAGCAGTACATCTGGATATTTAGTCAAGCTTTATAATAAGATTATACGTTATACGTTATTATAAACGTTATACGTTTATAATAAGATTAAACGTTTCAATATTATATCTTCAGAATACACGGTAAGCATCATAGTTATTACAGACAAGGGTATCCTGACCTTATTTTATTTTATAGCCCCTCCAGGTAAATAATGTATCCCTGAGAATACTAGCATACTAAG